>NC_079136.1:1156102-1465403 GCF_945859705.1 Episyrphus balteatus | reverse complement strand
GGCGCACGAAGCAAAATACTGTTGCAAAGTAGGGATTTTTCGAAATTTCACAAGAATTGCATTAAATCGAAAACCGTAGGGATTTGGGATGAACATGTTACCAAATTCTGAGAGCCCTTAAGTTTCCCAATCAGCATGTTCCGTTTGATTCATTACCTACTTTTGTGACACCCTGTATAGCTATAAAGAAAAAAAAGCTCATAAAAGCTCCAATATTGGCCGAACTGTCAAAAGTCTTCCAATAGCAAACCAACCCGTATAAACTTAGCATGAGAACTTTTGAAAAGTTAATTTTTTTTTGGCTAAACTAAACTAACTAAACTAAACTAAACAAATTAAGCGCGCGGCAATTTTTTTGACTTCACGGCATAAACACGGCAATTATGCGGCAATTACTGAGCCAAAAAAAAAATTAACTTTTCAAAAGTTGTCATGCTAAGTTTATACGGGTAGCAAACCAATATCCTGCCAATTGTCAATATTATACCAAGTGAAAATTGTCTGTTTATATACGGTGGGATAATTTTATCCAAAAATTAGACAAATTATAGGAGAAAATCGGCTAACAACTGCCACAGCTGACGGAGAGTATGAAACTTTTTTTTAGAAGTTTACCTTAGAAAAAAAAATATTATGAATTACATATACATACATACATATACATATTACATGCTTTACCTTTTTGTAAAGTCAATAAATTTTTTTTAAAGCTGCTTTATGGAAATGTTAAGGATTTTATTTTAAATTTCAAAATTTTGAAAAAAAAATTAGGTACAAAAAAAAATTTCGAACTAATTTTTTTTTTCAAATTGGACAATTGAACATCATCCAATGACCAATTAATCGACAATCGTCCAATTATTTGAAAATAAGAAAAATTGTATGCTTAGACGAGTTCATATGATTGCGAGAATTCGGCCAATTTTTTGAGAGAAAATTGGCAAAAGATTGCTGCCAATTTTGTTCTCTCATTTTTGCGAGATAAAATTGGATGTTTAAATGGTTGATAGAAAATTGGTGAAAATTGTTTGGGACACATTATTTGAACAATTTGTTTCTTAGTTTTCAATTAAATTTAAAGTTTTTGACCAAGTGTCCCAGTGTTCCTTGCAGAGTTCAATAACGATCAATACTTCAATAGCCTTAGCGAGAACTTGATGATTTTATCAACTATGATTTTATCACTAGCACTTAGGTGTTAGGTCCGTTGTGGTACAAAGATAATGCAAGGAATCTGCTCACTACTTTAACCAGTTGAACCTTTTAATAAAGCGGTAAATGTTGGAGATGTCTTTGTGATTAGATCACTTGTATTTTCTCAAAAAAATATGTTTCAAAGAAAGAGCAGAACATTATCAGAGTCTCCAGTCCCCAATTTTTCTCAATATAGCTTTTTTTGCAGGCGAAGAGTTCCACTGTGACTTTTCTTATTGTTTTCTTATCTTTTCTATCCAAAATAAGACCAATAATATATTTGGTTTCGTCTGCGAAAATAAGTGGAACACCATTTTACAGGAGTGGCGAAAGCACCCGCCCTTGCAATGTATCTCCGCTAACAGATCTTCTTATTGCAACTACTTTGATAGTTATAGTAGATCTTTCGGATTAACATTTCATGTTTCGAGATGTGTTTCAATAAAACGGGTAACAAAATAATAACAAACAAAAACAAAAAGAGGAAATAAATAAAATTTAAATAACTACATATTATATTTTTTAAAACTTTATACGTATACATATACAAAATTAGACCACGTTTTCTACCAAAAACTAAAAAGTATAAAATATATTTCTTTTGACAAAAAACGTGGTGTGCATGCAATTCACAAAATAGAACTTGCAGAAGTCCTTGACAATTTTATTGCACTCTAAATAATAGCAACTGATGTCTACGTTTCTTCAACAAAACAATAAAGTATACTCCCAGCGCACAGCACTCCTGACTTCCTTACTTAACATATTGTCTTTTGCATGTACTCCACGTTTTATGTCAAGGAAAAAATATTTTGTATATTTCCTTTATTTTTACTTAAATAATTTGTATACTTTATTTTGAAAAAAGCACCGAATGCAAGAAAGCATTTGTTTCTCGCTAGTTGGTAAAAATAAGTCCTTTTTTTTTCATTGTCTATACATTTTGACATATTTTTTTAAAGGTAGAAATGAGTAATCTAATAATTATAACTTACAAACTGAGTGTAATTTGCTCCTTTTTTCTTTTGAAAAACATAATTATACTGTTTTCCAAATTAAAAACAAACAAAAAATGGTATGTTTTTTCTGTTTACATGTTTCTAATAAAATACCTGAATATTGCATTGTTTAGTCAATTGCGTCAAAAGAAAATGAATTCACATCACCATTTCCCATGATGGGTTGCGTGTTTCTGTTTGTTGCATTCAATTGCAAATACAAATATTCCCCTGTTGGTTATATTTATGTACGAGTACAGTACATCAAACGAGAGTAATTGGTTTTATTTGTTTTCGAACTCAATTTACTCTAGGTGCCATGGGAACATTTGGCATTCAGTTTAGACTAAAGCCATAACACTTGTAGTGTTGGGATTTAAAATGAAAGCCTTACATTTGGTTTGAAATGTGTTTTTTTTTTTTCTAAAATAAATTTTGTTAAATAAAATTTAAATAAAATTAGATACAAACGATGATTTTCAAAATGAATTTACATATTTTTAAATCCAACATTCTGCATAATATATTAAAATAAAATTGTATTTGAATTATAAACCCATTTTTATTTGTTTCAGTGATTACCTATTGACATTAATTAATAATTAGAAATGTCATCATTAATGTTTTGTTGTATAAATTTTCTGTTTCAATGCTTAAACATAAAATTGAAATTAAATCCTATACACTGAGGGAAAAAATAAATTGAAGTTGAAACGTCGTTGTTTCAAAGATGAACTACTTTGATTTATGTGACTTTAAGATACGAAACCATAATAAATTAACCTTTTTTCCACGTTGATTTTAAATTGTTCATCTTCAACGCAAAATCATTCCGAATAATAGTTAAATCAATGTGGTTTTCACTGATTTTACGTTGTTTTATGGTGGCTTTTCCCTGAGTGTACGCACCCGATAAATGAACTGGGCTATTCTATTTTATATTAAACACTCTGACTGCTTAATATTTTTATTTTACAAAGCTTTTATCTTTTTTTTGGCTTTCGTTTTGTAGTTAAAATAAATTGAACTGTATTTGGGGCATTACATCGTCACGGGTGGAATAATTGTATAGTGGACTTTCCCTTTTAAGTTCTTCTAATAATTAAACAAAATTTGTAAAATGACACACAACCTTAATTTTTTTTCAAAATAGACAGTCTTTTTTATTTTCACGGTAGGGACAAAAAAAAAACTAATTGTGTGGTAAAACTATGAATGTTTTCTGCAGTAAAAAAAACATTCATAGTTTCGATTGTCTTTTTATAAAAAATGGATTGTTGATGTCAATTTTTGCCATGTGTTCCACCCACACATGGGAGAAAAAGAAAATAGTTTATTTAAGGCCAATTTTAAATGAAATCAAAAAACTTAAACTTGTAAATTCAATTTTAACGTTCAAGTGACCTCAAATCCAAAGCGTTTGTAAATACTAAGTCTTATTTACTTTAAATAAAAAAGGTGAAGGATTCTGAGTGGGAGACATTACAGTGACTTCTTTAGATACACTGCCGCTCATCTAAATAGGTTCACATCTTAGTTCATCTTACTTTTAGCCTGTCTTGGTATTTAATGCAATGGCACATCTTTTTTATATATGTAACGAGAGAACATCTTTATGCGCTTAGTTTAGGAGAAAAAAAAAATGACCTAGGGCCTACCGTTCTTCTCACACGGTAGCTGGACCAAATCTAGTCATAAAATCAAGCATATTTTTTGGCTCATCTGAATAGGTTCAAAAGCAAAAATGTTAATAAATTATGAGTTGCATGGGTCAGTTGGACTCAAAATTTTGTCTGCCAATAAATCTGATTGTGTATTACGTGTAAGGATGAAAACTGGTGGTGAAAAAGCTTTAGGCGCGAAAAAAAATGAAGAAAATAAAAGAAGTCTTTAAATTAGGCCGAAACTAACGATGCATTATGACAAAAACAAACACAAGTTAAAATTTAGTAAGCAATTATTTGCGCAATATCCAAGGGTATAGAAACAACATTAAAAGCCGATGTAACTCAGTCACAACATGGGCCGATGGATGTGCAATGATCAGAACAGCATGACTTCGCGCTAAAAATTAAGCTAAAAACCGGTATAAAATGCTGTTTAACGACGGCAAAACTGGTTGTCAGAAGTGGTAAACAATTGAGAAGAACAAAACTTCTCAAAAATTACCACTTTACAAACCAAGAAAAGAAACTCGCCTCCAATAAAAAAAAAACATGTCGTGAAAGTCGAATTTCCAACCGGTGATTTTTCAAAGGAAAAAAAAAATTAACTAAGTGGGCCCCGAGGGCTAAATTCCTATTTTTGTGACCTTCGTAGAGAGAAGGACTATTTTAAGTTGTCTGCATAACTGTGAAGGCAGTGTCATTAAGTGCAAAGCTATTTCCTTCTGCAAAACTATCGATCTGCAATTTCTAACACAGTTTCTTTTTATTGGGGCCGAGTTTTTTATATTTACATTTGTAGCGGTTTCTTAAAGGAGTAAATTTTTTCTTTTAAAATCCGTTCAAATCGTTTTAATATCTCTTTTCCTCTCTGAAAAATCCTAAGTTGAATTCAACATGTTTGGTGCATATTCTCTATGCAAAAAATCTTATGTTCGTTTGGCGTTTCAAAATTTTATCATTTCACATTTCTTAGTTGTGATGTTTTTGACCCGATAATACCGAAAATACATTTTTTAATATTGATTTTCATAGCTTGGGTTCGAAAGGGTTAAGAAACATGGATTAAATTTTTGCACCGTTATAATAAAAACAGCAACGGTAAATGCACTATACTCACTTTGCTTTTTCGAAAATCCCTTTGAGTTGAGAATTTTTCGCAATTCAAGTTTACATCGGTTTTACCTAACCTAACCTTACCTCGGTAAAATTATAACTATAAGTTTTTTCAAAGGTTTAATTTCAACACGAATTTTAGGAATTTTCTCAACCTTCATCGCATATATTGACAAACAAAAAAGAAACACCCTTTAAAAAAAAAACAAAATTTTTATGCTTCTACAATTTGTCATCAAAACCTACCAAAAATATCAAAATAATATTTTTATGACAATCACTAAACAATACATCTCTATACTTAATGCTAAAAGCTGAAAACTTTTCCAAACTTTATTGAGAATGAGAACGTTGTTTTTGAATCGAATGTGTCTATCTTCTTTGCGCCGAGCACGCCATTGTGTGGCGGCAAATGTTATCAAACCCCGGATATCGCGTCTTTATTGTTTTCAAAAATTTGCAAAACTCATTCAGTTTGTAAGAAAACACAAAAAAGTTTCAATGCCTGCGCCTAGGAGAGCACGCAACCCCTAGCGTAGAGTTTCAATTCAAAATTCAAGAAGGTTAATGGCCCTCGAACTCGAATTCAGCACACCCCCGCCTGCCACAACAAAAAATACTAAGGACTAGAAAAAATAAGAAGACGAAAGCTTCGTGTGAAAAAGCAATGATGAAAACCCTAAACACAAATCATATTCATTTTTTTTGCCGGTCGACGAGGTTCGAGGATAGATTCGTGACTTTTAGCCGATTTTTATCCTCCATTATCCCCCCTCTGCTGGTTTTCATATATACAAATACATACGACCAAACATCATGATGGGCTTTCACATTTCTGAAATTCTTGTCTATAAAAAGCAGTTTTTTGTCCTTCGTCTTTTTTTTTCATTCGTTAGCCCAGTGCGCGCCTCATCGTTGCTAGGAGACTTTTTATTATGACTCGTGTGTCATGTCGTACGCCGCACCATGAAAATTATGTCTCCCCTTCGCCCTTCCTCCCCTATCAATAAATGGAGAGACAGAGAGAGAACTGGCTTCGCTTTCTAGTGAGGGTGTGATTTTTAATTATGTTCTATGACTTTATTTAACATTTGTGCTGGAAAAATATTTTGCACAGAAAATTTCTTTAAAACCCGTTGCCATGTTTTGTTGGGATGAACTGTCGAAGTGTTGAAGTGTGTTTGCGTAATTATAGTACGGTGAAAACAATTATATTAATAGAGTTTGGGATCCTTCTCAAAATTGATGAACAGAAGCCCCCAAACCCGAGTACAAATAGAAATTGAATTTTTAAAGAAAAAACAAAACAAAAATCCACCGCACCACAGCCGCACCACCCGTTTGGCGGGAAAACTCGCCGCACCACGTCCACTTAAAACGCTATGCGGATGTGGTGCAGCGGTGGTGCGGTGGAATTCAATTTTTATTCGGGAAACCCCTTGAACACTTGGTTAAAAGAAACTTCCAACATCTTTAAAGTTCAAAATTCCTTCATATCCTCCTGGGATTTCAAGGAATCATATTGTTTTTTTTCTCAGCACTGTACCCACATAAGCTTGACATTTATAACATTTTGCAAATATTTCTCAAATAATGTGTAACATCAAGTTTTGGTTAAGGGAGGGCTTCAGATTCAGGTGATGCAAGAGCGACGAAAAGTAAGCAGCACTTAGATGGTTTCGGTTTAAATGAGTAAAGGCATGTATGTTGAACAGCAGCGTTATATACCTTCAACACCCGCCTTCCGCTGCCTTAGGTTGTACTACATATTTGATGTTGAAGAACAAAAAAAAAAAAAAAAGGAAAGAGGAGAGAAGCCCTTCTGAGTTATTACGAAAACAAAAATAACAGTATATAGAGACTCTTAGGGGATCGATTAAGGAATAAAATGAATGTTTAACGCATTAGTTGAGTAATCGTCTGTTTCCGTTTTCCCTTAAATATTGCGTGTGGGTGTTTTAACGATTTTTTTTTTTTATTTTGTTATTGTTTTTGTTGCCTGCCGCAACAATATGTAGATAGTCAAGAATTCATTATGTAAAAAAAAATACACATCATTGAAGTAGGTTTTGTGAGGTGTATAGTAATGGTTTTTACATGTTTTTGTTATGAAATTTGCATAAATTAAGAGCGCGTGTTTGCATTTTTTTCCAGACAATATGAGGATAAGTGTATTAAGCTACATGAAAATGATATTTTTCCAAAATGATTGACAAGAAAATGAAATTGTTCTCCTCTGAAGTGGTTTGAAACTTACTTAATATACAAAATATTGAACCATAAATAGGTTTATCTTCTCTGAAATTTTGATATTTTTATCCTATAATTGCACAGGGATACAGGAAATTCTCAAAGGAGTTCTCAAGTTATTTCCGTAGAACATTTGGTTGCTTTCAACTAAATGTAGGAGACTTGTATTTACTTCATATTGACAACACAAACAAATTTTTTGTTTGATAATCAGAAGCAGAAAATTATGATTAATAGGAGTGAATACTTTGATAAACGATTTAATTTAATCGTAGACTGTCTGACTTATTTCGCGTTTATTTCAGAAAGGAAAAAAGTTAAAAGGAGAATGTCCAGCATCAATGAAAATGAGATCAATTTGTCTGCACACCTTATTTCCGGATTTTACTTTATCTTCGAAAAAAACACCCTTTCGCCGAAAATCTTTTTTTTGAAAGCCCTTTATTCTTGCTTTCTATCCGAAATGCATCAATTTTGTTTTCACTAAAAAAAAAACACCCTTTTAACCATGATATTCTTATAGACACTTAAGATTCTTATTTCCAATCTCAAAAATAAAATGATTGCTGAATTTCAATAGGGAATCACTATTATAACGTAGTTTTTCCAATATACCCACTTCTTCTTCCTTTTTCTCGGCGCTGTTATGATCTCGATGTCGAGGGGATCATAACTATCCCACGTAACTGCTTCACACTAGTGATCCGCCTGTGGGGTTCTCCGGGTTGACCTCAGAAATCGGCGGCAAGCCTCCCGGTTTTGTATTGTTCCATTTCTAAGGCCAACTGAATGCTGGTGGTTTTGCATTTGCTTGTACCAGGAGTTTTTAGGCCTACCTTTCTTTCTATTTCGTGTTGGAACGTTGTATGATATTGCTTTTTCCAATATACCCACATTTTCTCTAAATTAAAAAAACACCCTTTCACATGAAAAAAATGTATAGACTTATTTTATTCGAAATTCCTATGCGAAAAACAACATTTTTAATAAATTTCGTAAGGGTATATTTTATAACTTTTATTTTATCGGACTTATAGCGAATTATCCTTATTTGCCAAAAAAAACACCCTTTCACCTAAAATATTTTTATAGACTGCTTATATTCTTGGTTTCTGTTATAAATTAAACATTTGTGCCAATTTTCATTAGGGTAACATTTTTGTACCAGTTTTTGTGGTACAGTAAAACCCGGATAAGTACCTCACCTTAAATGCCCCGTTTTGTTAGGCACTAAAGCAGGTAAGTTACTTACAAGAACCGGCTTAAGTGCTCATAGTCACTTATCTCTATATTTACTTAAAAATAAAAAAAAACATGTTTGATTTATTAAAAACAGAATCTTCATAAACAAAATAACTTTGAAAGTTTAAAATAACTAACTACTTAGTTTCTACTTTTAGTAGAATTTTTGAATCTAAAATTAAATGAAGTTTTTATTACTGCTGAAACTTGTTTCAAATGTGTACTTAAAAGAATTTCCTGCAAGTAAATTCAATTATAAGTATTTAAAATAGAAGGTAGTTAAGCGGGAAAGGCAGTTAAGCGAAAGGTACTTAAAAGATGAGTTTTATATGAAAAAATCCTTAAAATTTTGGTTCTAAAAAACAAAGGCACTTATGCGGGTTAGGCACTTAAGCGAGAGGCACTTATCCGGGTTTTACTGTAGATACTAATTCCGAATTTCATCATTTAAAACAAAAAACACCCTTTCACTTAAGATAATTTTGTAGACTCTGTAGATTCTTAGTTCTTATAAGAAACGAAACTTTTAAAAAACTAACAAAATGTATGTCAGCTGTTATGATACCTTTCTCGCACATAACTCAACCTGTTGTAGTCAAAAAACAAGCACCCTTGTTTTTAATGAGCAATAACTTTTTTTTTGGAGCAATCGTATTGACTTTATTTTTATATCATTAGATTTAGCATAAATAAAAATACCTAAAAACATGTGTCACATCATCATATTCCACAAACATTTTTTTTTCGCTATATTTTTGACCCTCTTTTCCGCGAAAAAAAAACACCCAATTTTTTAAAGGATTTTTTGATCCTTGGTTTTTATGTTTTTATCCCAATAGCAAACTTTTTGACAAGTTTCAATAGTGTATAACCTTTTTTTTTCTGATTTATTGTAGGTACTAGAACAAATTTTGTACTTAAAATTTTCTAAACATTTAAGCAGTTAAACTTAAGCCATATACAGGGTGTCCCAAAAGTAATGGATCAAACGAAATATGCTGATAGGTCAACTTCAGGGCTCTCATAATTTGGTAACTTGTTCATCCCAAATCCTTACGGTTTTCGATTTAATGCAGTTTTTGTGAAATTTCGAAAAATACCGACTTAGCAACAGTCTTTTGCTTCGTCCGCTCATAATTGATTTTTATTTTTTAAAATTCTTTCACTAAAACATTGCCTTATAATAAGAAATAATTAATTAATCAAAATATTTTTTATTTCATATGCCATTTTGCTGCAAATAAATTAACAGTTCCATGTTTTATAAAAACTCAATTTCTTACTTTTATTTCAGAGCAACATCCTAAAAAAATTTTGTATGGTGCGACAATGGTTTATTATTTTGAAAACTTGCCGAGTTATTGCAGTTTTCAAAAATGCATAAAAGTTTCCAAAGTTGAAATTAGAACCAAAGATATTACAATTTGAATGAAAAAAAAACAGAGGTTTTCAGAGCAAAATAATAAACAAAAATCGGTTCTTTTATTCAAAAAGAAATAAACAAACAACAGTCGAGAAAATGTATTTATTTTTCTTTGTTATTTTTCTCTAAAAAGCCCTGTTTTGTTGCTTTTAAATTGTAATATCTTTCGTTCTAATTTCAACTTTGGAAATTTGTATACATTTTTTGAAAACTGCAATAACACGGCAAGTTTTCAAAATAATAAACCACTGTCGCACCATACAAATTTTTTTTAGGATGTTGCTCTGAAATAAAAGTAAGAAACTGAGTTTTTATAAAACATGGAACTGTTAATTTATTTGCAGCAAAATGGCATATGAAATAAAAAATATTTTGATTAATTAATTATTTCTTATTATTAGGCAATGTTTTAGTGAAAAAATTGTAAAAAACTAAAATCAATTATGAGCGGAGGAGGCAAAATACTCTTGCAAAGTCGGTATTTTTCGAAATTTCACAAAAACTGCATTAAATCGAAAACCGTAAGGATTTGGGATGAACAAGTTACCAAATTCTGAGAGCCCTAAAGTTGGCCTATCAGTATATTTCGTTTGATCCATTACTTTTGGGACACCCTGTATAATAAAAAAAAAAAGATAAGAACTCTACATTGGATATATACAAAAAAGGACGACCTAATCCAAGCCAATTTTTTATGTTTTCGATTTTTATGATTTGAGGTGTTTTTTGGGTATTAAAAAAAAAATAAAATTATGCAACTTTGTTAAGCCCCTCAGTCAAAATTTTGAATCTAAAACCGTGTAGTTTTCAGTTTGTTAATGGTGAAAAAAATTCAGATGGTTTTACTGTTCAGTCAGTGATTAATTTATTGGAGGAAACTAAGAAGGTCACTGTGCCGTATGCGTAACTTTTTGTATATGTGACAATCTTAACGCAAATATTTTAATTTTATTCAAATATATTTATATGAATATTTTGTTTCTTAGTTTCCTCTAATTGAATCACTAAATAAGAAATAAAACCATTTATTTTTTTGGACCATTTACTAACTGAAAATTATAGTAGTTTTAGACGATTTTTCAAAAAAATTGGGTCTTAAATTGTTTTGAAATTTGTAAAAACAAAAATTTTGGGTGAACAAAAGGTGGACAGATGAATTAGACAAGTGTGGTTAAAAAAATTTAAGGTCAGAGTTCTAGCTTCACGAAGCTTATATCTACTTATCTATAGGACCTGAACCACCAACAAGGAACAGAAGTGCCGGAGTCCCTGCGATTACTGTTGCTTTTGGGAAAATGAAATGTATTGGAACCCCAGAAAAAATAAATAATATTTTTTGAAATGCCGACTAAAAAATAAAACTACATATTTAATTTCAACATTATTAAAAGACTGTCTAGTGTGGGCAAACTTTCGGGAAAGACTTTTCCTAACAGATGGGTCCCCAAAAACAAATAAAGTGTATTTCAAAAACGACCGCGAAGTTATAAGAAAGATAGAAGCAAATGAAAAAAACACAAGGGTTCAGAAATGGAAAATTTTAAAACTGGGAAGCTTACCGCCTCTTTCTGAGGTGAACTCGGTAAAACCCACCATTCGATATCGAGATGATAATATCGAACAATAAGGACAATCCAGCAGATCATCTAAATTCTAAAAGATCATTCAGTATTCGTTAACATTTCCTCTTTCCATGAAGATTATTGAAAGTGCTACACTATATACTAGTTTACAACAGTAGTCGCCACAAATTTTATTTGAAAATTCGAATCATTCATTATTATCTACCGCCTCCTCCAAGGCTACCGAACATGTATGTAGGTACAATGTATGGTACAGATTTAAGGACAGTGCCTTTTTAAGGGCGCAGGAAATATTAAAGTGTAATTTTATATAAAAGATAATGCGTTATTAGAACTTCAACTGCAAACAATGTAACAGCGGTTTTTTTTACATTTCTGCTGTCTTAGCTACACCGCACAACTTTCACTAGACTTCGACAACCACAAATGAGTCAACCTGACTTTTACTATGCAACCATCACTAAAACTTAGCTCATTAAACTGTAATAAATAAACCAAGGCCTTGGTTATAAAAACCTTTCTAAGAACATAAAAGATTAAAATAAACTCAAGTTAAAAACATTCTAAACATAAAACAAACGCATTTAATGAAAGAACTTTGCTCTATTCTTCTAAATTTTCTCTTTTTGTCAACATTTAATCTCCCGCAAAATATTTTCTCGTAGACAGCCTTACAAAGAAAATAACGAGAAGAACAAAAAAAAAAAAAAACACCAATTTAAATTCTTTGCCTCCCAGTTAATGGTTGAAGGTTGAACAAAAATGTTGATGACAAGGATGACAAACTGCTTATGTGTTCTTACAAGGATAGGATCATTCTCATCTCGTCATCGTCATCATATTCATACACAAACAAGAAAAAAAAGAAGATAAATGTACGTAGGAGTAGAAAGGAATTCCTACAAAGAGGAAAACCACCAAGGCAGTCAATATTTTTGAAACAGCGGAATTTTAATGAAACCTCAACTCAAGCAAACACAAAATTTTGATGCCTCAGCTTTGCAAGCAAACACTGCTGGATGGATTATTATATCCTTTTAAATCCAAGCCCAGCATCAAACCCATTTGTGTAATCCCTTAATCTCATAATGACTTTTGCAGCAACTCTTGTTAATATCTCGCATAAAAGCCATGTCTCTAAAAAAAAGATGACATGTGTGAGTTTGTAAACCCAGTGCCTATGCCACTAAATAACGCACTTTACAGGGCACACGTTTTTTCTTCTTCTTGAATTCCAAATTTTTTTTTGTTCCTACGTGTTTGAAATAAAAAAAAGTGAAATTTCGGTGTTATAAAACCTTTTTACACAAACACAAAAAAAGTTGTAATAGTTGCAGGTCGTGAGACTTAATCAAAACACAAAAAATACTCACGACAGGATATCATCAAAAAACCCTCCTTTCAAATTAGGGTGCCGAGCCGAAGCCGAAATTACATGCTCTGTTTATACATTGTTGCCTATTTTTTTTTTGTATATTTCCCTTTTTACGATATGTAGCTAAAGTTATACCCTAAAGTCTTTTAGCCTTTTGTTTATTGGTGCGTATGGCCTACTTTTTGTGTTGGCAAGTATACCTTAATGCATTAAATAGACAAACAAATAGAAACAAAAAAAAATGGTTGGAGATAAATCCTTTAGGGGTGACAATGACAAGCTGCAAAAATATAAAAGAGAATGTTTTGACGATGTAGTAAACAAAAGAGGTTACACGCTGAATGAGGTCAGATTAGGAATTACGCAAAAAAAAAAAAGTAAAAAAAGGTGTAGGTATAACTACCACCCTGTACTCTATTGTATTGTTCATTGTTCAGTGTTCACTCGATGTAGCAATTGAAATTGAAATCAATGTGATTGTTTTCCATTTAACAACAACTGGGAGACGATGAGATGGAAGACAAAGTAAAAATAAAAAAAAAAAAAATAAAATTAAATCCGATTGCGTTTTTTTTTCATCCCTAAAACAAGAGAAACTCACATCAGTCTAGCCAATTTGTTTTGAGGTCGCAACATCAAACGATAAACAAGACCGGACCTAGATAGGATTGATTTTTCTTTAAAAGGGAGGGGTATGTTTTTTATTTTATTAATCTTTTTGTTTGTTTGTTTTTTTTTTTTTTGCATGCGGTCTGTTTTAAAATCTTTAACTGTTGATGATTTCGGTATTTCGACTTATGCGTGTTATTTTTGACCGGTTTCAAAACTTGATTTCCTTAACCCTTAACCACCTACCCTCTATATGGGTCACTGACTGTGAGCTCTGTAACAGTAGGAACCTAAAATTTCGAATTCTTCGTATTCATTCTTATAAACTAACATATCAAAGAATTACCTAAATAAAAATAAAAAATGTAATATACAAAAAATCTTCAACAAAATTACAAGGCACCAAAATTCACAATCTTTCCGTTGTGGTCTGTGAGACCGCAGCACAGTGGGGCATCTTGTATGGGAGACCGGAAAAAACTCAATTAAGACTAAACTACTGAACCAATTTTCATGAAATTTGCAGGAAAGGTAGCTAATAGCAAGACAAACCTACATCAATGACTACGTCCACTCAGAAAAAAATTATATTAAAAAATCTGAAATCAAATTTTTGCAGCTGTAAATGACTTAGGTACTTCCAATCGCTTTTTTAGAAAAATCAAATTCTTTTGAGTTAATTTGAACATTTTATTCATAAATACCGTTTAAATTTTACATAAATCAAAAAAAAAAAAATCAAAAATTTTCAAAAAAGGAAAAATATCCAAAAACGGTAGGTATGGCATTTTTTCAAAATTTAACTTTTTTGGAACTTTTTTTTCCTTGGTTAGTTCTAAAATTTAAACGGCTACCAAGCCTAAACTTTTCCTTCAATTAGCGGAACATTCCATCAAATCATTCCATCCTTTTTTTGGAAACAAGTGGAACTAAAGATAAGAGAGGCTTCAAATAACCAGTTTTACTGTATTCCGATTCCGATAGTTATAAATAAAGTCAAAAAAGTGGCTTAGTGAAAAAAACATTTGTTTTAATAGGTAAATGTACAATGCAGGTTTCATTAACACAAACTCCTGATCCCAACAGCGACTAAATTGGGAAAAACTTTAAAATTGTGGGTTTAAAATTTTTTTTTGCAATCTTATCAAAAATTTTGGGCTGTTTAGCAAAACGGACTTCACATTCAGATTCAGCATACCAAAATACATTTTGAAAGATTTGTCTGGCGAAAATAGCTGCATATTTCTTTTTTACCTTATTTTTTTTTTTTTTTGCTTTTTTGAATGACTTTTTCAGATTGGAATTGCTATAAAAACCGAATACGGACGTCTTCGGGTGAGATTTTTTTTGAAAACTATTGCTGAGATTTAACATTATCTAACGAAACCTATTCGCCAACAGAGGCAAACAGAGGAAGTAGTTAAAACCTTATGTGAACATAAAAAGTCACTAAAATGGAATGTTTTTTGTCAAAAAAATCGTATTCAATTCTTTTTCGCTAAACTAGTGTACCATATTGTTTGTCAATTTATTTTAAGCCCATTTACAAAAAAAGTTGGTTCAAACCTTGAAATTATACGGTAAATGGATCATTTTGAAACTACTTGTATTTTTATCAGTTTTCACTATTTTTCAACTTTGAGCGATAACCTCCAGGCCCACAATTTTTTTTTTTGAAAAACAGTTTTCATTTTCTGATTCTTCAACTAATTTACTGTTAGAAACACGTGCAGTATCAAAATAAATCGTACTTCCGAAAGTTGGGTTTTTTCCGCCTTTTCCCCACTGTGCGCAGGTAGGTGGTTAAGGGTTAATCAATATTAAATCAATGAGTTCTGAAACTAACATCACAACAAACAAAAAAGTATGGATTAGGTACCTTCTTCAATCTAAGGATTAGCACGATCTACTAACTGATTATTTCAAAATCTACGATATACGCGTTTTCTGAAAAATTTACTCAGGTCCCTAACTTCTATTTGAGTTTTCAATTGATTACACTACATTTTAACTCTTTACCATTTTCTCACTAAATGTCCTTAAATTGTTTTAAGATAAGATACAAGTATCTATGGAGACCATACAATTATTTTAAATGAAAGGGTGTTTTTTTTCGGGCAAGGAAAATCAAGAGGTTTTGAACGAAAATTCAATTCGGAGGTGGTTTGTTTTATTCACTGAAAAAAATCACCCTTTCGCCGAAATTTTATTTTATTTTTGTTCCCATTAACCATTCTTAACGAATCATTAGCTTTTTGGGACTTATTACAGAATGTACTCCTCCTTCGAAAAAAAAACACCTTTTCATCCAAAATTATTTTATGAAATCTCTTTATCTTGCCTATCCCAAATGTAATTTTATTATCAAATTTCATAAGGCAGGTTAATCAATTTTTATTTCCAATAAAAAAAAACACCCTTTAAACTTTAGATTCTTTCTTCCAATCTTATAAATGTAACATAATTTGCTGAATTTCAATCGGGAACCATTATTATTACTGAGCAATAAACCTACCTATATTTTACCTACATCTAAAAAAACACCCTCTGAAATGAAAAAATTTATAGACTTATTTTTTTCGTAGTTTCTATGGCAAATGCACCATTTTTAATAAGGCTCGCAAGTGTTTCATTTATACCACTGATTTTATCGGACTTATTGCGGATTAAAAAAAAAAAAAAAAAACAGCATTTCACTAAAAAATATTTCTCAGAACTTTATTCTCTTTCACTGTTTTATCTAAAACCTTCATCCCGATATCCCGAATTTCATAATACATTTAGGAGCAAAAAAAATATGGAATCAAACTGCGTTCTGTAAAAACGATAAAATTGATCAGGATGTTGACATACATACATAAATGTTAACTGTACCGTTCAAAAGCTTGAAACAAAAGCTTTAAGTAAATGAACTTAAAAATTTGTTCACCTTAAAAAGATCAAATTAACATAAATGAAGCATGTTAGGAAAAAAAGACTGAAATTAAAACAGAGAATAACTCCTTTGGAATATTTTAACATTACAAAAATGAAGTGCCATTAATTGGCAAATAGCGCTAATACTTTTCCCAACAATTTGAAGTAAAAAATTCAAGCTTTAAAATGAGACCATGAGACTTTGAAGAAAACATATTTTATCCATTGCAATTTTTGTTTTTATTTGATTCCGTTTTTTTTTTGCTCCCAAGTGTAGAATCATTTTCTTCTAGGTAATGGGTTTAGTTTATATATTTGACCTGTTATATATGCAATCAAAAAAACAAGCACCTTTACGTTTTATGGGCAATAAATTTTCTAGGAGCAATCCTGTTGATTTTCATGTCATTAGATTCAGTATCAAAAAATAACTTTAAAACATGTCGAAACCTTCCCGTAAGAATATGAAGCGACATTTTTTCTAAAATTGTTCAGGAAACGCAAAAAACAAAATTATTCTGTGAGGAAATTTATGGGCTGCACAATTTTATTTTCTCTAGTTTCATTTGCATGCATGATAGAACAACCAAAATGGTACTTAGCTCTTAACTCACAGTATTTTTCCACATCAAAAAGTCATTTACGAAAAAAATGTTGCTTAATACATTCTTACGGGAAGGTATCGATTGTGTTAAAAAAATTTTTCTCTCTTTTGTGGACCTTTACAACTTGAGAAAAAGTTAACTTTTTACCAGATTTCATGAGGGAAACAATTGTTTTTATTTATTGATTTTTTGTACTAGGTATTCTACTTTTTATTGAAATAAAAACCTTGCACACTTTTTTTTGTTTATCTAACCGTTTAATAGATATTTGAGGTCCAAAAATCGCGAAAATCTTTAAAAGTTCGTTTTTTGTTCTTAATTTTGTAACAAATTGAAAAATTATAATAATCAAACGCACAAGACATATTCTTTTAGTAAATAGATTATTCCACAAAAAATGTCTTATTAACTTTTTTCATAAATCTAACCATTCTAAAGATATTCGAGGTCAAAGTTAAAAAAATTATAAAAACATTTTTTACTTTTCAAAATTTTCTAATTCACTGGAAATTCATTATTTTCTTAAACGTTCTATAAAAAATTTCTTGGAATCAAATTGATTGCTTTAACCGTTTAGAAGATAATCGTATCCAAATCGCAATGCATACGAGTCATAAAAAAACTACTGAGATCAGTGGGCATAGGTTTGGATACGAATATCTTCTAAACGGTTAAAGCAATCAATTTGATTTTTGGACCTCAAATATCTATTAAACGGTTAGATTAACAAAAAAAGTGTACAAGGCCTTTTTTGTAGAGCGTTCAATTTCCTACAAGAATATGAAAAGAAATTTGCTAAAAAATCGATTTGAAATGATTTTTTTTTTAGTAGAAGCTTGATGTAAAAATGGAAAATTGCGAAGCGGAGGACCTTCCCATTAATATTAAGAGCTCATATTTGTTGTGTATATTCTGGAGGTGTCTAGCAATCGATTTTTCGGAGTACCAAATCAAAAAAAAAGAATTTCGATTTTATTGACCCACCCTAATGTACATTGTACACTGTACACTCTCCTAGAAAGGATTATGCGGACAACTGGTATTACCAGAACCGACACACAACGAAATCTTCATTTTTGTCGGTATTTTGTTTCTGTGATATTTTATAGATGGCGTTGAAAACGGATTCAAATTACTTTTGCAATGTTCCCAAGGGCGGAGAAAGATTTCGGGTCTAATTTATTCTTGAAAATCTCTCATTCTCAAAAAACGGTAGTAACGCTTAGTTTACAATACCATAGGAATGAACCTTTCCAGTCTTTTTTTTGACAGTTTAGTGGGAAACTTTTGTAAGCATAAAGGCATTAATAAAAATAGGAAAGCAAATTGAGGCTTATAAGGCTAGTTAGAAGTCGGGGGTCTCAATCGAAATGAAATACGTTTTTTCATCCTTAAAAGAGTGTTTGAAATCTAGGATCAGTTGTCTTTGAACAAAGAGCAATACAAAAAAAAGTGTGATCAAAAGCTTTTTTCATGAAAAAAAAACGAAAAAATAATGTTTGAGGGTCTTAAATTCAAAACTAATTTTTTTTCGCTTGAAGTCTTGTTTGTATTAGTAAAACCTATTTTACTTCAAAGGAATTTCTTGATTTACTTTCTCTGCAATCTTTTTGTAACTTATTAAAATCCTTCATTCAATCGAAAATAATACCCATTGTCACCCTCTCCATATCCGCTCCTGGAAGACAACCGCCAACCAAGTGGAAGAATTAGGAAATCATTTAGAAGGAAGAAAATAAAAAAAAACAGAAATGTAAGTATTGCAAATTAGGTATATATTAGAGAGTATAATATTTCAGACGCTCAATTATACACCCCAGCAGGGGACAGCTCACAACAAGAACTACAATTTGATTTATAAGGGCACTTGGGACACTCTCTCGTAGCAGGAAGTCGAGCTTCAATGAAGCCATTATTCTTGTACAAGTAATATAATGTCCTTTTTTTTCGGGGGAAAATCAGTTTTTTGTGTTGTTGTTGCTTTGCTGCTAAGTAAACAAAGAGGAAGATGACACAATATAAAAGAAAATTTTATCTGATTTATGAAAATGATCAATTGCTGCTTATTTCTTCTTTTTTTTTGTGTATGTTTTCGGGTGCATTGTCCCATGCAAGGGGTTGACATCCTTTTTTCTTTAAGTAGCTTCGTAGATAGATTCAGTATACAATTAGTTCACCCTGTTTATTTTATATATATCTACATAAAAACTGTATCTCTTTGCATATCCGTTTTTATTTCCCAAGGAAGGCAATTAATGGTGCTTTTTTATTTCCTGATATATGCTCGTAAATTTCATTGTTTATAGAACTAAGCTGGCACTGAGCTGGCATACATCCAGTTCCAGTTCCAGATTCTGAAATAATAAAAACATATAACTTCCTAGTTTTTTTGTTGAAAAAGTTCTCATGTTGATGGTCGCTTTATTATTTCTGCAGTTTATGTTGTTTTTAATGATAAATTCATAAAAAAAAACTCTCATAATTCCTTTGGGGGGATTTCATTGATATTTTCAGTTGAAATTTTTTAAAACAATCAATAAATATGAAATTGTGTAACTTGTTAATGGTTCTGACGTCTTAAAGATGAATCATACATAAAAGTTGAGTGTTGAAATAAATAAGAGCTACCTATTAAAAATATTTTGTTTTGGTATTGAAAATACTGAGAATCAACAAGAACGTACATTTTTTATTTACTTTTACAAAAACGCAATTTAAAGTCAGGACTCTGTATGGAAGAAGATGATTTCGTTTAGAAAAATCACAACAAAAACATTACTGTTAAAAAAAGAGCCAAGTTCTCTTATATTGAAATTATGCTGGCACAAAAAGTACTGAGATGTAAAAGTGTACCAAGTTCTAAAGTTTGGGTTCAAATTCGTGTCAATAAAATTTTGATTGTTCTCTTGACAATTTTTCTTAATTATCGATTTTTAAAGTTATTTCAAAAATTGCCAAGTAAACAATCAAAATTTTATTGATACGAATTTGAACCCAAACTTTAGAACTTGGTACACTTTTACATCTCAGTACTTTTTGTGCCAGCATAATTTCAATATAAGAGAACTTGGCTCTTTTTTTAACAGTAATGTTTTTGTTGTGATTTCACTACTTTTTGCAAGGTATGGCTGTAGAATATAAAATCTCTATATTTGATGAAAATTCAGTGAAAATGGGTGGTTGCCATGCCCCCTGCCTGAAATTCTCAAATTTTAAATTTTTTCCTTTGTATTAACTACCAGCTCTACTATTCTACCAAATTTTAAGATTCTACGATAATCAGAAGTGCTCTATAATATATGATGAAAATTCAGCGGAAATGGGCGGATGCCACGCCCCCTGAATTGAAAATCTCAAATTTTCGATTTTTTCCTTTGTATACACCACAAGTCCTATCACCGTGTAAAATTTCAAGTTTCTACGATATCAGGAAGTTCTCCATAATTTTGATGATCTGTCAGTGAGTCAGTGAGTCAGTTACGGTTTTTGCGATTTTTGAAGCCCTATATCTCAGAAACTACTCATCGTAGGAGGCTGAAATTTTGTGAGGAGTTTGGTTTTTACAAGCTCAACAAATGTAGAGAGTTTGAAATTTCTAGCATCTTTGGTGTGGAAGTTAGAGGGGGGTCGAAAATGGCCTGAGTTGTTTCCTGTAAATAAGGGTGTAGTGCCAAAGTTGCTAGAGAACTTGGCTGGGCACTACCGTGCCCCTTGATAAATTCAATTCGGCTCATGTCTAGAGAGTTGTTTATGACAAACAAGGATTTTCTAGCAAAAAGCTAAACAACATTTAGTTTCTTTGAGAAAAAGAAACGTTTTGTTTTACCTATGTAATTAGAGAAACTTTGGTAAGGTTTAAAAAAACCGTTGTGTGTTATTAGTGGAGCAACTAAAGCTAAAAAAATGTTAATATTAGGAATCTGGCCGAAAAGCTCCGATTATGACGATTTTTTTTGCAAACGTTCGTCGGAAATAGGTAGGTTAAAAATTGACGCTGTTTCGTATTGTGTTTTTTTTTTTTTAATTTGAAGGTTTTTTTAACAAAAAAATTTTCTTTTCGAAAAAAAGATTGTCTAGGGAATTAAAGGAATAAAATATATATATTTATATCGTTTAAGCGATAGGTGCAATTTTCTCACACGTTGATATAAAATAAAAAATATTTCAAAACAATGGCAACACTTAGAATATTAACATAATACATTTTTTAAAAAATACAAGCTTATGACTATATTTGTAAAATCAAAAGTTGAATGAAGTGTTTTTAAAAACTGGTCGACAAACTCAGATTTTGAAAAAAAAGTTATTGAAATGAATTTTTTAACATTAACATTGCTTTTTAAATTTTTTTTTTTCAAACAAAATATGCATATTTTGAAATATGAAAATTTGAAAATTTTGAAAAATAAATGCATTTATTTTTCAAAATTTTGGGCCATAAATATTGTTTCATTCGAAAAAGACAATGTAAATATGTATTACATTTGATAAAAATAATTAAAAAGTGTTTCATTTTCAAAGAACTTTTTTTAATAAGAAGTTTTAAAAAAACTTGTTTTTTTTTTTCAAAGTACAAAATTTAAATTTAGAGTTATTTTTTCTTAATTCAACAGTCTTTATAAATTAAGGTTAAATAGAGAAAGTTTGAAGGACTTGTTTGTCAAAGTCGTAGAGAAAATCACATGATTTCAATATAAAAATTCAGTTTTTGAAAGGAGAATGGGCATATTGGACGTTTGGCGGCCAGTAATGAAATTGGTATCAAATGAAAGAACTATAACGTAGGAAAATTTTTTACTTTTGCCGTTTCGTTGTATTGCATTTGGAATAGAAGATATGGCAATATTAGTGTTGTTAATGCATCGAGCAAATATGAGAAGGGCAAATTGAATTACTATTTTAATTAAATTATGAAATATGATTTTATGTAATTTTTCTATGATTTAAAAGCTCAATCTTGAATATCCGACCAATGGAACTCAAAATATAAGATTTTTAAGCCAACCACTTCACGATTTTGTTTTTAAATTTTCAAAAGGAAAAAACAAACAAAAAATTGAAAAAAAAAGTCTTAAAATAGACTCGAAATTGATGTTTTAAAAAGCCAATATTTTGGGTTCTATTGGTTGGATATCCAAGATAAAGGTCTTCAGGCTCAGGGAAAATGACAGATTATCATATCTTGCATTTAAAATACACGTTCAATTTTAAACATTGAAACAATTTGCATTAACTTTTAAATACAAAAATGCATTTTATCCGTTTGTGAAGAACGTTAGAAGGATAAAACTTCTGCACAATGTATGTAAGACTTAATTACATCAAAAACTAACAAAAAAAGTTATTTAACATTTTTTTAATAATTTTTTTTTTTACCTAAATTTTCATTAAATTTATTTAATTTAAATTTACCAGATAGGAATAAAATTCTAGCTTTCTAAAATTTTTTTTTTAATACATTGTTTTTTTTGTGTGTTTTAAGTCAAGTTTGTAAAAATAAAAGAAGACATTATACGAGTATCAACATAGTCCGCGATATTAAATCTTACTGCTTACCAACAATTTTTATTTGGAACACGATCAGATCTTTTTTGAAGACTTTTGACTGAACCGATTTGCAACGTTTTCTTACCTGAAAAATAAAAAAAAAAAAACAATTAAAATTATGAAGTATTAATCAGTTGGTAAATAGTTTAAAATAAGGACGAAAGTATGTTACATACAGGTCATACTGTTTTGATATGTATGCCAACTTATTTGTTATTTCAAGTGTGGTTTTAAGCGAGCATGTTCTAACATCGACCAAGTTCTTAAACTTCTATAGATTTTTGAAGAAAAAAAAAAAACAAGAACAAAATTAATGTCAGAGAGGACCAACATCATCAACATCCTGAAAAAATACTTATTTGAAAAAGTAATAATTCCCATTTCATACTTCAGCCAAATGTAAACCTAAAAGGGTTAGCAATTTAATGGAATAATAACAAAAAAAAACGAATGAAGAACTGTTAATTTATGTTCAACAAAAAATTTAAAAACATAAATTTAATTTAAACCAAAAAAAAAAAAAACTATAAAAAACCGACACATAATTTAGACGCATATAAAATACGAAAAAAAAACAATTGAAAGCTTCTACCGCCTCTTTCTCATAAAAACCATTATAAAATTTTACGATGTACAAATTTTATTACCATCTCTTCATCTTCTTAGCCAAGATTGCTTTATAACAAAAAAAAAAAAATCTAAAAAAAAAAAGAAATTACAAAATACAACGAAATAAGGCGATATAAACCCGAAGAATATCCTTCGTTTGCTTTTACTCACAGTTGAGAGGATACTTAAAACGTTGGTCTGCAAAGATAAATTAGTTACAAAAAGGATACAAGAAGAACAAAAAGTCTCTATCTCTCTCTCTATTTCTCTGTAAAACTACTTCAAAGTAAATTATTTTTCAGAAAGGAAGAAGAAAACTTCAATGTTGTACATGTTCACAAAAAGAAATTTACAAAAAAAAAAAAGAAAAAACACCAAAGAGTGTTAGTGTTAGATCTAGAGCCACAAAGGAGAATTTTCCTCTTTTGAATCTTAGGAAATACTACGAACATGCTCAGATAGCAAAAAAAAAAAAGAAAAACCTTCTTTATACCACAATGTCATATCCTATCCTTAAATAGGTATAACTAAAAACCTCTTTTATAGTTACAACAACAAGCTCAAAAACCTGCACAAAAACTGTGGTTTCTCTCTATAAGATTTGAGTTTACTGCCGGACCAGAGAGACAGTTTTATGAAAACAAAGTTTACAAAAACATTGCCAGCAAATAAATCCCCCTCAAGACCAATAAAGAATTCTCTCTCCACCAATGGCTTAAGGCGCAAAAACGACAGACAGAAAATAAGCTGAAAGTCCATCTCTATACTCGTCTTCTATTAGTTACAAAGTCAATAACTCTTACATATAGAAGATGAGGCGCGTGGAAGAGTGATTGATGTTTACTTCTATATGCCACTCTTGGCCATGTCTCACATCCACCCAATAATTCAAATTAAAGATATTCCTTCTTTAAAATTGGCTCTGATGAAGTGGAAATGGGCCAAATTACAAGGCTGGTTGAACTGTAGATGCAAACAAAGCCATTAGGTTAAGGCTCCAGTAACTTGAAATAAGTGGACCACTTTAAAGAGTGATATAACGTTTGTGTCAACAGGAAGAGATACAATCTCAAGTATTAGGTTAGAATTTAGTGTTTTGTTTATTAGACACTTAGTTTATTGAGGTAAGGCTTGTTTTTGAAAAAGAGAGATTCTACTTTAAGACAAATAAAAAGGTGAATGACAACGTCAGTTTTGAGAAATAAGCTTTAAGAGGAAGAAATTTTGTTACCTGGGTTTTGAGTGTTCATCGTCTAATCAACCAAAGTCAAGACTTTTGCAAATAACTGATAAACAACCAAAATGCCTCATCCACAAAGACTGGTGAATATGTTAGAGTAAAGTAAAATTTGACAGTACTCCTTCTCAATGAATTTACGTATGTATGTATATGTGGTGTTAAGAAAAAAAACCTTAGCCATTTGAAATTCATTTTTTTGAGATATGTGTTCCGGGAACTCTTTTTTTGTGTTTATTGAATGAAAAAATGCAAACTTTTTTTTACGAAAAAGCATACATTTCTAGATAAACGCCAATTAGTAGGTATAATAAAAACTTTTATTTAATGTTATTATGATTTAAAAAAATGTCTGTACTCATATTTGAATATATTCTTGATTTCGACCCACATTTACCCTTTTGGGTTAAGCACGAAAACGGTTCTCACCTTCAGCTATCACTTCTACTGTCGAAAATCTTTTTCGGTTTTCCTCCCTATTGAGGTTGAGCCAAAGATTACACTGGCAAACAAAATTTTTATTTCGGATATAAGTTCAACACACCCAAAACTTTTAGAAAAGTTGGTGTTTTGTTCTTGAAACGGCTAAAAACCACTGTAGCTTAGAAAGTAGCAAAAAATTGATCATTGAGATTTTATAACGGGAATATCTCTAAAACGCAAGCTAATAGCAAAATTCTGATTTCCGATTCGAGTTCATTATACCCAAGACCTGTTGGAAATATTGGTTTGTTCCTGAAACAAAACCACTGTAAGCTCGGGAAATGTTAAAAAATAGCAAATAATCGATTTACTGAAATACCGGGAATATCTAGAAAACGCGAGCTGATAGAAAATTTTTGACTTCGGATTCGTTTTTTTTTTTGAAGTTTACAAAACTTAGTAAAATAAAACCTTCTTTGCTGTCCAATGCTATTCGATGATCCTCACATTCGTTAGGAAATACTTCGATTTATAAAAATGATATTTTTGTATAATTTCTACATCCCATCTCGCTTCTTACTCGTAAGTAGTTGTGCCGCAGGATTCTTTTTTTGAAGTGAAAACTTCTTTAATATCGTAGTGATTTGAAACACGATGAAACGAATTGATTATAACTTTTTTGTTTCAATAGATAGATTAATAAAATTTATACTGTAGATAGGTAATAGAATAAACTATAATTGTACAAAATTTCAATTAATTTCATATTAAAAATTCTGAGATAACGGTGAAAAGATGTTCTTTTTCTAAACACGTTATATCTTTTGATCTAGAGTACATATGTACAAATTTGGGTAAAATTTTATAACGCATGCGTTTAATATTACCTTTCATTTGATACTTCACACATAACGGTATGTGCTCTACGAGTTACATACACAATCTTAAATTAAAAAAACTTGAAAAATACCTCAAAATACCTGTGGAGTTCTGTTGCCGATCACAATGGATTTAAATGGTGTTAGAAGAAAAAAGATTTTTTTTGCTTTCTTCATTGAAAATGATTGTTTTGAATAATTTTTAAAATTTTTGCGCATTGTAAGTATGGCTTTATTCTTTAGGAAAATTTGTAAGCTTTTTAATGGCGTAATTTTTTTCAAGAAAAATGATTTTTTAAGGTTTCACTTCGACCACGTGTGAATTGCACACATGATTTTTTTATTTGCTGGCCTTATTGGCCTTATTTAATTTGCTGAAGTCATGTACAGTACATTTCACCTGTGTTCTACTTTAAATCTCAAAGACAATTTCCAAGGACTTCAACACCTATACTGCTATACTCTCCTTCAGTTCTACCAAGTTGATTTTATTAATTTTGCACGTAGGTACTCAAAACTCCTTTCTTACTCTCGCACAGTTTTGGAACTTATATGGAAAAAAATGTTAGTCCTCTCCACATAACTCATGTTTTTATGCTTTCAAAAATTTGAATTTTAATTTTAATTCATAATTCATTCATAAATTTGAGCACGAACAAGACGTCAGTGTCAAATTAATTTTAATTTTCAAAAGATCCCAACAGATGGCGCAAACCGTATTTTATTTCTCATTTTTATTTTCTCCTCTCTGCCAAAGGCCCTTCATAAAATTCATCTGGCACTGGAAACCATCTCAATATATGTTTTTGGTGCCAAAAGTTTTATTATATATTTGAACATTCCTTGCAATTAAGTTTGCGCAAACTTGACATCCATTGAAATTCATTATATGTAGCTACTCAACGAGAACGTGCTTCGTTAACATGAATTTTATATATCGAAATGAAAAACGTCTTAAATGTCAACAAAATGTACCAAATAACTTTA
Source organism: Episyrphus balteatus (assembly GCF_945859705.1). Lineage (NCBI taxonomy): Eukaryota > Metazoa > Arthropoda > Insecta > Diptera > Syrphidae > Episyrphus > Episyrphus balteatus. The sequence goes on along the minus strand of NC_079136.1, from coordinate 1,438,747 downwards.
ATCCAACAAATATAACAAACTGCACGCTTTAAACATTCATATCAATTGAAAGAAATTGAATTTGAATAAATCTGAAATCCTTCAATTGCACAGGATTTACAAAAAAAAAAAAAAATGGGCGAATCCTTTTCCCACCGATAAAAGCGATAAAAGAAAAAAAAATTCAAATTCAAATACCACCTCCCTTCCATTTAGTAGAGAGAAGGTTTTTAGAGAGCTCTCTAAATGTAACCTCTTCTGAACTTAATCTCTTGAAGTTAAAATGTCCTTTGATGTGGTTATGCCAACATAACTGAAATAAAAACCCAACCGAGCATGTATTTAGGTCTGTGAGGAGTTGTGACAGTCCTCTGAAGTGAGTGAGTTAAAAAAAGGATCCACCCCTTGTGTCATCGCCTTTCTTTATTCAAACGTTCATAGTTTTCTTTTTCTCTTTTTTTTTTCTCGAAAAAAGCACTTTCGATCGCAATCAATAATAATACACACAGTTCGACAAAACACTGTCAATAAAAGGATAATATTACTCCGCTGTTGGGGGATTCATTTCGTCCTGTCATCGTCATTGCTCTCATCATTTCTCTGTGTCACTTCTACCAGCCACACAGAAGTTGAACTGATAACCAAAAAATGCTTTAGATATGCGGCATTCGTCGCTTAATAGACATCAGGATTGTAGATATGCCCTTCAGCTATCGGCTTTTATGAAGGGTTCCGTGATTTAATGTTATTAGTTTCGAAATCGCATCTAACTTTGTACATTTCGTCCTGTGTTATCGCTCTTGGAAATCCCTTTTTCCCCTTTTTCCCCGACAAATATTTCTGCTTCCTTTCAGAGAAAATTTAATTGTAGTCGTAGTTGGTAAGGAACTTTTTGAGGTCGCCGCAACGATGTATCGATAACGATGTGTAATGCAACTTTTTTGGGATAATTTTGACATAGAATTTGTAAGCAATAAAAGTTTTAGCAGAAGGCAAAAAGGCGTCATTACATTCAGAGGGTTGGTTGAAGACAGAAAAAACAGAGGAATGAGGAGGTATAATGACGTGGTTGTGGCTTTTAGTTTGGAATCTCAATTATTTTGTTGTAGTCTTCCGCCATGCAATCTAATAAAAAGGGCGGATTTTCTTTTTAATCAAGTTGATGTAATGCATTATGACATTTATAGTTATATGTCTGTTGATGGGAATAAATTGAGTAGGGTTGAAGAAAGGACTTGTGTGGAAGGAGGTTGATTTTGCTGAACAGACACAATAAAATTGAAGAAGTTTCTTTTTCTTATCAAGACATTATCTAAGTTTAGAACTTTTAGGTTATTTTTAAAAAATAATTGCATACTTTTTTCAGCGTCTTTAGAATACTTAATCAAATTTACGTCAAAAACAACAAATTTCCTCTTACGTAATTCTGACGAATTCGTGTGCGCTGATTTTTCCGCAATATTAGCTACGCAATTTATTCAAATCTGGTTCACGTTGACGACTTGACGTTGAATTGAATTGAAAATCTTATAGAATTTCATTTTTCATGTTCAATATCATGGCTGCTTTAATATAAACATGAATTCACTCAAATTACAGAGAGAGAAAAAAAAAAATACAAAGTAAACTGCCAGAAGAATTGAATAATTTATTACGCTAGGTACTTGCCAGAGTGAATGCGGACGAACGCATTCATGTGCCGCATCAAGTCTCAGAAACCAGCAGTCAGCAGCCAGCCAGCATACAATAATATGTTCCATCATCATCATTTTCATCATTGACTGCATTTTTTTCTGAAGTAGACAACCCGGAATAGTTTTGTCAGTTAGCAGCGATGCGCTGCTGCCTGCTGGCTTGATATAGTGAGGAGGAGGCGATATTTGATGGGCGATGGCGATGGCATTAATTTAATTGAGAAACACTTCGTGATGCTGCCCCATTCAGTAGATTTATAATGTACTACACCAAGAGTACATACACACAATTTATAATATGCGGTACAGAGAGACGAACAGATAGATGATAATAATGTTGAAAGAATGACAGAAGTAGATCATTAAATTGATCAATGTTCACGCGTGACATTAAAATAAATAACAAATAAAAAGAATTTTTCTTCTTCTTTTCAAAAGTAATTTTATACAACACAAAAAATAATATGATGACACTGAATTATTGTGTATATTAAATGCCCTTAAGTTGATTGAATGTAATTCAAGTGTGGACACCTTTTTTGCTACTCTTAAATTTCGTTTGCTAGCTTTTTTTTTTTTTTGTCATTTCATAATCATGTCGGAAACTGATTTGAGACTTAATACAATTGACAATAAGTTGCTTTTAAATTAAAAGTTCAGTGATAGATACCTACGCGGAATTCTAAAAACTATATTTGAACTTCAACCCACCTCGTATATTGTCAAGTGTTTTTTTTTTTTTTTTATTAATAACACTTGACATTTAACCCCTACACCGATCTTTCGACTTTTTGCACATTATCGACTGTCTTTTTTTATTTTTTTCTTAAGTTGATTATACTTTTTTCAAGATGTAAGGTGATTTTTGTTACTGCACTGATGAATGAGTCAAGTTTTTGTACTTTAATTGACATTCAGTAACAGTAACAATCAGATATATTACGATGATGGGGATGTCAAAAAGAAAAAAAAGTAGGTCCCGCAATTTTGACGGTTGACTAGAGGGTAAATGGAGAAATTTTATAGAACCCAAACTAAATGTATATCTAAACCAAAAGAGAAAAGTTAATTTTTTCAAAAACTCTAACGATTTTGATCAATATTTTTGAGTGTATTATGCTACAATAAATCCAATTTTTGAAGAAAAAAAAATGTATCCTGGAACCTACAAAAAACCTCTTTTTTCAAATTTTCAAAAAGAAAACACATTGTTAGATTTTTAAAAAAATATTTCAAATTTATTTTTTTGAAAAATTAATTTAAAAACGGGTTAATGAATCATTTGAAAATTTAAGTTTAGATTAATATTTGCTTAAAAATGCATTTTATCATTCCAACGATATTTGACTTACTTTCAAACGCGTAAATCACCAGCAGATGGTACAGTTTGTGACAAACATTTTTGAAGTAGTATTCACCACTTTGTTTTTATTTTTAAAATTTTAACTTCGACCCCCAAACATATTTAGATAAAATATCCTTCACATAAATACATTTTTAATTATAAAATTTAACACACATTTTTTCAAATATCACTTTTTAAACGTTTATGCAATAAAATCCACCAACTTTGAGATAGGTATAGCAAAATTGTTGAAAATTGCTCAAATACAATTCAAATTAATTGACGTTTGTATTGATTTGACATTTGAATTTGAATTTCTCAGCGATTTCAACCATGAAAGTATATTTTTGCTAAGTTCAACATAAATATTTATTAGAAACTTAGAATAAACTAAGGGTACGGCCACGTCCTGAGCGGCTAAGCATCTGAGCGGCTGAGCGTCAATCCTGCGCGTCTGAGCGACGTCGCTCAGCCTCTCAGCTCTGTTCTATTTTTGACGTGATAACGTCTTATAAATCGATGAACCATGGCAGCCACCATAAAAAAGTGACGCCATTTTCTCCCGTTCCACTCTCGCACTTTCGCAGTGCGGCAAACATTTTAATTAAAAATTAAAAATAAACTATTAGAGATACAAAAATCTTCTATAGCTTGTTTTAAAGATAATAACCTAAAGTTAAATACTCAGCGTTTCGAAATATGAATTTTTGAAAAACACCTACTTATTTTGGGTAAGAACATGTAGTCTATGACTGTGCGCATACATGTGCAAAAAATTGGTATTTCAAAATGGTTTTTGACCGAATAACGAGAAAAACAAGTTTTTTTGTCCCAAGTGTTTTTTAACCGTTTTTTATTTTTATCTTTTTTTCTTCAACAGATAAATAAATGAAATTTATATTGTAGATAGATAATAGACAGGACTATATCTGTGCATTTCAATCAATTTTTTAGTCACAATTTTGAGATAACGGTAAAATAAAGTTTTATTATTCAACAGGTTCTACCTTCTGATCTAAAGCAAATACAAATTTAATTTGATTTAACTTTATTGAGCATCCTGATGATGTTACCTTTCGTTTGGTATATCACACATAACTGTACATTCACTACAAGCTACACAATGTTAAATTAAAAAACTTGCGAAATACCTCAAAACACCTGAGGAGATCTGTTGATCATAAACAGCCACCAGTGTGGGAAGTACCGTAATCTCAGTTTGGAATTTGGACATGGTTGGCTTTAAAAAATTCTATCTTTTTTTCTAGGCATCGCATAAATAAGATTGAAAAGTCATATAAAAGGTGAAATTATAAGCTTTTACATGATATACAATTTTTTATAGGTTGTCTAAAAAAAATTGATTCAATAGCGTGAGAACATAAAATTATATGTTTTTTTTTTGCTTTTTTTGATGAAAATTGATCGAGTTCAAAAAATTTTAGCTCTTTTTGTAGATGCCTAATAGACATGATCGATATGTATATTTTGAGCTGAAGCAATAAGCGTTCAGGTGGTATAAAATTTATTATAGGTTGTTAGTTGTTATATCCAATAAATTAATTTTTGGGTGATGGAAATGACTTTTTCACTTTTTTCATAAGAAATAATTGTTTTTAATAAATTATTTTAATACTTTTTGCGCATTGTAAAAATTTAAAAATGGTTTTATTATTTAGAAGAAATATTTGGCTTTTTAATGGTATAATTTTTTTTTGTAAGCTTTTAAAATAAAAAAATTAATATAATGAGAAAAGAAAAAAGGTATTTTTTTTAGCTTTTTCTTGTAAATTATGATTGTTTGAAATAAATAAACGCTTCATTTTAAAAGCACACAACCTGTTTTCTTACGACGTTATCTCGTAAAATCATCGTCCGTAAACCGACTTTACAGACAACCTCTTTTTTAAATGAAAAGCTTATTAGGCAATTCTACCGCAAGACCAAGAACGTGCAACCCAGTCGTGGATATTATTTTAAATCGATGAATGTCCTAAGTTGCAACATGCAAGAACTGTCTTCTGCATATCTTTTTTGTTGCAAAGAATTCGGACCTTAGGCATAGAATATATTTAAAATTTGAAGCTGAATACTTGTTGCCTATACACATTTTAGCTCCGCAACCATCAGGAATTAGAATAATTTTGAAAAGGGAAAAAGGGTAAAATGCGAAATGGTTAGGTTGCTACGATTTTATCTTTACAGCATTGAATTTAAAACTAACGGTTTAGTTGCATTTACATTTACTGGGGTGAATTTAAAATTGAATATTATTAAGCGTTCTTGAGTTTCTGCCGGTACACTAGTATTCTTAAAGAATTTTAGGTTAAAAAACAAAAAAACAATGTGCGTTAACTTTACGGTTGAAAATTTTCAAACGCATTGCTTTGCCTCGAAAAATGCTTCATAAACAACTGAATATTTTGTAATTGCTTGAAATATAGTTCTCCAGTTTCCGGAAATTCACCGAACTACCTAAATATGGAATTCAACGAATCGTTTTCAACTTCTTTAGAAGTGTTTGGTTACTTTCCTAATTATTATCTTATCCAATAAATTCGTTAAATTAAAAAAAAAAAACGTAAATGAGTGCATCTTAAAATGTTTTGTGGTCAATTTTAAGGCATTAATTAAAAAAACTTAAATTTCAACGTAACTATTCATAATTAAATCGACAAGAAAAATTTCGGTTGTTATTCTTGAGTATCTCTCTTTGGTGCTTTAATTCAAGATTTCCTGTCAAAAATTCATCAAAGTGTTGACATTTTGTCATTATGAAACGTCAAGTAGACCTCACTTCATGTCATTGTTATTGCTGCCATGATCTTTTTGTTTAAACTTCTTCAGATTATGATTGCTCTCTTGAACTTATCCAAAGAGTGAATAACCTTTAATTCTTTTTGATACGCATTTCAAATTGATTTTCAACGTTCATTTAAAAAAACAAAACGTCATATGATGGGAAATTATATTCTCTAAAACTGACTTTTATTCATATTCATAATAGGATGCTGTGCCTTACCGAAACCGACAACTATAAAATCGCTATAAATGCTAACAAATGCGTGCAAGTCCTAATGAAGTTTTAATTAAATTTAATTGGATAAGACATTTTTTCAACTAGATGAACAAAAAAAAAAAAAACAAACCATCCTAACCGCTAATTATCACCGCCGTAAGTATATTTATAATACAAGTAGATATTATGCATACACGAAACTCTAACGACGATTATTGTGGGGGTATTTAGGAAATACGGAAAGAGATACTATATTGTATCATAGTCTCTCTGTGATGCTAGATTTTAATTTAAATTCTGGCAACGACAACCGCACCACTGTCAAAGGGCAATTAAAAGAAATTATAACAGTATAAAGCATAAAGTATATGAGAGTTCAAGTGTATGATGTTGTTTTGTTTTTTTTGTATCAAGTGCATTTTATAGAATTAGCACGCGTTCATTATGTTTGATGATGATGATGATGGTGAAAGATGGTGATGACGATGGGGGTTGTAATTTTAAGTGGAAGTTCAAACGCTTTTCTGACACACGCGTTCTGCTTGATTTATGAAGTTGAAATTCTATATTTACCATCATATTGCTACAGGGTGTCTTTTTTTTAGATTTGGAACATAACAAAACAAAAGATGCAGACATCTAAGGAAATATTGTCGGAGCTATAAGAAGACAGTTTGAAGGATCACTTTGCTGCACTTTTGTCTCTTTAAAATATATCAGTATTATAAATGTTCGAGTAAAAGATATGTACTCAAAGTCTACTTAAACTGTTTAATTAATTTTAAGTGTTGGAATTTTTGTTTTGAATTTCGAAATGTTTCACCGAACCATTGCATTGGAGCTTGATATAATCTAAAAAAGCTCATAAATATGAACATTTACTAGAAGCTGTTATTTTTTAGATTAATTAAATTTTATAATGTTCCTGTTGAAACACCCTGTTAAAACCAAAAGGAATTTACATACACACTTGAACATATAATTCATCGGAAGTGGTGCTTCTCCTGTTACTGGTGGTGCTAAAAATCTTGCTGCTGGGTGCTCCTTTTCAAAAGATGTTTACTTTGGCTGAGAAGTCAATTTGTATAATTTTAATCTCTTAGTGGTTTGGTTTCGCAGATAATTTAATGTTTTGCATGAAAGATTTCACTTGTGAGTTTGCTGATTTTCAAGAGGATCCTTACTTTCTTTTTTGGTAATAATAACATTGTATACCTTATTTGCATCTGTTTAAGCTGCAACACTAACAAAAACAATGTAATGAATTTTGTTTTAAATAAAAATCTATTTTGCGTACAAAATCTACTTTACAAAATGTTTCAAGCCGTTCATTCAACACAAATTGAAAATTATAATAACAAGAGTGTAGGGTAGGTACCTATTTGATTTTTAATTTAAAGCTTCTAAAATATAAACCTTCTCTTAAATTCTTTCACTCATTCATCCACCTTCAGAGTGTTGTAGCTGAAATAAACCAAATTTATAGCAAATTTAATGGTATGACAACGAACGTAAACTGTTTTTCTTAAAAAGACTGTAAAATAATTCCCAGAAGACTATAAAGTAAAGAGTTCTTCTTTTTGTTTCAAAGTTCGGTGAGTCTTATTTCGAATGATTTGCCTTTATTTCAAGTGTCCTTTAACTTTTTTAATAAATCTTTTGTAAAACAGAAAATATATTGGTTCTTTGAATTGGATTTTTTTTTATGGGAAGTAAAGAAAACCGGAACTTTTTGAAAGAAAGACTTTTGGGGAACCTTACTCTTTTGTAAGGAAATGTTCATGAAAATATATTATTTAATTAACAATTGAAAACCTAACAGATTTTAAATTTAACGATTTGTTAAGGTTGCTGATTTGCTTCACGATAACTGTAGCAATTTTAGACAATGTTATCAATTGTTGCACACATAGTTTGTAGATGGTTTGATATATTCTATTTTGAATGGGGCATTAATAAGCGTACGTTTATATCATCAATGTATCATATTCAATTGTTCATTATTGATTATTATTCAGCTGGAACCATTTAATCAGGCAACAAAGTATTGAATATAACAAAGGTTTGAATGCAGCATTAGCGTATACATGTAATAAGACTCTACACAAATATAACCTTAAGGTTTTCTTCGTCTGTGTTGTACTATCAATTTATCGTTCTAGTTAACAATGAAAAGCAGTTCTGTTTGTTGAAATATTTTGTAGTCCCAAGCTTAAAACCTTAAATTCTAAATTGAGGACACAAATATAGAAAACCATTGCAATGTTTTCACTCTTTTCATGTCATTATTACAAAAATTTCGAAAATTAACTTACTAAAGTTAAAACAAATAAATTAGTGAATTGAGAGTCAATCTAAATCGAGCCAAGTTCGGCTGTTTTATAATTAAGTGTCACACAAAAAAGCACTGATATATTTATGGAAGGGCATCAAGTTGTATGATTTTTAAATTTAATTTTTTTTTTAAATTGAATAATTGTTATTTTTTCAAAAAGGAGCAGTATCTTTTTAGCTGTTACTTCTAATCCCACTTACCCCAAGTCAAAAAAATTTATCTTTTCTCATTCCATTCAGCATTTTAAAATACGTTCAGTTTATGTATATGACACATATTCTTGCATATGCGGTTTAAACAAAAATCCAATAAATAAAAAAGCACGTATACGCCACAGTGTCTGTTGATAACGTGCAAATAATATGAAGTACAACTTTGGTCTAAATGCTAACACATCTAATCTAAATTAAATAAACATTTGCACTTAATAATTAAACAAAATGTTCATCTTCTTTTCGTCTGTCTTAATAAATGAACAGAAAAACTAAATCCTTTGAAATAAGAATCAAAAATTAAAAAAAAAAAAAAAAAAATAAATACAAAAATAACAAATAAACACAATATAAATAGCATTTTGTAGTTTCGGTTACTAAGTACTCAAAAAGTCCTTTTCAGTAATTTTTTACACATCCTGTAAAGCGACTGTAGCGCTTTTTTTTGTGCCTTAGGAGAACTTGAATCCTTTTCAACGGTAAATTTTTTTTTTGAGATCTCATACTACTTTTGGCAAGGCATTGGTGTAGAATTTTAAATTCATAGAACTTGTTGGCGATTAATTTGGTAATTTGACCAAAATAAGCTTTTTAATTCAGTTGTCTGATTGAAATATTTCATGGTTTTACGATGAAAAAAAGTGTTTAATAAAGGAAACAAATATTTCTAATAATTTCTAATATTTCTAAACTAATAGTTCAAAGCGCACTTAGATGCATTCTGTTCGGCTAACTTCCATGAAAAAAGTTCAACCATTTTTTCAGACTTAGTGCAATATTCCAATATGGGTTGTCCTCCGTATAAACCTCCCACCAAAACTGTTCTACGAAGTTTAAAGAATCAATGTCATCTACGATAGTAAGAAGTGCTCCTTAATGTTTAAAAGCATTCAATGATAATGAAAATGTCAAACTATCATCTATACCAAGTTTCAAGATTCTACGATACTTATAATTATAAGTGCTTCATAATGTTTAGTATAAGTTAAGCATAAATATGCGGTTACTAAGCTCCCTGAATTGAAAATATTAAATTTTCGATTTTTAATTATGTTAAATTTCATGTTTCCGCGTTCGAGAAAAGCGAACCATAATTTTGATGATCTGCCCTATATCAAAGTAAAAACTCATGCTTTAGGCTATTTTAACACCATTTTGAATTTCTGGTTGTTTTGATATAGAAGTAACTAAGTAAGAAGTAAAATGGCCTTAATTGGATCCTGTAAATAAGAGTCTAGTGCCAATAGTTACTAGAGGACTTGGCTGGGCATTACCGTTCAATTTCAGTTTGTGATTTTTGGTTAAGTGTTGAAAGTGAATTCTGCGATAATTCGGTTTATTGCTCTCATACTCTTAAAAAAAACAAAACGCTCAGCAAACAGCTCCATGATAAACAGAAAACGGGGTATGTTCATTTGGTTTTTGACAGTTTTGCTGTGTGACGTCATAATCATTTCGCAAATAAGATAGAGCCAAGGAACTTTTTTTTGTCTCAGTCAATTCTCAACCGATTTTTATAAGAAGTACCTTTTTAAATCTGATCTATTATAAAAATCTTTAAAATTACGCAATGGATTTTACTGAAAGGTTTCTCTAATTTAACTCACTTCCATTGAAATTGAAATATTTATAGTTAATATTGCTGTGAAAGCATACAAATTGCAGAATAAAAGAATCGATTTTATTAAATCATCTTACGATCAGATGAAAAATAAAATCAATTCATTTTTTTGTTTGTTTTGTTATCAATTAATTTCAATTATTGCAATTGAACACGTACGGAAATTCAAAATTCAATTTGAATCTGTTCCCAATGAATCATCATTTGGCTTTGCAGTGTCACCACTTGTCAGTCAACCGGATGGACGGAAGTTGTCTGTAACAATTAATTTAAAACAATGAACTTCGCATATTTGAATTGTAGAGATATTTTGTTGAATTAAATTTCATACAAATTCAATGAACTGTCCCACGAAACTAACAAATACGATGACAGTTGTTGAACCTGCGTTGCGACAAGGGAATTACATATTTCGTGACGTCCCAAATGAAATAATAATAACAAACAAAATGAAATGACTCATTCAAAGAACTGAAATAAAAAGGCATCATAAGCCTCCATAATAATACTCCAATTCCCCAGCCCAAAAGCCACATAAATATTGTTTCATCAATTTAGTTAATGAGCTCACAAATGTGAACCAAAAACCGACACAGCAAAAAAATAAATAAAAATAAAAGCAGGAACTTTTGTATTTCGTCGAAAATTATTGTGGTTCAATGCGGTGCTGCTCCATAAATACGGAATTCGAGTTGTGGGTTATGTTTGAAATGAATTTCAATTGCACATACGAAAATCATTAATTTAGCAATTCAATTCTTAATTATGAGCTTTTATGTGGGACAAAGTCAATTATACAATATTCCCCAGTATCCCACTTCTGTTTTCACATTTTTTATTTTTATTATTTATGAAATTGTACTCCCTCCCTGAGATACTGAATTAAGAAAATGATTTATGTTTTTATGTGAAAATTTATCTGTATCTGAGGAACTGCCTGCCTCTGGCATTAAATGTCATTCTGTTATTCACTTTTAGTTTACTAGTTTCTCATATTCATAAATTTGATATTCAAACAAGTGAATTATTGTTCTTTACATACAAAAACACATGTTTTCTCATTTCTTGTATTCGGATTCTTAGGTAAACGAACGATGTTGGGAATTAATTTAATTAAATTCATTTCAATTTAGGTCAATTGTTTTTTTTTGTTCTTGTTTTCTGAATACAATTGAAAAACATTTTGAATGTGTCAACAGTTTTGCATTTGAAATTATTCATAGATGCCAAGTAAATATTCCTACAGGATAAAGTTATGCATTCAGAAACTTAAAAACTGGATAGAAATTTAATTTAAGAAAATTTAATTTTAAGGTGCTATTGCATCGTTGTTTGCAAAGAACATTTGTCGCAATTGTTGGAAAATATTTAGAAACTCTATTCTATTTCTTTGTTAACACATACAATTCTTAAAGTAAACCAAATCATAAATACTTAATGTAATTTTTTTTTTCGACATCATAACGCCCCATAAATCTATGAACACCCGCTATATATAAGAGTTTTTACTGCTAAACGGCTGAAAACGGTTGAAAACGGTCGAAACATATTAGGCAGAAGAAATAGTTTTTCCAGTTATTCGGTGAAAAATCATGTTAAAAATCCAAGTTTTGTGCACACGTACGTTAAACCTAAAAGTTTGAAATTTATTGCAGTCTCTAAGTAATTCCTAAAAATAAATATGCCACTAAATATAAAATAGTTGTTTTTCAAATATTCATATTTCAAAAATCAGGGTCTAAAAAAATAAAATGCACGACTGGGGTCGCACGTAATTGCTCTTAAGGTAAAAATAACGCTTATGTTAAACCTTTTTTCTGAACAAAATTAGAAAAAATTTAAATTTTTATATTTTTTAAGGAATTTAATAAGAAGTGTAAAAAAAATAAAATCTGGTTTTGTAATTAATTAAACACTGTTTCAGTATCTTTAAATCGTAGAGCCGTTAAAAAAAAATAATTTCTTATAGGTACCTATAAATAACATTTTTCAAAAAAAAAATTGGTATGCCACTTTTAAGAAAATATTATTCAAAACATAAAAACGAAATTTCAATAAAATTCATCAACCCATTTCCAAAAAATTGATTTTTCAAAAAAAAAAAAAAAAAATTGAAATAATTTTTAAAAATATCTAAATTTGTTTTTTGAAAAATTTTGAAATTTTTTATATAATGATTGTTTTAACGTTTCTGTATAAAAATTCGAAATGTGTTTCGTAGTTTACGAGAAATTCATAAATAAAAAAAACGTTCTATGGCAGGTATTTTTTTTATTTCCAAAAAAATCTTTTTTCTGTCACACTGCACAAAAATTTCAATCAAAATCGTTAGAGCCGTTTTTGAAAAAAAATTAACTTTTCTATTTCCTTTATATGACAGGTACCGTTAGTTTTGGTCTTAAAAAATAACTTTCAATTTGTCCTCTAGGGAATCACCCAAAACTGTTAACTACCAAGTTTAAAGTCAATAAAAAAAATTTCTAGGTACTATTTATAATGTCCACTTTGTCCAAAGGTCTATCCCTTGAAAAGTTTAAAAACAAAACTATTAAAAACTCAGTATTTAATTCTTTTAAAAAAATTTTTTTTCCAACACTTTTGCTATTCTTTTTACAAATTTAACCAAAAAACTAAAAAAATTCAAGTTTCTACGGCTTACCGTTTAGAAAATTTTTTTGTTTTGTTATGTCATTTTACCCCTAATTACCCTTATAAATGATTGAATTTTTATCAGGATATAAGTTTTCTTAATTTGGACTTCGTATTAAAAAGGAAATTGCAATCGCGAAGTGGAATCGGAGAATGAGTCATGCTTTTTCTTGTATACAAGGAGTTTATGGTCACAAAAATGTTCCTTTTTGAGTTTTGACACAGATTAAAAAGAAGTACAGTAAAACCCGGATAAGTGCCTCTCGCTTAAGTGCCTAAACCGCATAAGTGCCTTTGTTTTTTAGAACCAAAATTTTAAGGATTTTTTCATATAAAACTCATCTTTTAAGTACCTTTCGCTTAACTGCCTTTCCCGCTTAACTACCTTCTATTTTAAATACTTATAATTTAATTTACTTGCAAGAAATTCTTTTAAGTACACATTTGAAACAAGTTTCAGCAGTAAGAAAAACTTCATTTGCTAAAGAGCTTTAAGATTCAAAAATTCTACTAAAAGTAGAAACTAAGTAGTTAGTTATTTTAAACTTTCAAAGTTATTTTGTTTGTGAAGATTCTGTTCTTAATAACATTGGTCGGCAACGAAAATAGAGCAGGAAGCAAACCCTACTTTTCTAAGGGATTTTTGTGTGCTGAGTCCGAATCCGAAGTCAAAATTTCACTAGCACGTCACGTTTTCGAAATACTTGAATATTAACAGGTCAAAAACGCGTTTTTTGGGTACATTTGACGTCAAATTACATTACCGTTAAGTTATTTTTTTTTCCAAAACTACTTATGCAATCTCGAAACGCCATATTAAAACGTCCTTAAGTTACTTATTTTATTTTCAAATTTATTTTTTTTTTTCCCGAAGATATTGAAAAAAGAAAGGAGAATGGGCAAGTTTGTATGGAACGTGGACGTTACGCGGCCATGAATGAATTTATTATTTTTTGATGTAATTAAGGTTTACATATATTTTGCAGAAGTTTTATCCTTGTGACGTATTTCAAAAACGGATAAAATGCATTTTTGCATTTAACACTTTATATAGATTGTCTCATTGTTATAACTTAATCGTGTATTTTAAGTGCAAAAAATGATACTCTGGCATTTTCCCTGATTCTGAAGACCTTTAACTTGAATATCCAACCACTAGAACACAAACTATAAGCATTTTAACACAACAATTTCAAGCCTATTTTGAGAGTTTCGTTGTTCAATTTTTTGTTAGTTTGAACTGTTTGAAAACTTTCGAACAAAATCTTGAAATGGTTCTCTAAAAAATCTTATATTATGAGTTCTATTGGTCGGATTTTCAAGATTTATGTCTTCAGACTCAGGGAAAATGACAGAGCATCATATTTTATGTTTCAAATAAAAATATAAATCAATTTGTCCTTCATACATTGAACAATGCATTTACAATACTAATACTGCATTATCTTGCATTCTTAATGCAATACAGGGAAACGTCCATAGTAAAAGTTTTTCCTATGTTATAATTCTTTCATTTGATACCAATTTCATTAATGGCCGCTCAACGTCCAAAATGCCCATTCTCCTTTATGATAAATATCTCCAAATCTTGCTTGTTTTTTTCCAAAGAAATGAATGGTTTTTGAACCAAATTCCAGATTGCGACTTCTGTTTTTGACTTAAAAAAGCACCATATTACGGGAAAATATATATATTTTTGACTAAACATCAAAAAGAACTAAATTGAAAATTAGTTTTTGGGAGTTTATAGCGAAAATAGTGATGAGTGTAGCTCAAAAACTAGACGTGAAAGAATAAATCTGTAAACAGTTTTGAATTCAGCACACTAAAGTTAATTAAAATCAACTTACAAAGTTCTTGCTCCCGACCAGTGTAATCAAACATGTTTTTTTTATATTTTTTAGTAAATATAGAGATAAGTGCCTATGAGCACTTAAGCGGGTTCTTGTAAGTAACTTACCCGCTTTAGTGCCTAACAAAACGGGGCATTTAAGGTGAGGTACTTATCCGGGTTTTACTGTATAAACTATAAATTGAAACATGTCGCCTTTAGATACGTTTAAATTGTATTCGCCATCTTAAAAAAAAAGCAACTGACATAAACTCTTTAAAGCTCACTACACAGTTTGTTAAACTATAAAAAAAAGAGGTTATTTGATATTTTTTTTTTTTTATTTTTCTTCCAAAGCTTCGAAATAACATATTCTTTTTCTGTATTTATGTCATCATTTTAAGCATTTATGTTTGCTTGTTTGCACTCGTATAATAATCTTTTATGTCGCAAGAGTTGAACTAAGCTCTAAAAGTATTATTTATCCTTAATCTTCCTTAAAGACAGTCTGAGCTTTGCCAAAGTAAAAGTATTAGTTTTCACATAGAATAGAATATTATTGTCTTGTTGCATAGGTAACTGTATATGGTTTATAGGTGTGCTATATACCTTTATAATAATCATGTGTTTATGTGTAACTTAAGATGTTATAGGCACATATACAGAATTATATCCTTTCGTACATGGTACTTGCGTGCTAATGTTTTCATTTCATTGCGCAACAATAAAACGAAATAATCCCAAAGTCTTTGTAGGTTAAGTTTCATAAGTCGTCCTGCTACATAAAATAGTTATCAGTTTTGAAAGGTATACGAATAACTTTTTCTTTCATTAATTATTTAGCCAAAAAAAAAAAAAAAAGAATATGTATTTTTTCCATTTTTGTTTTGAAAAGAATATAATTCAATCAAGGTTTTATTGTTTCCTTTTAAAGAAATGAATAGATAATAAAACTGAGAGAGCATAATAAAACTTTATCTGGGCTTAATTTCCCTTGCGAATTGATCAATAAATGAGTATGAATATGATATGATTATGATATCTCAGTATAATATTCATAAAATTAACAAATTACTGCAATCAAAAAGGCTCGCTGTTGAAGTGGTTCTACATTTCAACTTTCGCTTAAAGCATTTGAGCTACTAATTCAATTAACTATTTCTAAGAGTTATTTACTAAATAAAAGAGGGAATCGTTTTACTTTTTTGCAAAGGTGTTTGTTTTAACTGGCGCCCAAGCAGAGAGAGACCCAACATTTAAACTGTGCCCTCTTTCCAACAAATTGTCACACCTTTTTTTTTTTGTAATTTAACTAAGCTCATTTAGACATTTACATGACAGCTACCAGACAGACTGACAGGCAAGCTTCTAAGGTTTCTTTCTCTCCTCGTCATCATCAACATCGGTGACGTTTGATTGAAATCTCAAGTAGGTTGTTTTTTTTTTGTTGCAAGTCATAATCCAAACCTTGAAGTAAACAAATTTTGATTTGATTCACAAAAAAACAGAGTGAAAAAAGATTTATTTCCTTTCGGAAAATGTGTTATGTAATTTTGAACATTTTTTAGTATATCAAGAGAAAAAAAGTGTGAATAAAAATTCAAAACTTATGACGAGTAAAACAAGCTGTCATCAACTATACACAGTTATCACATTGTGTATACTCGATGTCAACTCCTTTAATTCAATTTCTTATACTGAAGTAACACACACACACAGACGATGATATTGGGAACCTTAGAAATGGTATAAAGAACATTAGCTTTAGCGAAGTAACATGTTTTTTACTTATTTCAAGGAATTCATAAAAACGCTAGCTCTGTGCTAACAAAACAAAAATGCAAACCTTGTTTCAAATTCACATTAAGCAACCCATCAACTGTCATTTTGTCATAACATGGAAGTTACACAAAAAATATATCTAGACAAAAAACAAAGAAATTAGGGGAGAATGGTGTAATTCGAAAGAAAAGTCGATTTCGATGTAAGTTATTTATTTGATCTATAGTTCAAATATTGGTATCCTGTGGAGGTTTTAATCAAAACCAACAATTAGATTCTTTTCACAGCCTAAACGGGTTAACGGATTTTCTTCAAATTTAGTACAAAGTTGTTTTTTTTTTTATAACTAGCTTAGGAAGTTTACCCCACAAAATTTTGCAGTTATTACAATTTTCTCGAAAATGGCTCTAAAGATTTTAAATGATCTTTGCATACGTATTCAATTGCAATAAAACTGCATTTTAAGTTTTCTTTTAAATGAAGTAAAATAACATTGAACGAAAATTTGTTCTCTTGTTGGTTCTTCCCGTATATCAACCAAATTTCTTTAAAATTTATACAAAGAAAATAAAATAAAATAAAATAAAATAAAATAAAATAAAATAAAATAAAATAAAATAAAATAAAATAAAATAAAATAAAATAAAATAAAATAAAATAAAATAAAATAAAATAAAATAAAATAAAATAAAATAAAATAAAAAATAAATAAATAAATAGTAAAGTTTCTTTCAAAGCAGCTTTGTCCCAACTTTGTTCCCTTTGGATATTGCTTAAATTTTATTTCCGAAGACCGCTCATCTCTTAGTATCACAAGTTAATTTATTGGTTTTATAGATTAATTCATTAACATGCTAAATTTAATATTTTAATATTAAACTGCATGGATTTCCCGCTAAATTTCAATATATTGGTTTCAGATCTCTTAAGTTAAATATTTGAAAAAAAAAAATGAAAGAACGTTCTGCAGCTCATTTCAGCACACCTAGCTAGAGCTGAGGGTGCTATTGTGATAGCTGCTCTCAATCACTCTGCTCTTCCACTGAGAAAAAACAGTTGCGATTGCTCTTCAATATCGTTGCTCACTGCTCAGTCACAAGCATTACAAAAAATCCAACCCAATCGAATTTGCTGTTGTACTATTTTTGTTCTTACAATGATAATACATTAATGAATATAGGATGCTCAAATCAACAGGAAGAACAGTAAAAATGTTTTATAGTATAACTGCTCTCTGTTCTGTGTTACTTAACTGCTTTACTATTTCACTGCTTTTTTATGAGCATTCTGTTCTTCATATCTAATAATTTGATTAACGATGAAAAAAGCAAAGACGTAGAGAAAAATTAACTATAATGATGACAAAACAGAGTAAAACAATTAGAAGTACCATTGTTTTAGTGCAGGCATTCAAAGAGTTATTTCTTTTGTATTCTTTACTTTCAATTATATTTCAAATCAGAAAGAAATTTAAAGAGTAACCTGTGGCGTTAATTGCTATTCAAAGAGTGATTATATAGCAGCTTTAATAGCTGTTCTTTTTGTATGCTATACTCACTGCTCTTTAAAAATAGCTCTTTAGCCTAGCTGAAAAAAGTTAGCCATTTTCACCTCTGCCAGGTGACGACTTAACCCAAAGTATTAAGGGGGGAAATCCCTCTGGACGACAGCTTTTTCAATAATTTTTTTTGGAAAACTGAAAGCATTTATTGAAATTTGGGAAAGTATGTGATATTATTGATATTATAAAGTATTGATACAATTTTTTTGAAGTACAACAAAAAAAAACAAAATGGCGGCTCTACAGCTCTTTTATGTTGACGCCTCGAGTTTGCGCCGTGCAATGTCCAATCCAGAAAATTATTTATAATCAAAAAAGAAATTTTTTTCCAATAAAATATATTTATACGCATTGCATGAACCTAAATTTAGTAAAAAGCGTAAAATAAAAATTAGAGACCAAAAAAACGAAAAAACACAATGTTTTTTTATAAACAAATTGTTAAAAAAAATATTTATTGTAGAAATGACTACTAAACTACTTCCTTGCTAACTTCTTCTATCAAATTTTGTTTATTCTCCTTTGCCCATTTCAAAAAAACAATCCAAGTCTCCCCTATACTAAAAATGTATCATTTGTAATGAAATGACGCATGAGGACAAAGACCCATAAAACCACCAGCAGCAGAGTATTATTTGTGCTGTGTGCGATTCTTCGTTACTTTCAGGTAGGTACTAGGTACGTGTGGGTTCGCGTAGGGTATGAGTATGAGTACTTTGAACAGAGAGCACCTGTCGCCAAAAAATACGATAATAATCAAGAATTAATTACGTGAATATTTCCTTGAGTGCTTTTCTGGTTAGCCAATATGCCGCTGCCGATGCCATACCCGTTGCCCTGTGTGCTAATAACGACAGAAGAATTTCGTGGTTGTGACTTTGTTGGATGGTATAATGACGATGACGACCTGAAACAAGCAGAACCAGCGCCGCATAGCCGATGGCCGCTATAGACAACACAACACCGACAAAAAGGGTGTAATTGAACATTCAGTCAGGTAAAAGATAGAATTGAGAGATACTCTTGGCAGGGAACTGGGAGATTTTTAATTTCTCTTTTTTTATTTTCATTCTTTTGATGAAATCAGTCACCATGCATCGTGGCGTTGGTTTGTTTGTTGTGACCATTGGGTTGTACGCGAGTATGTTACATGTCACCAATGTCAATAGACAGAGAAAGACACCAGGTGGCCAAAGGCACACACCCCGAAATTCTTGTATAAACATTTAGATTATATTTGTTTCGGTAGACAAACAGTTGCACTTTGATTGGGGAAATTCAATTGAATTAAATGGGGGGGATTCTTTTTTAAGATTTTTTATCTACGTTAATGGGTAGATAGGTATTTAAGATTTTTATCAAGCATTTAATTCCAGAAATTGACGAGGCAAATTAAAATTTCAACAATTTGGAGATTTACACTTTTCAAGAAGGTGAATCAGAGGCGAAAGGAAAAAGGGTGACTTTTCAAATTCACGCAAGTAGAACTTCGGGGTAATCAGCTTATAACTAATTACTTAAGAGCCCTTCATTGCGCCTTGGGGATATCCTTTTAAATTAAATTGTACAGGAGTTGTTGATTTTGTAAAGGTGCGTCAATTTGGTGACGACAATTAGCCGCAGAATAAATCGATTTAACGCTGATTGATGTTTTATAAAAAGAGTTTTTTCTTTGGATTGACAACGCCAACAAATTTTTAACTTTGAAGTGAAGATGTTGCCAATTGCTACAAGTTGCCAACATCTTACGTTAATACCTACCTCTTTTTTGTAAATTGACTGAATTTAATATTGGCAGATTGATGATCAAGAAAAAAAAAGTTTGGAAGTCATAGAAATTGGACAGAAGGGTGTTCTTGTAGCCGTGTTTTATTGGGAACTGTCTATACTCTACTCAGGCTAGTAAAGTTTTACACAACAAAGACAGTAAATCGGAAATTTTCAAACTAATTTGGTGGCATCTCAGCCTTATAATCAAACATTGTTAACAAAAAACTTAGTTAAGTAAGTTCTTCCATAAATGATAGATGGGTACAATTTTATAGGGAAGCTATATAGGCAAGACTACATTTGTGCACAATTTCAATATACTCATAGTCACATTTCTAAGATAACGGTAAAAAGATGGCATTTTTTGACACTAACAACTTTCTACATTTTACTTACAAATTTGATTTAGGTAGCTCAACTCTATTTCGAAATAAGATAATACATAGCCGTGTTTTATTTTCATCGTGATCCAGATCAGATCATTGTATTTATTTGCGTTACAAGAAAAAAAGGATTTCGCTTTGTTATTGTAACGCAAACAAATATCTCTTTCACTGTGGGGGAAAAACGCAACGTAAAATGAAATATGGTCAACTTTAATTTAGTGTTAAAAAAAGCTTACACGAAACAATTTTAATTAATGTTGAAACAGCGTAAAATTGTCAATTGATAGACATTTTGGTATAACGGTTGTCAATTGATAAATTGTTCTCTATTGTACAAATTGATCAAAATACAATTGTGAATAGGCGCTTTTTTGTTTTGACGTTTCATTTCAAAAAAAATGTAATGAATTATTTTTTTCTTCGTAATGAATTAACTCTTGATTTTATTTTTTTTTTCAAAGAAATGTATTTTTGCCCTGCGTTTTTCCTCTTGTGAGAAATTAAAATTTATCCATTTGGGACAAATGTGCGTTTCTAAGACGCTTAAGTTTTAATTTTAATTTAGTAAAAAACTGATGACAACAATTAGCGGACAATGAGTTTAAAATAAAAACCATTCACATATTCTTCTCGTAAGTAAAGTCCAACGAATGGCTTCCTCAAATCGAATTTCTATTTTATTTGACTGAAAATGCCCAAAAACGACGTTTTTTAGTAAAAAAAAAAATATGATTAGAAAAATCTATCTGGAATAAATTTACAATTGATGGAAAATTTGATACATAGCAAAATTCTTGACATGCATAATACCGATTTTATGAAAATAACTATTCACAAAAGATCTCAAATTCTTAGCAAGGACACAGTTTACCAAAAGTTTTGATATTCTATCACGGTAATACCTATTCATTCCTATCGTGTTGATATTTGACAACCATCATAATAGGCGCCTTTGTCAGCCTTTTGCAAGTTGCAGTTTATCACAGTAATGTTCAACAGTGAGATAGCCTGATGGTAAATTACTTGCATGGTGACCCAAGAGTTGTAGTATCGATCACCAAGGGCTGCTAATTTTTTGATTTAAGGATGTTTTATGATTAAAAACTACTTTAAATTAACATTGTTATACGTTTTCGTTTTTTTTATTTAAGTTATTTTTTTTTTTTCAAAGTGGTGGAATATGTTGAGTCAACGGGCAATTCTTCACAATTCAAAATCAAATTTTCTTCCCGAGGATTCCGATCAATTTCCGATTTTTGGGGAATGATTCATTGTAGCCAATAGCTTTGTTGGTGATGAAAGACCCCGAACAGTTAAACTTTTGAAGATTGTCAAGGACTGTAATAAAAAGTAGAGGGATCAGCAAACTCTCCTGAAGAGCATACACATTGATTGAAAATTTTTCCTACTTCCTTGAAGTTAAATGAAGTTATTTGAATGTACAAGCAGAAATATCGTATAGTTCCAAACTCAGTAAATACTGTCACTATCGGTGCAGAACCTTATTGTCTTGAAGAAATTGAAGAAAAGTTTTCAAACCTCTGGTATAGGATTCCGTATTTTTTTCTTGAAGTTGGGCACACTTCTATTTCGTTTTTTTCTTGTATTTCGTGTATTACACTTCAAACCGTTAATTTTCAAATTACTGAAAAGTAAAAAATATTATTCCTTTTGTACCTACAACCTATAAGATAAGTAGGTATGCTTCTTTTTTATTATTCGATATTTCAGTAGTAAATAGGGAGTTTGAAGTCGTAGGTAGGTCCATCTTTTGCGAAAGGCTTAGATTACCTACAAAAAAAAAATTCATATACATACGTATACTATACCAACTACTTTTTATTTATAATTAATTTGATAACGAAAGTGAGAAGTTATGAGTTCCTTATCCACCCACAGGATATTTTTAATATTTGAAAAGAACAACAGAATTTTAAATAACTTTTTGTTTCAATCCTCTTAACAATTTTATTATATTAATATCTTAACTAGGCTGGTATTTATAAACTTTTATGAAGCTTTTGTAACTCACTTTATTTACACGCTTATGATTTTTTTGTTCACTCCTTCACATATCGTCTGGCACCCTCTGGAGATCATATTAAGAAGTTTACTTTACTTTTGCTTACAATCTTCAATAACATTTAACCTATCACTTTTCGTGAAAGTTTTGAATAAATTAAAGTGTTAAATCTCACAGGGATAAAAAATGATGGTTTTATATACAGGTGTTCCCTCTTTCGTGGTGTGTGGGGTTGAAAACAAAAAAAATAACCTTTTTGATTAAATTTCACCCTAAAACAAATTTCTGGAATCTTCATAAAGAAGTCAAAATATATGTTAACAAAACTCAAAATAAGCAAGAAAAAGAAACCTCTGCTGGATATAACACAACTCCCACGGTTTATGTTATCCCTTCGCATTTTCAGGGATGAAACAAGTCTATTTGCATTCATTGACGTGTGTTTTTTTTTTTTCTTTTTTTTTTTAAGCAAACACACTTTTTTCTGTTTATCTTATCTTTTCTTGGCAACATTTTTAAGACTGACACCTGCGCATCGCATAATTTTTTTTTTTTTTTTTTTGCTAAAGAAATCATTAAGATGCTTCAACTCTTCTTCCAGAAACACAAACATGCTACACCCTCAACAAAAAAAAAAAAATTAAAAAACATGAAACGAATGAAAAAAAGAAAAAAAAAATCCATAAAAAGTTCATTAAACTTGAATTTTATTTTTATTTTTGTTTGTGTTGTCCTAGTCGTAGCTTAGCTTGTTCCTTGACAACACAACAAAAAAACGCGCCACACAAGAAAAATAATAATAGAAAAATTCCATATCAGATGGAAACACATTTCATAATTGCATTTTGAATATAACTAAAAAGGAATCTTCAACCAAATTGGTCCCCAAACGAATATTTAAACGTCCTTCATCGTCGTCGTGTCATAGTCGTATTAGTTGTGTCATGTATGTCCTGCAGATAGAAGAAAGCATAATAGGAGCTACGTGCTTGGCATCCTTATAATAATTTTTGTGTTGTTGAAACAAGAGTAGAAATATCTGTCATGATTCATGAAATATTTAAATAAGTTAGAATATACGTTTGTTTAATTTTTTTCTTTTTTTTTCATTCAAGATGAAGAACAAACAAAAAATCATTACAAGGTCAGGTTCATTACACATAAACATCCTTCGTTGAATTTTAATGAGGTAAAGAAAAAAATGAGATAAAAATTAAAATACAACAAGACGAGTATATATAAACGAAATCATCAGAAATTGGATTTATTTCAAGAAAAATAAATTGAAATATTGAAGCACTTCCAATTGATTATGTTCCATTGCTAAGGCGAGACGAGCTAAAATTCCTAAAATAAATTTGATGAAATTGCCAAAATAAATATTAAGCTAAGTGGCTGCACGTCTCACGACTGTGTTGTATGAATTTGATCATGATTTTTGAAGCAATCATTGAGTGAAAAAATTATCGGATAACCTTGGTAAAATTGATCTTGTTGTAATATGCTTCGTATGTCAGAAAGAAATTTAAATTTATCACGTGTTTTAAGTATCAATTCACATCAAGACCTTATGCTGAATTGTACTTTTGATCCAGATAAGTCAACTTCAAAGTTATAACCTATGAAAAAAATTAGCTTTGCTGCAATAGGCTGCAATAAATTTGACGAAAATTGTCAAGACTTTGACTTTTTGAAATTCTTTTCATACTTTACTGATATAAACTTTGACAGTAATACTGACATGACAACATTGCTTAGCTAATGTCAAATCTAAACAAGAATTGTATACCTGTTATTGTTGTCTAGTGCTTTTCCATGTTTGGAACAAATCATTTGTAATTTCCCTACACAAGAAAGGCACGAAAGAAGAAAGTCAAAATTATAGGGATGAAGCTCTAGATTATCATTTATTTCTAAACTAGGTATTTGAGAATCTATGCGAATCACTATGTTTAAGTTAAAACAATCATTGTCCTGAATCAACACGGTATTACCAAAAACCAGGTCTATTGTGACTTTTCTTGAGAAGCTAGTTAAAAACTGTACCAAATTCTTCAAAAATTTAAGTGACTTTTCTTATGCTTAATAAAACACATGAAAAACTGTGTTTTATTAAAAAACTGTACCTTTACATTCTGCATTTTCACAGATTTAGGTATAATGTTCTCACTTCAAATTTAGCTAATAGTCAAACTTTCTCGAAAATCGACTTTTTGTTTTTATACTTTTTTTTTTGAATATTTATGAAAATTTTTGTGTTAAAAACAATATCCCAAAATATTTTTGAAAATTTTTTATTTTTATAAAAGAAGTTATAAACAAATGAAATTTTATACGTATTTTTGTTTAAATGACTGCATCTCAGAAATGAGTGGATTAAAATTTATGAAATTTGGTACAAAGTCAAATTTTCGCATAAATCGGAAGAATTATATGTTAAAAATAATGTTCCAAAGTATTTTTGAAAAATTTCAATTCTGCTAAAAGTTATGAGAAAATGAAATTTTGTACGTCTTACAAATCTCTACAAATTTTTTTTAAATAACAAATTATTTATAAATTAATAATAATTTTGCTATAAACAATTACATTTTTTACTAGCTTCTGGAGCACGTAGGACAACCATTTTTCATATATTCTTATATTTGAAATTTTATAAGCTTTCATTATCTGAAAGAAAATTTTAGTGCAATTCATAAAAAAAAAATTTATGGCCGTTTTAAATATATGCTGGCGAAGACCTATTGCGTTTTATAGAACTTGTTACACCGAATACAAAAACGGTATTTAAAAATTCCGTAACACCCCCAAAATTTGTACTTAGCGCAAATGAAACTGTTTAAAACTTCATCCATTAAAAGAAATCTAACTTCGTTAAATCTTCGTTAAATTTTAGATTTTTTGACTGTTTTATAAAGAAGACATATATTGTTTATAACATTTGGTTTGGTATTTGGTTACACAATAAAAAAAAAATAAACTCTTAATTAATAAAATTATTTCCAAACCCAAACAAGGTATTTTTTAGTTTTGCTTTATTTGGTTAAACCAAATCAAATTTTGTATACATTATTAAAAAGGTCTAAATGTCTTCTTTCTAAAACATAGTCATAAAGAAAATATTAAAATAATCAAGAAGTCGATTTTAGGTCACCTAAGTGGGTCAGAAAGTCTTAGTCGGTGCTTTTAAAAAATTTCCCATCAAATTATTTTTATTCTGGTATACCGCAGGGCATCCATTTAGAGCCTATTATATTTATTTTATTTACATATAAAAAGTGAAATAATAACATTACTGTAAGGAATTCTTATCCACTGAATTATCCACTGGATCTGACTCATAAAAACGAGGATTCTAAATCAATATTCCGAATTGAAACAGACTAAAAAATAACTAAAACCAATTTTAATTTACTGGACAAAAATTTCTTTATTTTCATTTCATTCTCGAGCTTAATTGGCGTTTAGTTTTTTTGTTTTCGTTTTGAATATATTATCAATCAGCTTAAAGTAACACATATTATGGTCTAATAGTGCTTCTGATCCAAGATTCAAAATCTGATACTTTTGTATAAACTCCTGGCCATTCATCAATTCCACATCTATTAAATGAATTAACACCTTCAATAGCATAATTAATTTTACCCCCTCCGCTCATAAGCGGTTCACCAGAGTCACCTACGCAACTGCCTCTAAACGATTGGTCACCGGCACAAAGTTGTGAAGATGCAAGTTGTATGCGTCTTGTTGCATATTTTTCAGAACACTCCTGAAAATCTATGATGGGTATGAATACTTTTTGCTTAATGTAGCTTTCTCGACCTATCAAAGAACAGAAAGTTATAGCATCTTTAAATACACAAATTAAAAAATCCCTAAAAATCAACTCACTTATAGTAGTATCACCCCAACCAGATACTATTAAATTAGTACCCGTTGTCAATGATGATGGTTGACCCAATGCCGATGGCAAACAAATTGGTTTGATATATTTTGTATAAGTAACAACTTCATCTAAACGAATAAGTCCAATATCATTTTCCCTATTTCGATTTGACTCATTGTACTGCGGATGAGGTATTGTCGCTTCAATTTTCATATTAACAAAAGTATCGGCACAAATTCCTCCCTCACAATCGATTTCCACGGAGAGATCATATTCTCCAAGTCGAACACGATTTCTAAACAAAAACAAGTGAAACTTACTCCAAAAATTGAGAAGAAAAATTTAGAGTACAAACACATACAATGGTCCAACTCTTTGAAGAATGGCTCCTGTAATGCAGTGTGCTGCAGTTAAGACGTATCTTGAATTGATAAGACTTCCCACACAGTAAAAAACGGACCTATTATCATCTTTTAAAAAAAAATTAAACTTTCCAAGAAGTGATCCAAAAAAAATTCTTCACCTACTTTGAATATCCGAGTGCTCCAGAAGTGCCAACCAAGGAAATTCATCCAATGAAGGGTGAATTCCATTTAAGATACGGTTACCCGGTGAAACTTTTCCACATTGTGGCACAGAAGGTAAGATATTTCCTTCTCCATTGTTAACTGAGGGTTCCTCAGTTGGACAACAAACATGCGGTAAGCTACCAATTCCATTCTCACACTGAGATTGTTTCGCAAATTGTTTATCAGCGTCCGAGAGAGGTGTCTTTGAAATAAGTGACAGAAGAGGTGCGCAATCGCGTATTGAGATGCAAGTTCCATTTTTGTTATATGGAGTTGTACAAGAATCTGACGAAAAAATCAAGAGTAACAAATATTTTCTTACTTTGCTGATAAAGTGTAAAGAATAACTTACTTTCCGCTCTTGAAAATTGTACTAGAAGACATGCAACTAAAACACCTATCATTAAATTACTAGTGTATTTTGAAAACATAATTGTTTCTTCTTTTCTCTTTGACACAAAGTTAAGTTCAAATATTTTTTCTTTAAAGCAGAGACTACCTACCGACACGATCAATGAAAGAATACGACTGCACTGCAAACTTCTGAAACTTTATGCCTTATGAACTTCCAAAGCTATCAGAGTTTTTACTATAAATTCTCAATAAGTCGTTAGGTTTCTGTTGATTTGTTGCAAATTATGACTCGGTCGTGGGTTTTTCAAGAAAATGTTTTCTTAAAACTGGCTTTTTTTTCTGCACTATTTGTATGTGTTGAAACACCATTTCATTAAAGTGTAACAAAACTAAAATAGAAACGTTACACCGTAGATAAGATCGAAGTGGTAACACTTTGTTAATTGCATTCACAATAATCAATGCTAGATAAGATTTAACCTGAAAGTTATAGAAATGATGCTGTATTTATTAATACGAAGTAAATAATCTTGGGATAATTTTCAATAATTTAGTCATGTCAAGAAATGATACTTGATTTTATGTATAGTAGGGGAAAGGTGCGAACAGTGAGACAGTGCAAACAGTGAGACAATCCATTTTTCTCTTTTCTGAAAATAAGCACAGTAACGCTAGTTTGGGTCAAAACGTTTATTTCCATGTGTGCGTCTTTTTTTTTTATTTTGTCCCGACTAAATTAAAGCTGTCCATTTTCCTACACCGTAAAATATCACACAAAATCAGGTGAAAGAAGTTTTTGGAGTGTTATAAAAAGAGTGTATAACACAAAAAAATCTAGTTAGTGGACAGAACTTTTTTTACATATGTATTATATTTATGTATATTAGACTGATTCAAAAAAAATTTTTTTTTTGTTCAAAGCATTGTTGGAAATGACGATAAAAAAATAATGTAAAAGTTTCAGCCCTTAATGTTAACATTTAGTACAGCCGCATCGCAAATTTCTATTTCCCATACGATTTGTATGGGAAAGATTGTGTATTTGTGTTTAGAATTGTTTATCTTTTTAATGATTCATCTAAAAGGCTTGACAAAATCATTTTCTTTTATAAAATTGTCCGCTCTACAAAAAAGCTTTTAATAATTTTTTTGATTTACCCCCGCGTTTCGAAGTTATTCAACTTTAAAATATAAAAAGTAATTTTTTCTCATTTTTTTCCGATTTTTTGACGAAATTATTAGGTTTTTCAAAAAATTTGGCAAAATTTTCGAATATTTGTATTCTATGTTGTGTTTTGGTTTCACAGATCTTTTTATATAACTTTCAAACCCCTAATACATATTAGATTTCTTCAATAAATTTGAATTATTCATTTTTTCAACTAAAAATTGTTTTAATTAATTTTTCGCGTCCGTTTTTTTTAAATTTTATAAATGCAATTTTGTAGAGCGTTCAATTTTATACTAGAAAATGATTAAATCTAACCTTTTTGATTAACTATTATAAAGATAAAAAAAATCTAAACACAAATACACAATTCTTCCCATACAAATCGTATCGGAAATAGAAATTTGCGATGCGGCGGTACTAAATGTTAACATTAAGGGCTGAAACTTTGACAGTATTTTTTTATCGTCATTTCCAACAATATTTTCAACAATGCTTTGAACAAAAAAAAAAATTTTTTTTGAATCAGTCTAATGTAGGTATATGTTCTTTCATAAAAAATATCATGCAATTAGAATTCCTTCTCGTTTTTTGTAATTTTATATTTTTCCGAAAAATGACGAAAAGTAAGCAGTGAGACATTATGTAAAAGCAAACAGTGAGACATAGATTTTTAAAAAGCAAACAGTGAGACGTAGATTTTTTTTTTCGTAGTGTTTTTTCTTTCGTTTTTATTTGGCTTTTTGTTATTATTTTTTTTTTTGAAAAAAATGGGTTAAAGTAACATAAATTAATTAATTATATAGGTACTTGTCAATTACCTAATTATTTGACGTTTTCGTTAATTTTTTTTTCACCTAAGAATGTCTCACTGATCGCACCCCTTGCAAACAGTGAGACGTTTTGACTTTTTCTACATTTTAGTCCAATGTGATGCTCTCATTCATTCTTTAACTACAAGTTTTTTTGCAACATTAAGATACAATATGTCTTAAACTGTCTTCAAAGTTTCGTTAAGACAGTGTCTCACTGTCCGCACCTCTCCCCTACACAATAAAGTTCCATTTTTAACTCTGTATAAAATTACATTTAGGTATACAAGCAATATTAAATGGCTATAATTCTTTGGGATACTGCCAAATTTGTTAGGAAATAACAGGTGTTCAATTATCTTTAGATAATTTGGAAGAACAAATAAATAGCGACGCTAGGTCACTTTGATCCCTTGCAAACATAACCGTAATTACTCAGAGATTGTGTTTTATGACACACATCTGTGAGCAATATGGCTGTAATAAAGGGATGTATCGTATCTTGCGTCGTTATCTATTTGTACACTTATTTTTAGTTTAGAATCCTAAGAAAACTAGTGATAAGATAATTTAAGTAGATGTAAATGTATTTGTAAAATAGAGATAAGATATAGTTATAGAGTAGAGTAGATTTAATTTGAATAAAAGAGAATACCTTATTACCACCAGATTGATCGGTTGTGTTTTTCGTTATCCTGCAGTTGTCGGTTTTTTCAACAGGCTTATTGCTATATTGTAACACATATTATTTAGTTGAGAGATGAGTTAAGCTCTTTTTGATTAGAAACAATTAACATCGAAAATAATATGTTTTATAGGTAAATATGAAAACTAAATATTTTTGTGTACTCACAACTCACGAAACTAATTATATACTTTGGCTTACCTGAAAGAAAAGAGAAAAAGGATTTATTAAAAGGCTATTTAGTTTACAATTATTATAGTTGATTAAAATTAATGAAAGATTTATTCAATACCGACGAAAAATTAAGAGTCAGAAATAACGTTTTTAAAATGTTTGTAAGATATATCTTAAAAACAGAAAATTAAAGGACATTTAAGGATTACCCAAATCCAAACCTGTATGCCTGCTTAAATTATTCAATCCCCAATACATTTTAATTCTAAAAATTTAAACTGTCTGGCTTTTGACTTGAAACAAAAATATACTGTTCTGTAGGGTTTTCGTGTGCTGAACTAGCCTTTATAAGGTCCTCAAAGAAACTAACGTAAGAGGGTTTCGGGTCAAATTGGACCCATCAACACTTTTTCAGAATAAACGTTAAATATTTGAATAATTTATTACTGCTTTGGTTTAAAATTAAATAGTTTAGATATTTTTAATGAAAATTACAAATATTTTAAACTTTAAACTTTACGAAAAGTAATAAAACATTAAATCTTAACGAATTAGGTTTTCAAGAAAAACGTATTTCTTTCCAAAAATGGGTCAAAAATGACCCGAGGACCGTATGAAGGCTAGAATCCGATATCAGACAAAATTAATCAGCTAACGTTTTTGCAATATTACAGTTAGAATATGCTAAATAGATTATTTTTTTTGACTATTTTGGACTATATTCTTTTATACATTGTGTCCCATAGTCACCGCCCCAAATGAAAACCATGGATTCATGAGGTCATTTTAAGTCGAAAAACTTATGAGGTAATTTTCTCGTTTTCGTCCCGTTTTCGAGTTACCACGCGTGGCCACGGTTTTATGATTTTTGCTCTCTTGTCCTTTAACTGGCCTTATCTTTGCCAAACTACGTTTGATTTGAAAGATTTTTTTTACAACCAATCAAGAATTTATTACAGTTTTAGTTTGTCTCAAAACTTTTATTCTGCGGACAACCGTTTTTCCACAATTTTGCATCAAACACAATTTTCTTCGTTTTTTAAGTTGTTTTTTACACTTTCATATCATTTAAGTTAAAAAAACACGTTAATGAGTATTCATTTTTTGCGCTAAAACTTGAAACTGTTAGTTAATTTGCAGCGCAATGGCGTATGGAATAAAAAATATTTTGATTAATTAATTGTTCCTAATTATTTGGCAATGTTTTTGTAAAAGAATTTAAAAAAAACAAAAATCAATAATGGGCGCAGGAAGCAAAATACTGTTGCAAAGTAGGGATTTTTCGAAATTTCACAAGAATTGCATTAAATCAAAAACCGTAAGGATTTGCGATGAACAAGTTACCAAATTCTGAAAGCCCTTAAGTAGGCCAATCAGCATATTTCGTTTGATCCATTACTTTTGGGACACCCTGTATATGACCGCAGATTTGCATTAGTAAAAACGTTCCACAAGATTTTACATAATTTTTTTATTTTAGGAGATGGAAGTTTTAAAATTAACGAAAAAGTCAAATAATTCAACAAAGCTTTATGAGTGACTTAAATTCCCAAATGACCCACATAATTTTTGTTCGCATTTCCTATCATCATATTGTCAATTTTGATTGTTATGACAAGCTTGATTTATTTAAGAATGTTTAACTTGATATAATATAAAATTCTTTTATCCCAAGTAAAAATATGTTATTTGTTTGCTTCTCCTGGAATAGCATTTCCTACCTTATAGCAATAATGTGTTTATTTGAATGATGATCCACAGATTAAACATAAATAAAGCACAAAAGAAAAAAAAATAAACCTAACAAGGTCATAATTCTGATAAGTTAATCCAAGAATAATGCTACAAAATGAGAATTTCAGTTACTCCACTATACGGCGATTGGTCATTCTCATTATTATTAATGGAACTCGACAGCAAATGGAATTTGATTATCATGAGCAATCCCGTGGAATCCCTTTTTATATCAAAACATTTATATTTCTTTTTTTTTTTGTTCAAACATACCCAAAACACAGTAATACAGTTTACGTTAGTAGAATTCCACTTTTATTTTTGTGAAGCCTGTAGGGCAGATAGGGTGTTTTTTTTTCAAATGTAATAAAAATAATCATAAAAAAAAGTTGAATTTTATGTGTTTATATTTTTATCTATATTAAAAAGTTGACTTTGTGTGAATAAAAGTTTTGAAATATATGAATAATGTATTTTAACCTTTCTGTTTGGATCCGAGTGTTTTCAAAATAAAAATTCTATTTTGAAAAAAAACACCCTTTTTGTGTGCATACCTACACAAAAAAAAAAGCAGAAATTTAACCATATTTATGTTCCATCATGTGTGTGGGCGTGCATGAATAAAATACTCAACTGCAAACACACACACACATACAAAAACAGATCAACATTCCTACCTAATTTCTACCGGTTACGCTTATAAATATTTTATGAGCAACCGAAATGACTTTCTTTTGACTTTGATTTCGAACAAACAACACAAAATATATGACGAAAGCACACAATTAAGGACTCACACAAAAAATAGGAAAACAAAATTACATACACATATGTATGCGTATGTATTTATATTTAACTTCCTATATATTTCTACATTTTTATTCAGAGTCCGCACCTTTAGCAGCATTCAAATGTGACATGAAATGATACAAACAAAAGAAATTAGCATATAAAGAGGTATTCCTCCTCTTTTTTTTATATTACGGAACTGAAAGTATTTTTCAGAGCTTGAAGTTGAAGTTTTCAGAAATTAGTTCAAAGGAATTTGTTTTGCATTTGCGAATAAAAATAAAATGTTTTTCAACTTGAAAATGTTCATACATCCATTTACATTAGGGTGTCCTGAGGAAAACGTTGCGTTAAATTAAGTAGCTTTGATTTTTGGCTTCGGTGTTGATGATTGTGAACAGATAAATAAATAACTCAATTTTCAATATTCCCTTGGATCTTATTAGTTATTCTTTAATGCTTGGCAAATGTTGACATTTTTGGTCCAGAAAAACTTTGACAGTGAAGGAAATGTAAAATTTTTCTTGTGGAGAAGTACTAAGTGATTACATTGAAATTATAAAATTACTAATGTTGTTATTTAAGATTTGTTGTTATTATTAAGATTTAAAAATGTCTCGAAAGAAAGAAAATTGTACTATAATAGAAATCATTACGAATTATAACAATTTATTCTAGAATTGTATACAGGGTGTCCCAAAAGTAATGGATCAAACGAAATATGCTGATAGGCCAACTTAAGGGCTCTCAGAATTTGGTAACTTGTTCATCCCAAATCCTTACGGTTTTCGATTTAATGCAGTTTTTGTGAAATTTCGAAAAATGCCGACTTTGCATCAGTATTTTTCTTCCTCCGCTCATAATTGATTTTTGTTTTTTTACAATTCTTTCACTAAAACGTTGCCTAATAATAGGAAATAATTAATTAATCAAAATATTTTTTATTTCATACGCCATTTCGCTGCAAATTAATTAACAGTTCCATGTTTTATAAAAACTCAATTTCTTTCTTTTATTTCAGAGCAATACCCTGAAAAAAATTTGCATGGTGTGATACTGGTTTATTATTTTAAAAACTTGCCGTGTTATTGCAGTTTTCAAAAATGCATAAAAGTTTCCAAAGTTGTAATTAGAACAAAAGATATTACAATTTAAATGCAACAAAACAGGGTTTTTCAGAGAAAAATAACAAACAAAAGTCGAGACTTTTATTCAAAAAGAAATAAACAAACAACAGTCGAGAAAATGTGTTTATTTTTCTTTGTTATTTTTCTCTGAAAAGCCCTGTTTTGTTGCATTTAAATTGTAATATCTTTTGTTCTAATTACAACTTTGGAAACTTTTATGCATTTTTGAAAACTGCAATAACACGGCAAGTTTTTAAAATAATAAACCAGTAACACACCATGCAAATTTTTTTCAGGGTATTGCTCTGAAATAAAAGAAAGAAATTGAGTTTTTATAAAACATGGAACTGTTAATTAATTTGCAGCGAAATGGCGTATGAAATAAAAAATATTTTGATTAATTAATTATTTCCTATTATTAGGCAACGTTTTAGTGAAAGAATTGTAAAAAACAAAAATCAATTATGAGCGGAGGAAGAAAAATACTGATGCAAAGTCGGCATTTTTCGAAATTTCACAAAAACTGCATTAAATCGAAAACCGTAAGGATTTGGGATGAACAAGTTACCAAATTCTGAGAGCCCTTAAGTTGGCCTATCAGCATATTTCGTTTGATCCATTACTTTTGGGACACCCTGTATATATTAGGGTGTGTCACTATTGTATGGCCGAAAAAAAGTACTATAATTTTGCAATGTAATAGTGGTCAAAAGTTTTATTAGGGTCTAAGGTTTAATAACACTGCACAACAAGGTTTTGGAATAAACTATACAATACTTTTCCAAGGGTTTTTGGTGTGCTGAACTCGAATCCGGTTTCAGAAATGTTCTATCAGCTCTAGTTTTTGAAATATTGCCATTAAAAAATGCAAAAACACGTTTTTTGGCTGATAGCTCTGGTCAACAAAATTTGACAATTTTTATTTTGAATAAACCCAAGTATACTTTTCCAATAGTTTTTGGTATGCTTAACTCGAATATGAAGTCAGAAATATTCCATCAATCTTAGTTCTTGAAATATTGCCGTAAGAATTTGCGAAAAAAGCGTGTTTTGGCTGTTTTTGACGTTATGCTATGATGTGAGGTACCTTATTTCAAAACAATTTTTAACGGTTTCTATAAGAACTGCTTTCCTTCTTTGAAAATCTGTTTAAATCTTTCCGATATCTGTTTTATTATAGGAGATATCTTAAGTTTAGGTACGTGTGTTTTGGCTTATTTTATCAATAAACGTTATTTCAAACTGCAGTAACTTCAAATATCTCGGATTATAAAAAAGATATCGCAAAGATTTAAACAGACTTTTAAAGAAGAAAAGCAATTCTTTATACAAACCTTCAAAAAGAGTTATGAAAAAAATTCCCTCACAATGCAGCATAACTTCAGAATCAGGTGTTTTTGCATTTTCTAACTATAATATTTTAAAAACCGGAGCTGATAGAATATTTCTGAATTCGGATTCGAGTTCAGCACATCAAAAACCTTTGGAAAAGTATTGTTTGGTTTATTCATCATACAAAAACTTTAATTTTGTTGTGCAGTGTAATATGTAAAAAAAAATGTTAATATCGTTCGTCTTTGGCTCGCTCAAATCGGTTAAAGTTGTTATGAAAAACACGATTTTATATGAAAAAATGATTTTTTTTCTTCGCATATTATTTCACAGCTTCTTTACTAAGTGTTCAATTGGAACAAATATAAGCTTAAAAGTTTTTCCTTATATATATTTATATTTAATATATTTGTTTTTGTATTCAAATGGCACAATTAAAAAAAAACATAATATTTCAAAAATCTCTAAAAGTTCAAATTTTTTCGATTTCTTAATATATTTTAAGCAAGCCAAAGATATGAATTAAAATGAAAATTGTAAACGCAGGATTTATTTTTGATAAGTACTGCAACATTTAAAAGCTATTACATTTGAAAATTCCATACTTTAGCATTTTGACACACCCTAATGTATATGTCATTCCCATAGTCATTCCAAGGAATTTTAAAAATATTTATAACATTTCTTATATAAAAGAATATATCCAAAAAGTCAACAACTTGGTGATTAATTTTGTCTGATTTCGAATTCTAGTTCAACACACCAAAAACCTACAGAACAGTATATTTTTGTTTCAAGTCCTTATAACTTGAACCAACTTATTGTACAAATATTTGTCACAATTTTTGTTATAAAAAATTTGTTAAAAAATATATAAAAATAATAAGAAATTTCTATAAAAAACCTTATTATTCATTGATTTTTCTTGGTTTGTTCTTTCTGATTCTCATGAAATCGAATCACCAAAATTAATGTCGACCAGGAGTTACATGGGTAACTTACTGTGACCAAAATGTAGTTCATAAGCAATCTGACACAGGCTTAAATTTAGCAATACTTTTAGATTTATATTATATCAAGTTCTAAGCTATTAAAAAATAATGAAGGTTCTAACCGTTTAAACTCTAGACCTTGAATTTATTAACTTCGACCGCTTTCTGTGATTTAAGCTAAGGAGTTTTAGATTGCCGTTGGGAGAAGAAGGAAGTTTTGGAACCAAAACACGTCTCCATTACGCTCGAATTTACTGATGACACAAAAGAAGCAGTAATTAGCAAGAGTCAATAAATGATTGTATCAATATTGAATTGTAGTATTTTCTGAAGCAAGCTCTTTTATTTTGGCCCTTTTATACTGGCTTTTTCAATTAGGAAATGAAAGTCGATTATCCATTTCCAATTTTCGGAATTGATTTCATGTCAGGTTTAGTTTCCCAAGTAACAATTTCAAACCTCGGTTACAAAATAACCAAAGTTATAAAATAACTGCAAATAACCGCGGTCATAAAGCGGCTATAAACGGGTTGCTAAAAGTCTGTAGTTAATTTTAGGTTAGAAAAAAAACCCAGTATTTTCGAAGGTTTGTTTTGGGTTAAAATTATACGTAAAATAAACTTTTAAGTCATAAATTAGTTTCAAAAATTCCATTTTTAAACCAAGGAAATATTTTGGCTATTTATTTACTTTTATAAAACCCAGGTTACATTCTTGTTATTTTTTCAACCCAATTTTTTTGGTTAAATTATAACCTCAGTTTGAAGTTGGTTTTAAAATAACCAAATTTCTTCAAAAGTTTCAGAAAAGTATTTTAATAACTCGTTTTTGACACAAAGTCATAAATAAGTTTTTAAATAACTTCTAGATTTGTGTTTTAAGGGTTAAAAAATAACCAAATTTTGACTCCAAGTCTGAAGTAAGTATTTTAATAACTTTTTTTTCGCACAAAAAGTTGTTTTTAGGTTAGAATTTAACCAAATCTGATCTCAAAGTTTTAAATAAGTATTTTAATAACTCTTTTTTTACCCAAAAAGTTATTTATTGGTTATAAATTAACCAAATTTTATCTATAGTTTGAAACGAGTTTTTAAATTACTCACTTTAAGATGGAAGTTGTTTATTGGTTTAAAATTAACCCATTATAAATCCTAAGTTTAAAGTAAGTTTCTAATTAACTTCTTTATTTGTCTTTTATGGGCTAAAAAATAACCAAATTTTCATTACAAGTTTCAAGTAAGTATTTAAATAACTCCTTTTTTACACAAAAAGCTATTTATAGACTAGAAATTAACCAAATTTGACCTGCAGTTTGAAACGAGATTTTAAATTACTGACTTTTTACCATTAAAGTTGTTTAGTGGTTTAAAATTAACCCATTATAAATCCTAAGTTTAAAGAAAGTTTCTAATTAACTTCTTTATTTGTCTTTTATGGGCTAAAAAATAACCAGATTTTCATTACAAGTTTCAAGTAAGTATTTAAATAACTCCTTTTTTACACAAAAAGCTATTTATAAACTAGAAATTAACCAAATTTGACCTTAAGTGTGAAACGAGATTTTAAATTACTGACTTTTTACCATGAAAGTTGTTTATTGGTTTAAAATTAACCCATTATAAATCCTAAGTTTAAAGTAAGTTTTTAAATAACTACTATAAGTACGTATAAGTTTTTAATCAACTCGTTATTTACCTTTTAACAACCCTGGTAATTTTTCAACTAAGTTCCAACCCAATTTCAACTAACCAACAACTCTCTACACATACACATTCACCATACTCGAGCGTCGCGCGTCGCCTATCATATTTTTGTCTCTCATTTTTCTCAGATCTCTCAGTATTCTTTTGTGGCTGGTGGTGACAAGTTATTGTGCGCGAAAGTTATTGTGAAAAAATATAAATTAAATTTAAAAAAATATCTATCTGTGAAAAATTATTAAGAGGTAAGTTATTTGTTTATAATTTATTTTAAATATTAAATATTGTTGTTTATGTTGAATCGGGCTTTTTTGGTCACTTCCTTTTATATGCAAATAAAAATCTTTATTTCATACTATTTTATTTTTTATTTTATTTTCATATAAAAGGAAGTGACCAAAAAAGCCCGATTCAACATAAACATTAATAGTTCAAATAATTGGTCAAATTATCATTAATTTAATTAATATTAAATATTGTTATTTGTTTATAATTTATTTTAAATATTGTTTAAAAAATAACTTCTGAGTTTGAAAAATATTGTCTGAGTTTAAAAAATAACTTCTGAGTTCGAAAAATATCGTCTGAGTTTGAAAAATAACTTCTGAGTTTGAAAAATATCTTCTGAGTTTGGAAAATAACTTCTGAGTTTGGAAAATAACTTCTGAGTTTGAAAAATAACTTCTGAGTTTGAAAAATATCTTCTGAGTTTGAAAAATAACTTCTGAGTTTGAAAAATATCTTCTGAGTTTGGAAAATAACTTCTGAGTTTGAAAAATATCTTCTGAGTTTGGAAAATAACTTCTGAGTTTGAAAAATAACTAATAATTGTTAGAATGGAGTTTGCAACATATCGACATGGCATTCCAGTTATCTATGGTTCAAGCTTAAAACAAAAACAAAATTTTTACGAAAAACCGTTCTATTCTAAATTTTTAAGCGTTTATAAATCAAATGAAGAAGAAAATTTGCCTAATTTTTATAACATAGAAAATATTTCCTCTAAATTTTTCAAAATAACTTTACCAAACACTGAATCTGTTTTTTTTTCCATTAGTACATTGTTAATCAAAATGTATTGTGTTGTGGAGACGCTCGAAGATGAAGGGAAGTTCGTGACGGCAGTTCCCAAAAATTGGGTCATCGATGGAACGAAGCTATTATGGCCAAAGTCGGAAAAATTGCAACACAGCATCGGATGATTGGCAAAGCATAGCATGCAAATTAATATTTGATGACATCGGTAAGATACAAGTTTAGCTACATCTTTTTTATTTTATTTTTATTAAGTTCACTTAGACCACTTTTCTCCAAGTAAAATTTTATTCGTATCTAAACTTAAAGCAGTTTATCCTGGGGGCCTATTTTTGACAGCTTAGTTACGTTAACTTTGATACACTTTAGGTCCCCTTTCATATACTTAAAGTAATCGCGATTATGACCTTTCAATATGTAAAAAAAAAGTTTTTTCCTCAAAAAATTACATATTAAAGGGTAATTTCCAACCATCTCCAACATTTTTTTGGAATATACTGAACGTAGGGATAAATAAAACTCTTAAACATTAAAAAAAATCCTATGTATTTCTCATATATCAGCAGCGTACTTGGCTTTAGAGCTTGACCTAATAAAAAAAAACACAACGAACGGTCTAATGTACACATATAGTGGAGTAACTAAAGCTCAAAAATTGGCAATATTAGGGAACCCGGCCGAACAGCTTAGATTTTGATGATCTTTTTTTCAAAGGTCGGTAATTAAAAATACTTTAAATTTGGCGGTGTTGTCGTTTTAATTTTTTACTTATTCAAATTTTTTAAATTTAATTGAAGATTTTTTTTTAAATTAATTTTTTTTTTAACACAACCAATTTTTTTTGCTTAAATTTCATAAAACAAATGATAGCAAAGATTCTCTAGGTTATTTAAGGAAAAAAAATATAAGGGAGTAAGGGACAATCTTCCATCGTTTAAGAGATAAATGCAATTTTCTCATAATCTGACTTCAAACACAAAAAAAAATTTTTGAAAACAACGGCAACACCTACAACATTTAAATATACATTTTTAAAAAGCTAAAAATTTAGTCATATTTGTAAAATTAAAATTAAGTTCATTGAATTAAGAGCTTTTGAAAGAATGGTATCTGAACTCAGATTTTTGAAAAAAAAAAATTATTGAAAAAATTTTAAGATGTCGTTTTTTAAACTTTTTCGTAATACCTATAAAATGCATTTATTTTCAAATTTTTCTGGCCACATTTATTACGATTTGAAATTATAAAAGAAAATGTCAATATGAATTACGGTTTATGAAAAAAATTAAAAAGTATTTCATTTTCGAAGAACTTTTTTTAATAGAAGTTTTGAAAAAAAATTTTACTTATTTGTTTTTTAAAGTTCAACATCTAAATATAAAGTAATTTTTTCTTCAGTCAATAGCCCTTATTGTTGAAAGTTAAATAGCAAAAATTTAAAGTTCTTATTTACCAAAGTCTTTGAGAAAATTAATTATTTCAAAGCAAAAATTCAGTTTTTATCAAAAAAAACCCATTGAAATTGAAATTTTTTTCAAAAACTCTTGATTAAATTTAGTGGATTTAAATTTAGGAGATAAGAATGAGCTTCTGGCTTTTTAAAAATGTATTTTAAAATATTGTAGGTGTTGCCGTTGTTTTCAAAATATTTTTTTTGTGTTTAAAGTCAGATTATGAGAAAATTGCATTTATCTCTTAAACGATGGAAGATTGTCCCTTGCTCCCTTATATTTTTTTTTTCTTAAATAACCTAGAGAATCTTTTGCTATCATTTGTTTTATGAAATTTAAGCAAAAAAAAAATGGTTTTGTTCAAAAAAAATTTAATTGTAATTTTAAAAAACAATACGGCAACATCGGCAATTTTTAATCTATAGACTTTAAAGCATTTTTAATTACCTACGTTTGAAAAAAAATCGTCAAAATCAGAGCTGTTCGGCCGGTCTTAAGCCGCTTCACCTTTTGAACAAATATTTTCTTGTATCCCTTTCATGCCACTTATATTTACGACGAAACATGTATTTCCTTTTAAGGTTCCTGGGAGGAAGCAGTTCAGAAGGAAAAGGATGCCGAGTATTTGTCTTCTTCTGAAGAAAATACGGAAGAAGAGACCATCGACACCAATTCTTCGGAATACATGACAGATCTGAACAAATTGATGTCAACTTTGATTCCTAATTCTGGTAAGTTTAAAATTAAAAAATTATAAACATGGGAACAAAGTAACTAATTTTGTCATACTTACTTCTAATTTTCAAGACGTTTCCCCGTTCACCCCCCCAAATGAAGATGTTACCATCACTAATGTCATTTCCGAGTTATACACGCATGAAGGTAAAAAATGTATTTTAACACTAGTACCATTTTCAAAGTCGTTTTTAAACTCAAGCTTATCTTAGACTGGGGTTTATCCAATGTTATTTGAATAGGATAAACTCCAGTCCCTCTTAGTAACAGCTGAGATAGCATATAAGTTCTTTCACTAACCGTATTACTTTTTTTTTGTATTTTACTATAACTCTTATTTTAAATTGTTTATAGGCCCCAGCACCAGTACCCAATTCAAGGAACTGTCGTCCAAAATAGACGAAATTTTGGAAAGACAGCGTTCCACTGAGGTGAAGGTGCAGGCCATGCAAGGAATGCTGGAGGCATTCATGGCGAAGTCCGAAGTTTCGGTCAATTTGTTGGCGTCCAAAATTGGAAAAGACAATGCAGAGGAAGTGGATGAGGAACTGCAACTTGATGAAATTTTCCCACTTACCTCTGTCCAAAAAATTGAGGAAATGGAGGAAAAACTCCATCAAAATGGATTGTTAAAAAAAAAATTGGTAAGTACCAAAATATATGAAATATTTGAATTTATAAGATATCAATAGATTCTATATTGATTTCATTTTCATTTGTTACTTCTCTAAAAATATTAAGTTTATGTTGATAGTTTATTTTTATCCTGAAATCTTTGAATGCAATATGACACAGACCAATAAAATTGATTTTTCTTTAAATATTCTTAAACAAAGCCACTTATGCTTTTGATGTCGTCGCCCTAGTATTGGAGTGCCGTATACGCCAAATTGCATTTTTTGAACTAGGTATGCAGTCGTATGTTTTCGAAGTTGCTCTTTTCAAATCTGCTATCCGTTTTTTTCTATCTTTTTTCGTTGCCGAGATATTCACTATTGTTTTGACAAAAACAAGAAATTTTGGCATTTACGTCAAATTTTTCATGCAATGCAAGAAAATTTTGAGAATTGTTTTGACGTACGTTGTTTTTTTTTGACGTACGTGTTTATGAATAAAAGAAATTTCTGATTTTCATGGCGTATACGGCAAACTCATTTTGGACAAAAATTTAAATATTTTGAAAACTAAACGAATTGCAGATGTCCAATAACATGTATATAAAAGTCACATTTTAATTATATATCATACTAAAATATCAAAAAATACCAGCGGTTAGTTCTTTCGCAATTATCTTCCGAACATTTAAATGTGATTTCCCAAAAATGTAAAAATGGCGTATACGGCACTTCAATACTAGGGCGACGATGCACTGTGGTTTCGCCCATATGACAAAAATAAAAAAAATAAAGTTCGTTTTTTCTGTCCCAAGTGACTTATTCTAATAAATAATAGTTCAATATTTACTGCTGCATACATTTTTTCTTACAAGTCACGTGATATCTATTTTGTTTTAGCTTTCAAAGTGAACTGATTATTCAATTTTTGTTGAAAACAGGTGTTAATAAATTTGATAAAATTCAAGTATTTTT
Source organism: Episyrphus balteatus (assembly GCF_945859705.1). Taxonomy (NCBI): domain Eukaryota; kingdom Metazoa; phylum Arthropoda; class Insecta; order Diptera; family Syrphidae; genus Episyrphus; species Episyrphus balteatus. The sequence continues at coordinate 1,396,408 of NC_079136.1, read as the reverse complement.
ATTTTTTATAAAAGTGAAGTTATCAATATTTTTTTTGAAATGGAATTACAAAAGGAAGGTGTGTAGATTATTTTATTAATTTTTTTGTCATATTTGAACGCTTAATTTTATATTTATGTGGGTAGAGTCATGTACCATTTATGCGTTTTTTCTATTTTTGTCAATCTTCAAGTAAACTTTTAAAATAGTTCTTAACCTAACTTAAGCAAAAAAAGTTGTTTGTTATAAAGAATGATATGTCAGCTTTAAGAAAAACATAATCTTAGCACCCACAATCAACCACAAGTTGCGCAATTGAGGTTTAAGTGTTGTATGTTTTGAGCCTTTTTGAGCCGTTTTGATTTTTTGTTTTTATATTAATTTTCCTTAGGTACGATCTATTTTTGCCTGTAGTGTGTAAAAAACGTCTATGACAATTGGGCAGTAAAAAGTGGCGAGATAGTTGAGAAAAAATTACAAAATTTCAATTCCGTCATAGAAAATATAAATTCTCCAGAAAAAAAGGTTAAATTTTGACTTTTTGAAATTTCGTATTTTTAATAATTGATTATTTTTTTTTTAACATGAGAATTACTTTTTCGAGTTTGATTTTGAAATAAAAATTGAATATACTATTAAAAAAAATTAATAAAACAAAAAAAAAAACAGAAAAAAATTTTGTGAGTGGGCGTGTCAGTGGGCGGAAATTTGGTGTGGTGAATTCTTTTGAGACTTTATATCATGCTTGAAAGTTTCATCCCTATTGAACAAGTAGTTCAGAAGTTATTGAATTATGACGCCATCTCCATACAACTCAAACTACTGTGCGATGTGCTGAACTAGAATTCGAAATCAGAATCTTCCTGCCAGCCCTCGTTTTTGAGATACAGGTATTCCATTAGAAAATTAAAATAATAACCTGGAATATCTCATAAACGAGAGCTGGGACTGTGCCTACATCAGCTACATTTATTTCAACAAATGATTTTGACAACTTAGGTAAATAATTATGTCACACTTGTCGTCTCCTTTCTTTAGAGAGGTATTAAGCTTTGATTCAGAAAATTTAAAAGTTTAGGGGTCTGTGTCATATTGCACTCAAAGATGCGAAACTTAACACACTTTAAAGCACATTATTTTTAAAACATATTTTTGTTTTCTTTCAGGTCCGTAAGTTGGGCTCATATGGGGGGGTCAACGGAACGAAAACGATCCCCACTATATGCAAGTGCATTTTTACAGATGCACTACTGGCGGAACATTCTTGGCTGGGCACAAACGCCAAAAGCTTCAGCCAATACAAGTTTTTATATAAAACTATAATGGAAGCGGTCCGAACAAGGTTCCCCACTTACAGTGAAGCCGAGGGTGCTTCATTTTTCAAAGCTTTTTTAAAGCAAGCCCCATTTCGAATGGGAAAACCGTCCACGTAAGTTAAAAAAAAATTATAATCAACATTTAAGTTAACATTTTTCTCTTTACAGTTCCAACACCAGCTCCTCTGCCTCTGACGGGCAATCCACGACATAGGTTGTTTCATTTTTAGTTTTATTTTTAGTTTTATTTTTAGTTTTATTTTTAGTTTTACTTTTAAATTCATTAAAAAATAATGTTTCACTTAACTTAAATTTCAGCGTTCTTATTTAAAATATTAAATTTTCAGCTGGGAAGAATCTTATGGTTTGCAGCATGTTGGTAAGCAAACATTTTAAAGGTTTTTTAAAATCTGTAAATAACCGGTTATAAAAAAGCCGTGAAATAACATTTTACAGATTTTATAAAAAACTATAAATAAACGGTTATAAAAAAACCGTCAAGTAACGTTTATTACAGGTTTTATAAGAACCTGTACGAAGTTATTTACAGGTTTTATAAAAACTGTAGGTAAACGGTTATAAAAAAACCGTCAAATAACGTTTATTATAGGTTTTATAAAAACCTGTACAACGTTTATTACGGGTTTTAAAAAAACTGGAGGAAAACGGTTATAAAAAAACCGTCAAATAACGTTTATTATAGGTTTTATAAAAACCTGTTCAACGTTTATTACGGGTTTTAAAAAAAACTGGAGGAAAACGGTTATAAAAAAACCGTCAAATAACGTTTATTACAGGTTTTATAAAAACCTATAGGTAAGAGGTTATAAAAAAAACCGTAAAATAACGTTTAAAACAGGTTTTATAAGAACTTGTTATATTACAGGTTTCAAAAAAACCTGTAATAACGTAAATTACAGGTTTTATAATAACCGTAGTAAAACGGTTATAAAAAAACCGTCAAATAACTCAGTACAGGTTTTTTTTTAAACTGTATAATAACGGTTTGTAAACGGTTATAAAATAGCCGTAAATGGTTTATTTCAAGTTCTTTTTTAACTTAAAATAAACAGTTATTTAATAACCGTAAAAATTAGGTTTTTAAAAACCCAGTATTTGTAGAAAAAAGTGGGTTTTTTAAAAACCCTATTTAGACGAAGTTAAAAAATAACTGACCATTTTCGGTTGTGGAGACGTTTCTGGAACGTCTTTAAGACGTTTTTTTAACGAGTTTTGTAACTTATCCGTTAAATAACCAGAGTTAATATCCGGTTTATTTTCCGCTTTTTAACCACAAAATGTTATTTGGGTTAGCACGAAGCAAATATATCAGTTCAATTTGTCGATGATATTTTATGTTTCATCATAAAAAAGTATGTTTCACCGAAATGGTTTCACTAAAACTTTTGTAAGACATCTTATCAAGTCACAATCATTGGCAAGTCAGATAAAAAGTTCAATCACTAGATCAGTTTAAATAAAGGATAACCATTTGTAACTGGAAGTGTTTCATTATCAAAAGTGAAAATTGCTTTTTATAAATCCTAAAATTATATTTCCGAAATGTATAAAGCTAATATCAAAGTAAATTTCAACATTAAACAAGAATCCCATCAGATACGAGTAGATACTTCTAAAAAAACACCACATTCTGTCGACATTTCTATCGTTTACCAAAAACAAAAACTGCTAAAAAACATGCCTCGTATTTCCTTAATATTTTCGGCTCTTCCCAAACTTTAAACCATTAAATGTTAATGACTTGTGAAACAAAAACATTTTACTTAAAGCCCAGCAGTCACATTTTATTATCTGCAAAAAACAACATCAAATGTTTTTTCATTGACATCACACAACATCATAGACAAAAAAACAAACAAGATTCCAATCTGCCGAAAACCCCAATAAAAGTTTACCTACGAGAAAAATCTAGAAATACCTTTGGGAAATATATATTTATCTGAATGGTGTGTTCTATTTTTTTTTTTACTTTTACTTATATTTGTGCTTGTTCGTCAGATAATAACTTCGAATTAAGCTTACCAATGCTTTTTACCTCAGTGATTTTAGTTCTATCACTATTCTATCATAAAAAAGAAAAAAAATCATAGACCATCAGGGATTTGGGCTAACTATCTCCTACAAATAAACGCCTGGCCTATGAATGGACTCTATGCGAAGCTCGACAGTCCGAAAGAGAGAAATATGCAATTCCAGTGATTGTTTAGTTTGAGTATTTCCCGAATCGGTCGGTAGTCCAGCATCGGTTTTCGACAGTCGACACAGTAGGCACACTGATCATATAGAAAATCCTACAACTTCTAATGCAATTTTGCAAAATGTGCGCAAACATCAATGCATTTCATGGATGAGAAATTTCAGAGAAATGAAATAAAACAATGTTACCTAGTTTCGTCAGGCAGGAGTAGGAAGGAGTATATAAGGTTTGCTTTTGCTGTAAATAACCTAAATACGTTTCCTTGATGTCTGCGTTGACACAAAGGAGGAAATGGACAAAAATTCATTCTATTCCAATTCCAATTCCATATCTGGTTGCGTCATGCAGCAAGGCAGCATTGATATTGTATGCGAAGAGAGTCAGTTTAGTTGCGAGGGAAAGTAAATAAATGATTGTAACAATGTAACACGATATCCTTTTGCAGCACAACAACAGAGAGAGAGAGGAAAACTGAGCAATGTGGTTGGGTATTCGGTTGTATTATATTATTATGATGGAAGCAGTATAGCGAAGAACAATCCTATTTCAAAAGAACGGAAGGATATATACATTTATCGTGTAAACGTATAGTACCTTGGGAGATATGGCTTTGTTTTATTGAAGGTATATCATTTTTTTAAAAGCATTTTGATCAAATTAAGGGAATGGTTTATTTGATACATATTTCTTTTTTTTTTTTTATTTTTATTTATTTTAATGCACTAGGGTGCTGTTTTGTTAATGAAAATGGGTTAAGCCTTTTCCTGTTTAACTTAAACTTAATTGCAATAAAATTGACTCATTGTCCGAGGACTTTTGTGGTTCTTTTGGTGGGAACTTTCAATTTATTTAGCTTAAAAGTAGAGTTGGGCAGAGTGGTTGCACCTTTATTTAGACAATAAGGCGGAAACAGTGTTTTTAGTTAGTTTTACAATTAATTTTTTCATACACTTAATTATTTATAAGTAGACGAGTTGCAGTCGTCAAAAATATCCATCATTTTTGGTAAATGTGAGTGTCTTGCTTAAAAATTATCAAAAAAACATCATTAGGACGCTTCGCAAAATTTCGCAAACTGTCGCAAACCATTTAAGACAAATTTGGAAAACTCTGTTTGCAAATTTGTATTCCCACAAATCAGTTTTGACCGTTTGCGAAAATTTTCGAACAAATTTACTATAAGTCTTACAATTCGATTTTGTAATATACAGTAGCGAGCAAAAAAAAAAAATGCAAACGAAAGCGGTTTGAAGAGTTTTGAACAAGAACTAAGTTACCAAATTTGGCATATTAAAAGTGTTTTATTTTCACTAAACAGAGTCAATTTGTGGAATATTTTACTTCAAAACCATTATTTGGTCAAAAGTCTACCTAAATATGTATTTTTAGACTGTACTTAATTAGTACAAATGATTTGAAAATAAAATTGTCTGAAAATTTTAGTGACTTGCTCACAAATTGTCTAAAACAGTCATTTGCAGGGCTTGCAAACTCTCGCAAACCATTTAAAACAAAATTGGGAAACCCGAACTGCAAATATACACCTACACAAATAAATTTTGACAGTTTGCGAACATTTGCGAAACAGCAACTTTGCAAAGTTTGCAAAAGTACTCAGATAGCAAATATTTACTCATGCTTACCGATTTTGATTATTTGCGAAAATTTGTGAAGATAATCATTGATTAACTTACCTAAACTTAACACAAATTTAATTCATGTGTAGAGTGTACACAGCTCAACCAAGAATGATAAGAACCAGATTGGAAATACAAATGTACCAAAATTAATATCTACAATTTGCGAACGTGCCACAATAAGCTACAAATAAGTTGATTTGATTAACTAGAACTTAACTTAAATTGACATGCTCACGAAGCAAATAATAAGGCCAAATCACTAATACACACTCACAAAAAGTAATCTTTAAAATTTGCAAACTTTTGCGAACGTATCTGCTATTTTTGACGGCGTCGAATGACGCTCGCAAATCAATTTGCATTCTTTGCAAGTACTCAGATTGCAAAGCAATACTCATGGAAACCGAGTTAGACTATTTGCGAACAGTTGCGAAGAAATCTAGCACTTTCGCAAAGTAGCAACCAATTGCTTGATTGCATTTTTCAAAATTTCGTTTCATATAAATATGCATGGCCCTCATTTGCAAACATATCCTATTGCATAAATGTGTTCGCAATAAAATTTGTGAGGTTGCGAACACGTGAGCATTTTTTTGCATTTTTTGTAAAACGCAAATTTTGCTCTACTAGGGATTTTGAATTCTCGCTTTATAAATTAATTGAAAATCAAACTAAGAAATTAATTGTAAAAATTTCAAAAAATTAAATATTACTCCAATTTTCAATTTCAAGACATAAAAAGATTTTTTTTTTTTTTTCGAATGCATAAAATGTTCCTTTAGATTTTGTATTGCAAGTCAAATAAATCTATCTTACTTGTTTATGATATTTTGCCAATGCCGGACATTATGCAAATTTTATTTATTGGTCTCGTGGCAATTTTTCACCTGTAAGAGCTTAATGTAAATACAAATTTGAAAATAAAAATGAGAAAAAAAAACACCTAAAGATATATTTTTATGCTCTGATTTATTTTCATTGAATCAAATTGAAACAAAGATGTAAATATTGTGTAGGTCTAGGTGTTATCTAGATAGGTGTTGGTGTATGAATGAAAATTAAATATGTACGTCTGTGAGGAGGAATCACCCTTGGTAAACAGTTTTTTATTTTTTTGCTTGATTCTTTTCATGAACTTCGCCCTCTCTTTATATGATATGGTGATGGTGGTGATGGTGGTGATGGTGTTGAGAATAATCCTATTATTGAATTTAATTTTTAATGAACTTACGCATTTTAAAAGAGCCGTGTGGGCGACACACGAAATAATGGAGTGTACGTGTATAATAGCGTATCATTATTTTTGTAGCCCAGATGCCAAAGGCGCGTCATTATAAATTTATATTAACAGGTAAAGGAAAAAGCCATGTATAGTATCTATATTTATTTACGTTTTCGACATTAATCTCAACAATTAACTCTGCAAAAAAATATACACACACATCCTTACACTTATGTATATATAAAAAAAAAAAAAGGAAATAGAAAACTGAAAAAAAAACAAACTATCATCTAGGATAAGGAGTTTTATCCTTATTTCGAAACAAAAATTAATTATGTATCCGCGTTGCTTGTTTTAATGAAAGTTTTTTGAAAAAATTTCATTAAAATTTAAAAGGAAATTTTATGCATGGAAATGAGGAAATCGATAGGTAAAACTTCTACTCAATTTTGGATTTTTTTTTGTATAAAATTGCTTATAAATTATATATTTTTTGTTTTCTTTTTATAGCTTTAAAAACTAAGAAGAGTATTCAAATTTTTTGGTGGCTTTCATGGTTTTTGAAATCTGATATCATCATTTTTAGTAAACGATAGGCGCCATTTAAATATTTTATTTTAATTCCTCTAATTCATCGTTTTTTTTCTTCTATCAATAATATAATAAATGCAATTCAAGAAAAACTCACCTTGGGCGCCAATTAACAAGTCTGATTTTTATAACATCAACAATACTGTGAATACTTCAAATTGTTGTTGTAAATATTTGCTTTGAACTTTAAGCCTGATTTACATATATTCTCACTTACCTATGTTATAATCTTTGTAAGGGAAAAAAATAAGCAAAAAAAGGATCTTTCGTGCCAAAAAACTGTCGATATTAATCTATTGTGTTGCTTATATTTATTATCACGAATTATGAATTTATTAATTTACTAAAACAAAATTATCTGTAGACATCGAAAGTTTTCCTTTGGAACAAGAAGTAGAGGTTTATCTTTAATTTATCAAGCAATTTACCAAAATTTTGTTTCCCACCATAAATATTTACCTAATGTTGCTATCGCACGCTTGAACCTGGAAACGAATTAATTTTTTAAAAAACAAAGAAGTTTCTATGTGGTTTAGTCTTTGATGGGATTTTTGTCTTAGGCGTTAACTCATGTGGAAGAGTCCCAGTTTTTCGATATCGATTATTTTTTCTTTTTTTTAGGGCTACAACTACAACTTTGTTGTATAATCTTCACTTTTTCTATGTAAATTTGAATGTATTGCAAAATAGAAAAAAGGTAGTTCATCACTCTTACCGATTAAATAGAATAAGCTTCTTTATTTAAAGCTCTTCCTTAATAACCCCATTTCTATAGTAGATAATTAGGTTAGAACTTCTGCTTTAACCTCTTTTACGACACAACCTACTTAATTTCACTGAAAAAAAAAAATAGCTACCTACATAATCCTATTATATCCTTTTTGCACGCAAACAACTTTCGTTCTTTGAGTTTGCGGTTTTATTATAGAACAGAAGTTTTATTTTTTTTTTTTTTTGTTTTTTGTTTTATATTTTGTAAAATAGAATAGAAAATAGTTTTACATATGACAGTGCTTTGATAAATTATTTCTAGCACGCAAAAAAGGTTTGTTTCTTTCTTTTTTATTAATTTTATTAATATTCTACCATTTGAAACTGCTTAATTTACATTAATGTCCAATAATAGGATTTCCGTCTTTGTGAAACCGTTTTATCACCTCAGTTGAAATATAACAAATTCGTAGGAGGTAACAAATACCTACTTATATTTTATAAATCTACAAAGGTAAAGACTTTTTTCGTGCCTTGATTCTAATCTTTCCAATCTTTTTGGGGTTTTATTAATTATTTTGAATGAACATGATAAATGAGTACCTAGTTTTTTTTTCGAGTGACATTTTTCTCAATTCCTGATAATTTTTGAATTTTCATATTAGGTACTAAAGGAAGCTTTTGGCACGAATTTATAGTAATCAATTTTTTCATTTTGTGGGTGTTCATTTAACTTATTGAAGGACGAAAATGGAATAATTATTATCGAAATATGTTAAATTGCAAAAAAATAATTTAATAATATGATAATGATTGAAGGTTCCATGAACCTCTGATGTGTCAGGAAATCAACAACAAAAATGGAACTTCATAAATTTTTCTACTCATAAATAGTGTTTACCATAGATTTCATTATTTTCTCATATGTTCATATTTTTAAGAATCGAATCGAAGGATATTTCTCTCCAAAATTAAAAAAAAAAAATTGCTCTTCAATTTCAGAAACTAAAACAAAAATACCCTGTAACATTTTTGAGTTTTTCCAATTTCGTTTCAAAAACGATAGTATAAATTTTGTATTTAGGCATATTTTTATGTATGTTATTTCCATAATCTTTTGTACAAATTTTTGTGGATTGTTATTTTTATTCTAATTTAATGCAAAAAGATGACTATATAAATTGGAAGAATTTATTTTTTGCCTTCCAATTAAAACTTTTTTTTTTCCGACAACTTGGTGGTCAAAAATGTTAATTTTATTCGAATCTGGTACTAAAACTGCTCATTTTGAATATTTTTTAATTTTATTTTGTTTATTATTTTCTTTTGTTTTATAAATTTTTTGGAAGTTTAAAATTCGATACCTCAAAAACTTCAAATGTTAGAGCAGTTTTGATGCTAGATTCGGATTTAAACGGTCAAAGTACATTAGAAAAGTATAATTTGGTTTATATGGCTAGATCTGGCTGGCCAATACTACATTTACGGAAAAATCGATCTAAAAAAATGTTTTTTTTTTTCTTCAATTTTTCTCAGTTTTTTCTAAAATAAAAATGTACCTAGTTTTTCTATATTCGCATACGTAAATAAAATGTTTTGATCTAAAATGTGGCATCCCCAATTTTTCAAAAATTAAAAAATATGCTATTATTGACGTGATAACGTCTTATAAATCGATGAACCATGGCAGCCACCACAAAAAAGTGACGCCATTTTCTAACGTTACACTCTCGCACTTTCGCAGTGCGGCAAAAAATTTAAATTCAGAATAAAAAATAAACTATTAGAGATACAAAAATCTTCTATAGCTTATTTGAAAGATAATGAAGGATTTTTAAAAATTCCGTCATTTAATGGGGTAAACAGGGGTAAAACGGAAAGATGAAATTTGGGCTAAAATCTAAACGCGAAGTTGTAGAGAATTGATTTTTTTTTTGCTGTAGATAGATGAGATTAATTTTAGAATAACTGCATTTAAGAAAAAATTCAAAAAAATTTTGAAAGTAAGCTATAACGTTTTGTTTGAACGTTGTACACGTGATGGGGCTGATTTTGGATAAAGGAAATTTTTTTTTGACAATTCTAAAGATGCCAGGTGAAAGATGAGGGAAAAAAATTAGACATCTCATACGGATTTTTTTCCAACACTCTGCGTTTCGAAATATGAATTTTTGAAAACACCATGTTTTTTAGGGGTATTTTTGGGTAATTTTTGATTTTTAGCTTTAGATTTGAGCGTTCAAAAAATCTCAAACTTATATGACATGTAGGTTTTGGCCTTATGCATACATGTGCTAAAACTTGGATTCGTTTAGTGAGCTTTGAGTGAATAACGGAAGAAATAAGTTTTTAAAAAACACGTTTTTTGACCGTTTTTTACCGATTTTCATCGTTTTTTATTTTTATCTTTTTTTCTTTAATAGATACAGGAATAAAGTAATGATAGACCATGACCACGACTAAATGTGTGCGAAGTTTCAATCATTTTCGTAAACACAATTTTGAGATAACGGTAAAATAAAATTTTAGAATTCAACAGGTTATAACTTTTGACCAAGAGCAGATATAAATTTTATTAAACTTTTATGAGTATCCTGATACAATTGCCTTTCATTTGGTATATCACACATAACGATAGACTAACTACAATCTACACAATGTTAAATCAAAAAACTTGCGAAAAACCTCAAAACACCAGGGAAGATCTGTTGTCCTCCCAACAGCCACCAGTGTGGGAAGTACCGCAATCTTAGTCTGGAAATTTGACATGGTTGACTTTAAAAAATTCTAACTTCTCTTGTAGGCATCTTTGAAATGAGATTGATAAGTCATATGAAAGGTGAAATAATAAGCTTTCACATGGTACATATATATTTTTTATAGGTTGTCAAACAAAAAAATTGATTCCATAGCCTGAGAACATAAAAATAAATGTTTTGTTTTGGTTTTTTTAATGAAATTTGATCGAGTTCAAAAAATTCTTGATGAAAATGATTGTTTTCAATAAATTATTTTTATACTCTTTGCGCATTATAAAAATTTAAAAATAAAAGAAGAAATACTTGGCTTTTAAATTGCAGAATTTTTTCAATTTTTGTTATCTACAACTTTTGTATTTAGCTTATTTCGATAGGAGGGATACTACTTTTAAAAAAACACGATTTTTCACACCCACCCCCCTTTTTCGCCCACCCACTCCCTTTCCCCAAATTTGTTTATGGGCAATTTATTTTTCCCCTTTCATATACTATTTATCATAAATTTCCCCACCACTCTTATCCTGCTAAAATTTTTTTTTCAAAAATTGTTGGCACTTGTCTATATGAACCCAGCATAAACTAAAATCAGATTGTACAAAATTCGGCTTTGGTTGTACAAAACTGTACAAAACTGTACAAAACTTACACAAAGCTCTGTCATATTTTTTTCTAATTTTGCGATAGGTCCGGGATGGGGAAATGTACGTCATAAAGTTGGCAAATAGAACTCAATGTCCATTGAATCTAAGACCTGACGAGATGAAAGCGGAATAAAAATAGTTAAAGTACCTAGTCGATAGGTATGTAAAAAATTAAATAGGGATAAAGTCTAGGATAAAAGTTGGCCCGTTGCGTCGGTGGTAATAGTACCGTAAGTAAGTTCCCAGCGCAGTGTAACACCAAGCTTTATCAAGAACGAAATATTCTCCAATAAACCAAGCATAGGGAACGACATGTGATCCATTAAAAACTCATAGATTTATCTATCCAAATTTGAACCTTGAAAATGACCACCATCAGTCACAAAATGTCGAGCTTTGAACTGCATTCGATTTGATTTGATCTCTAATATCAAAGCAGATCGAAACAGGTTTCAGAATTCCGAATTATTTCGACGAAACTGTCTACAAAACATATCATTTAGTCATTGGTTAGACCCCATTTTCAACTTGTTCTATCTCAAAATACTAAAAACCTAATTTGAGACAAAACTGGTTAAGTCAAAATTCCATTTTTTGCCTTTTCTCAGAAGATTTCTAAGCGGAAATGATAGAAACTTATCACATTTCTGAGACAGTTTAATTGTTTCAGATGACTAGTTCCCAGCTATGTACGAATATTTTATGTACCTACTTGCACAGGTATGATTAAGGTTAAGGTAATAAAAAAACGTTGACATTTGCATCTAACTTCACAAACTCAACCGCACCTGCATATTTCTCTCTTTCCAACTAAAGTCACACTCAAATGAGATATTGTTTAGATGAGAGAATGGAATCCACTGAGTGAAACTCCATCTGCATGTGAACAAAAACAAAAAAGAAGATAATTGAAAAAAAAAAAACAAACAAAAAAAAGAGTTACAAAACGGGGAACCCTTACAACCAACACACAGTTATGGCTTAAACCTGTTTTTGTTTTTCCTAACGTTGTCTGTCGAGCTCGTATAAAATACCAAGACCAACAAAGCAGTGTGGTCTTATTCTAGCACTTTGTGGCTTCAAATAATATTAACGTCTTTCTTTTGAGTCACTCTTTAGGTTTTTCTCAACCAAACAACACTGGTGTCGGAGTAATGTGGTTGTGTTCCAATTTAAAGTCGACGCTTGTTATGTGGTGACTGCATTTGTTGTTTTTGTTGTTGTTGATTTTTATTAGAAAGAGAAATTGTAAACAGAAATGACCCTCTCCTGCTGCTTTGATGGTGTATGCAATGTAATTGTTTTATTGTTAAAACGTGTGTACAAATGAAACACCAGCAGAATATGTCAGTCAGTTCAGTAGCCTATTACAACTACACTTTGTATATTGAGGGTGCAATGACATCTGTCTCTCAAAGAGCGCGTTACGCTTAAGTTATCAAGCGTAACTAAAAAGAGTAATCTTCTTTTGCTCCAGTTCATCAAAAATTTGAATTAAAAAAGAAAATAGTAGGTTCACCGGTTCACGATGTGCACATCAAGTTCAAACAATGTCAGTTTCAGTCTTTTATGAGGGCACTCCAAAGGAGAAGAATTTTTTTTTTTATTTTATTTTACTTTGTTTGATTGTTTTTTTTTTTTTTTATTTTGCACGCAAGTGGGTTTTTAATTGTAGTTTTCGCTTTGTAAAGGGCATAAAGAGTATGTTACTGTAAAAGACTAGAACTACGGCGGCGGTAAACCTTAACAATTAAAATGGTTATTGTATAAGCATTTGGTTTTAGAGGCTTGCTTGAAGTTGAAAGGAGCAATTACTAATTTAATGAGAACATTTTAACTTGAGTAGATTGATATCGACAGTTTTTGGGTTAAAAATTCGTTTTAGATTTTCGATCAAGTTTTTTTTTGCCTGAAAAAAGAGAATATCATCTTCACCGCATGTTATCACTCACGTTAGTAGAAATATGAATTATGATTCAAAGCAAAAATCTCCAACAAAATGTGTTGGTGTTGATCGTAGTGTTAAGTTTAATTTTTATAGGACACATTTCTTAACTGGCGCCCAACGTGAGTTTTTTTTCTTCTGGAAAATACATGTCTTCTGACATTTAATTACCAATTATGCTTCGATTTTTTTAAAAGCTTTCGTTACTTTTTTATGAAAATTTTAAATGGCGCCCAACGTGAGTAAATTCAATAAATTATACTCATTTCTTGAGATTGTTTTTCCGATTTTGTACTGAACAGTAATTATAAAAATTCATAACAATAGTTTTTTTAGAAACTATTCTACAAAATAGATATTCTAATTGCCCCCAACGTGAGAACTACTGATAGGTAATTAATTTTAAAAACAATTTATGTGTAAGTTTTTCTTCATTTTATTTTTTAATTGCATCAACGTTGACAAGGATTGAGTCATAAATATTGGACATCAAGCAAACAAGTTTTAAAAAATGATTCAGATCAAATTGAGATCAGTAAAAAAAGAGAGATTTCCAACTAGACCTCATTCAAGCTATAGTCATTTTAACTCGGCCTTAGATTGGTTTCTGGTTAGAAAATTGATTAAAGTTAAGCAAACCAACGACATAAAAAAAAGTTATAGCATTAAGCTCGAACCCAAGCTACTCAAGTGGCACTAAGACCAAGAATTCCGTACTGGAAAAATTAAAAAGGACTTCAAATGGACCCATTACGGTTTAAGTGAGTAGGGTCTCTGTTGGGCAGCTACTTTAAACTTAGCTAAAGTAGAAATAAGAAAAATTGTTAGAAACAAGAATCTACGAAGGATTTAGTAAATGTTTTAAGATAAACTTGTTAACTGGCGCTAAACGGGCCAGTTAATTGCAGTTACTACAAATTTATTCTTTCTGCAGTAAATTTATTTTAAAAAATAGAATTATTTACAAATGAAGAAAAAGGCTTCTTTTATTCTTTTAAGAAAAAAAAAACTATTTAAGTGGCGCCCAACGTGAGTTCATTTGTATTATTATTTCCTAAGATAAGTTTACATAACTAGGTACCTACTATTTAAAACAAAATCAAAAAAATTATTATAAACTAATCACACTAAGGATTTAAGAAACCAAGTAACGAAATAGATATTATAATGGTGCCCAATGTGAGAACTACACATAATTGTTAAAATAATTTAAACGTATCTATCTTAAGATTGGACATCAAGCAAAGCTGAAATCGGTATGAACTGGTATATTTTTTTGTGCATTAAAAAAGTAACTCGCGTGAAAAAACGGTAGCACGAATTCGTCGTTCAATTAAAATAAACGTGAAATCGCTTTAAATTTAATACAAGAAACGTGTTGCGGTAGAATAGCACCTTGAGGCGTTGCTCTATTGAGACATTTGTTTAAGAATGAAAAGATATGCTGACGTAAAAGCACCAACAATTCTCCGAAATGTCAAATTCAACAAATTTCGAGGTCTATCGGGGACAAAGCAACTAACAGTTTTCATTTAATTTATCATTTTATCAGACATCCTACTCCTTCCTTTTTTTTTTTGTTTGCTGTTAACTTGGCAATTTCAACTCCAAGAAGTTAACATAATAGATACTAGCTTATGACTATTGAACGACAAATTAAACATCCCAAAACTAAACCGTACTGTATATTATTGTTGTATCTACTACATACTCGACTTAACTTCCCTACGGAGAAATCATAAATTATTCGCCCATTCGTAAGACCTAATTCGGCAACGATACTTGGGGCAACAAAAGCAATTTTATCCGCTTTATCCCTTGGCTTGGAATGATGATGATGATGATGAGGACACAAGTGTGGGCTGGCTTAGAGCTCCTCTGCAATGCTCAACAACTCGTGTATATAGTTGTTTAAAATGATATCATCGCCGCGTTCACTACTTACCTACTAAAAACGAATCGATTTAGATTGCCCCGATTGTGATGATATCGCTGTCATTCTCTCTATTTAAGATATTTATGTAGTAGATTCTTTAGTATAGAAAATTTATATTTTTTTATTCTTTCTCTATCGTAGTTGAAAAAAAAAAAAAAACTTATTAGAAGAAAGAACATTTTGATTTTGAAAAGAGGTCACGTATTTTTTTTGTATTGGTGTCCGTGTCGTGTCGTATCGTTCGTCGTCCTTAATGCAACTGTTGTCGTAGAGTGTAACGAGCTGAACTTTGCCAAAATATCGATTCTTTTTCTATCGAAATTGCGAACAATATGGCAAATCTAGAAAAAAAAAAGTTATCCAGTTGGTATCCCCATCCCTTCTCAAGTTCCAACGCTGTTGTTGAATGCGAGAAGTTGAAAAGTTTTCTGTTTTCTTTTTCTTTTCAATCCCTCTACTTGACTTCAGAAGTTTTTTTCTTTTTTTTTTTGGGGTTGCTGAATGCTTTTAAAGGCTTCCTACTCATTATAATTGAAATTCTCATGCGAAGTGGGTTATTTTATGAAATGAACTCTTGAAAATTCTTCTTTTCGGTGAAATCAAATATTCAATGGGTTTTCATTTTCGTTTTTCCCTTTTTTTTTTCTTTTTATTTTTGTTCCAAAAATTAAAAAAAAAAATCTGGAATAAATGAAATTCTTGAGTGTTCTTATACACCTGATGTGAATTTTTAAAAACCAGCACATCTCCTTTTTACTTGTCTGAATATGAATTTGCCCTGATTTTATATCATGTACATAATTGTAAAAACAAAATTACTGAAATAAAAGCTTCAGTAAGACTTATTTGCACGCAGATATTCATTTGTGTTGAAAAATGAGGCCTCATGCTGGGCGCCAGTTAATACAGATTTCGATATTTGATGATGGAAATCATAAATTCTTCCTTATTTGTTTATTTATTTATAAAAAAAAAAATTAATCACGTTCTTCTCACCAACATGAAATGAATAACGAAAAATTATTCGAGTTTTTTTTTCACGCCAATATCTGAAGTGTTTTTTTTTATCTTTATTGCGAATAATATTTAATTATCAATAAACAAATTGCTGAAATATGGTGTTTGCTTTTCTTCCGTAAGCTATTTATGCAAATATTCAATTTAAAATGCTTTACGTTGGGCGCCACTTATTGACTGTTTTTTTAATGAGAGAATTTAATGATTTTTTTTTATTTTGTTTTTGTTTTCATTATTCTTTGCTCTGATTTTTGCTTCAGTTGAAGTTTATAGAGGAGTCTATAGAGGAGTATGGATAATGAGACCTTTTGAACTGAAAAATCTGTGTGATGCAGGTCATATAAAATGAATTCATAATTAAATGTAATCAAATGCTTGAGTAAGTTATTGCAGATAATAAATTCATTTTGTTTTTTTTTTTTTGTGATATGGATTCTGAGTGGGGCGCCATTTTTAATAAAATCTCACTTAGCTAGTGTTTGTTCTTTTTCTATTTTAAAAATTTTATATTTCTTTCCTAAAACCATTCATTCATAGACAAAAGAATTGCAGAATTCAAAAGAAGTGTAAGCAAAAAGGGTTAAGTGAAAATGATTACACTGGCCAACACATAAAAATTTTCCAGAGCGTTGTTTATCATTTTTTTTAGTTTTTTTCTAGAAGCTCTAGTTCTTAAGTTATTCATACATGAAAAGGCATAGAAATTCATACAAATTTGTTTTTGTTAAATTTTGTTTATGTGCAACATTTTTTTTTTGTATTTTTATTTTGCTTACTGAACCGAAATACAATACATTCAAAATAAATTTCTCCAGCAAAACTTTAAAAACTATTGTAATAAAAAAATCTAAAGAAAAAATAGTATAAAATCACCCCAAAATGTGAAGAATGAAAATATCTAAAAATCTAGAGCTCCTGGAAAGCAACCAGTGTGATTTTTAGGCTTAGTGAGCCCAAATGCAATAAGTTCGACAAAAAATTTTGTGGAAAAACATAACTTTAAAATTAGTACGAAATTACCCCCAAAATGTGGAAAACTTTAATATAAAAAAAATAGAGCTCCTAGAAATAAATAAATTGGATTTTTAGATTTACTGATCCTTAATACATTGAGTTTAATATAAATTTTTCTTGAAAATTCGAATAAACGCTCAATAAAAGGAAAACTAAAAAATTAGTATGAGTACCTATATCCGAAATATGAAAAATTAAATTTTTAAAAAACTAGAGCTGCTAAAAAGAAACCAATATGATTTTTAAGTTTACTGAACCCAAATCAATAAAATTTGATATAAATTTTAAAAAGTCGACAATTGTTGTTAGTTAATAAACCCGCAAACGAAAAAAAAGTTGGGTGTTCAACGAACTGGGATAATGTAGTTTATTTGCCTAAGAAAAGGCTATTAATTATTCTTAGTCCAAGTCAATTTTTTTCAAAAGAATATATTTTTTCTAAATGTGTTTTGCTGCAAAAAAGATTTTGTTTAAAAATTCTTCTGAGAGTAGATGAGATTGTCAGACAAAGCTTCCGAACATAATAATACATGTATAATGGAAATAAGTTTAGTTGCAAAACCCACTAATTAAGAGTTCAACTAATGAAAATAAAATGCACGACTGGGTCGCACTTTTGCTTTTATCGTAAAAGCTGCTTAGAATGCTAAGGTTCTTACAACATTAATAAAAAAAAATATTTTATTTTATATTTCATTTTATAAATTGTAATATAAAAAGGATTGAAAATTGTTTTTAAAAACTAAGTTGACCATTTAATTTTTTGTAAAAAAAAAAGAATATAAAAAAAAGTTTTCCACTTCTAAAATAAATAATTTGAAGGTAGAAAATTTTCGAAACTTAATTTTAATTCAATATTTCTGTATATACACTCCTCGCCACTTGAATAGGACACCCTTTTTGTTTTTAATAAAGTGGATATAACTCCAGTCTCTTAATAGTTAGCTGTTCAATATTTTACTATTTTGTGTGTCCCCTTATGCACTCTCTCTGTGAGCAAGATCATTCATTTTCAATGCCCCGTTAGTTAAATTTTGCAATTTTTTGTGGAACAACTGTGAAAAAATTGCCCCTATTTTTGTTCACTTGAATAGGACACCCCCTTTTTAATTGGTTTTCGGGTGCAAATCAAAGAAGGTGGAAATGCAAAAATGTTTTCCAATGTCTTTTAGTAATTTTTAGCTAATTTCAATTCAAATGGGTCGCGCGAAATTATTGGCAGAGGAAGAAATAGCGAAAATCTAGAGTGTCACCCGATTTTTCACCAAAAAGGTAAAAAAACGCATCAAAGCCGAAAACTTTTTTCATTTTTTTTACGAAACGAGTCCAACTGTCGAAAAAATATGAAAGGCTTAACAATGAGTGCCGTTACTGCAGCTGACAGAAGAGCGATTCAACGACTCGCATAAAATTTACATGACTTTGCCGCCGAAAAGAACGAAAAAGTGGTTAAAAAGCAAGTGCATCCGTAGTGAAGCGAGTGATTTCGAAGGCCAAAGACTTGAGGCGATTGCAGCTTAAGAAAAAACCATGGGTTAACACCTGCAGTAAAGAACAACGCCTTAGTTTCGGTCTGTTTTATGACATGAAGTAAAGCATGTTTTCTCCAATGAGAAAAAAAATTAATTTGGGGGTCCAGTTGGCTTTAAATTTTTTGTTTCATATTTTGCGAAGGAAGGACTATCCATTATTTCATAAAAATAATACTTGAGGCCAACGGGGCCCTCTAAATTAATTTTTTTTCGCATTGGAGAAAACATGCTTTACTTCATGTCATAAAACAGACCGAAACTAAGGCGTTGTTCTTTACTGCAGGTGTTAACCCATGGTTTTTTCTTAAGCTGCAATCGCCTCAAGTCTTTGGCCTTCGAAATCACTCGCTTCACTACGGATGCACTTGCTTTTTAACCACTTTTTCGTTCTTTTCGGCGGCAAAGTCATGTAAATTTTATGCGAGTCGTTGAATCGCTCTTCTGTCAGCTGCAGTAACGGCACTCATTGTTAAGCCTTTCATATTTTTTCGACAGTTGGACTCGTTTCGTAAAAAAAAATGAAAAAAGTTTTCGGCTTTGATGCGTTTTTTTACCTTTTTGGTGAAAAATCGGGTGACACTCTAGATTTTCGCTATTTCTTCCTCTGCCAATAATTTCGCGCGACTTATTTAAATTGAAATTAGCTAAAAATTACTAAAAGACATTGGAAAACATTTTTGCATTTCCACCTTCTTTGATTTGCACCCGAAAACCAATTAAAAAGGGGGTGTCCTATTCAAGTGAACAAAAATAGGGGCAATTGTTTCACAGTTGTTCCGCAAAAAATTGCAAAATTTAACTAACGGGGCATTGAAAATGAATGATCTTGCTCACAGAGAGAGTGCATAAGGGGACACACAAAATAGTAAAATATTGAACAGCTAATTATTAAGAGACTGGAGTTATGTCCACTTTATTAAAAACAAAAAGGGTGTCCTATTCAAGTGGCGAGGAGTGTACAATCTTAAATGTTTCATTTTTAAAGAAGAAAAACTATAATTTTTTTTATTCTAAAAGCAGGAAAGAACTCAAGCAGTAGCTTTAGAAATTAGAATTTCAATGAAACAAACTTTTGCCGACTTATGGCATATCACTAGTACATGTGTATTGTGTAAGGATTTTTAAATTAGGTGTGGTGTTACTTAATGTTGTTTTAAAAAACATAGCTTGTAATGAGCATGGTCTAAGGATGTAAGTTTTGGTTTTCTTTTAAGAATGTTCTTTTAAGATATGTATGTTTTTTCTTACAATCATTTGCACTTTTCTTCATTTCCGCATTACTCGTAAACGATTCAATTGATTTGAACGACGAAAATGTTTTAAAGTAACTGTAAGTTTAAAATCAAGTACCTAAGATTTTCAAAAAATAAATTTTTGCACTTTGCATTTAAAAAAGTTAAACTATTTTTTTATAGCCACTATTCAACGGTTATAAAATTT
This sequence comes from Episyrphus balteatus, assembly GCF_945859705.1. Taxonomy (NCBI): domain Eukaryota; kingdom Metazoa; phylum Arthropoda; class Insecta; order Diptera; family Syrphidae; genus Episyrphus; species Episyrphus balteatus. The sequence goes on along the minus strand of NC_079136.1, from coordinate 1,376,447 downwards.
TTTTTATGGTAATGTATTAGAAAAATTATTGTATGATATGACTGATAAAAAAACTGATGGAATCCATGCATTTGTTGCAGCAATGTGAAAAAACAGTTAAAATAATTTATTAAAATAATAGGCTTTTTTTTTGCACTTTGGTACCAATAACTTCCTAGTAACTCTAGATTTGATAAAAACTCGTACCATTCTGCAATCCCCTTTGGACGCGCATATTTTTAAAAAAGTTGGCCACCTACATTCCTATAGATTTTTATACCACAGGTGTTTAAAATTTTTCATAAAATATTTTTTTTTTTTTTACATTTTGCATCGAAAAACGAATTTCAATATTTTTTCGAAGAAAAAGTGCAACAGCTATAAAAATTTTTAAGTGCTTATGGTTTTAGTCAATTATTTTAGAAAATTATAAAAAAAAAATTTTCATTCATTCGTGGTTTTGGTGAACGAAAACATAAGATGATGAAATTTAAAATACACTGAACGAAAAAAAGCTAATATTTTCTAAACTGGTTGCGATAGAATTTTTTTCTATCTGGTTTCAGTACAGTCATAACAGCTAACAGCCATTTCAGGCTTATCCATTTTTTACCGGACACTAGAGCTGTAGCAAATCGTATGTATTCGTTACTAAAATGCGGGTATTCACTTCAGTAACGAGTAACGAAACTTTAATTTCTAAACAGTATCGTTACTCGTATGTTTCGTTACTGGGTACTGAAGTAACGAAACATACGAAACGTACGAGATACGAAACATACGAGTAACGACGCGATTCCAGTTTCAATACTAAATCCGATGTAAGAGATACGAAATGAAGTGATACACTCAATTTGTCGCATTTCGCATCTCGTGTCGGTATCGTAACCATAGTCAGAATGCTAACTGCAGATAATTATCTGGAGTTTACTTTTGTCTCGATTAAAACAGTAGTGCCAAGGTTTAATAATCATTGTGTTATCGATAATTTATACAGAAATATGAAAAGAGACGTTTTTGTATTTTCTCTATTTGGCCGAAATATGTATATCCACGACGCAACCAATCTGTTTATGGCCTTGGTGTTAATGGTATTGATATTTAGCTTAAGAATGTACAAAAGTTTTTTGGTTTTTCAAAAAATTAGTTAATTTTCTGTGCAAAATTTTCAACACAAAAAAAAGCAGAGAAAACGAGGTTTGAAAATCACTCTCAATAGAAAAGTTAAATGAAAAATTGTTCGACATGGTTGTATTAAAGTGTTAAATTTCGAGATCTGCGCGTTGCACTTTTGAAATAAAAGTCTCTAAAGAATTGTGATAAGATTACTGAAAGAATATAAACAAAAAATTATTAAAGTTTTGTCTAAAAATTTGGAAAAAAAATCAAAAAAGTTTCCACGTTTGATTAAAAAAAAAAACGAAAAAATGTCAATATAGCTACCTTTAAACTCTTATAACATGAGAATGCCGCAACTAATTTTAATGTTTATGACCTTAAAATGTAGCTTAGATTATAGAAATTGTTTTTGGTTTTTTTTTTCCAAAAAAAAAATTTTACACCCTTATACCAATGTACGAAACATACTTAAAATACCAAACATACGAAACGTATCAAATACATGAAATATACGAAATGTACGAAACACACGAAGCATGCGAAAGTAACGAAACATGCGAAACATACGAAATATGCGAAAAATGCGAAACATACGAAAGTAACGAGTAACGATATTATTGATGCGGGTACTAGTATCAAAAGTAACGTATACATGCGGGTACTCATTTTGTCGTTACTTTTACAGCCCTACCGGACACCCTGTATATACATATGTATATATTTTTAACAATTATTTTAAAAATTAGAAATTATTTTTTTCGTTATTTGCCAGTTTTGAAATTTTTCTATCAACTTTTAAAGTTTAACCGAAGTTTTAAGGAAAATACTTCAAGACTACAAGCAATCTATCGATATGTAGGTTAGTCGGTATGAAAAGATATAATGATGGAGGCTTAAAAGTTTGGGAATATTTTAATATAGGTACATGGTACGCTAATATAGGTACATGGTACATACACGATATTTAAAGAAATAAAATTTTTCCATTTTTTCACTTCATTTTTGAAGTTATTTACAGTAAAATTGCGTTAAATTTCAAAATTCTATAGAAAATCCGCTGACTAAATTTTCTTAAGTTTCATGTTCATTACAGGTATATTTTTTAATTTAATTTCATATAATTTTAGATCACTCATCCCTTTACGTACGTAGTCTTTTCATTCAAATGAACTGCAAGAAATGTCATAAAAGCTGACTTTTGTAAAGTTAACACTGTTAACATGTACAATGTCACTATACAGTAACACTTACTTACACATAACAGATCGTCACTCAAATGTTTTAATTTGAGTGAAAAAATATTCCAAAATCCTAACATATAGCTGTTGTCTATTATTCATTTGAGGTTCAACTCGAATGACTTTCTTATTCTCCAGTTTGTTGATGCCTTCTCATATCATGGATTGAAAATTCATTTTGACATTTTGTGCCATAGATCCCCTTGGCCTTAGTCAAAGTTCTAAAACACTTTGATTTGAAATTTAATATTGATTGATTGTTTACAGTAAGTTTTGACTTGAAGTCATTTGAAAGTTTTTCATACACTTCTTGATTTTACTTGTAGTATCTAAAATAACTTTAAACTTCAGTAAGTCATTCAATTATCATATCATTGCTGCAAAATATTGGTAAGAGATTTTTTGCAGGGTATGTATATAAATTAAACAACTTATTGACAGAAAATCGTTCAACGAATTGCCACATTTTGCATATTTAAATTGTCAAAGTAGCTAAAATTAACAATATCCAAAGCAATTCTATCAACTCGCAAAGTTATAAAAGATAATGCTGTTAAGGAAGTATTTATATAAAAATTGACATCCAGCAAGAAAATTGACCAAATCAGCTTTTGCTTCCTATCTTTGATTATTTTTTTTTTTCGATCAAATTGAATATCAGAAAATCAAATTTAATTTGCATATTTTAAGGACTTTTCCTATCAAATCAATCTAAGTTTTAAATTAAAAAAAAAAAAACTCTTCAAAAGTTAAGAATAAATTATAAATATGAGCTTTTTACTGTTGGATGACGTGTTATTATCCCCTCAAAAATGGTCCACATCAGGGTGTGTGTGGTATTCGAAAATGTAGGGTAAGCAAGCAAGGCAGGTCCTAGTTATGCACTGACTCATTTTTTTTTTTTTTCTTCCAATAACAACAAAAACAGCAACAAGAAAGAGGAAAGAACAGAAGGCAAACAAAAAAAAAGCAGAATATACATTTCCCCCAATTTCTATAAGTAGGTTATTAATTCGACTATATTATGTAGATTCGAATACACAAATAAAGAGAATCTAACTGAAAACGTATAAAATATACTCATTCTGGTATCCAAGTACCCCGAACTCGTCAAAATCCAAGTAGGGGTACCTTTTACCTTTACCATCAACCATTATACACTACCTCATGTTTCGTTTCATATTTACGTAACAAGGAAAAAAGCTCCTCGTTTTTGTACATTTTAACTTTTTCCATTTTGGCTTTTTTATTGATTTTCTGAAGCGGAAAAAGGTCAAGGATAAATTCACCTCTCATTCCGGAAGAGAAACGAGAGACGACAAAACGACTATGTGACTTTTCTTTATGGCCATATTTTCAAAAAAAAAAAAAAAAAAAAAAAAAAAAAACAGTAAAACGACCGATTGAACCTTTTGTCCTTAAAGTAATCTCTTTCTAACTACATAAGAGAGAGAAACCATCTAAGTTAGGAAAAAGGTATGAAATTATTATTAAATAGAAGTCGGCTTACCTGAGATAAATCCGGATCATCGCGTAATTTATCCATAATAGTTGATTGCACCAAATGAATGGCACTGCTTATAAAGAAGGCAGTGTAAAACACCGCAATGGACATTTTATTTTTTAACATTGTATCTTTTTTTTTTAATTAATTTTATATTTATTTTTAATTTTTTAATTTATCACTTTTTTTCACAATTTAATTAACTCTATTATCCAAAACCTGTAAGAAAACAAAAAAAAACAAAAGAATTCTTTTTTAAACTCTTAACCAAAAGGAGTGCATAAAAGGACGACTTTTTTCATTCTTTTAAATTCTCAATATGATAATCGATTGCGCAATTCACTTCAAAAACTTATATAAGAGCATTTATTGTTATTAGCCCGTTAGTATAGAAAAAAAAAACTTAAAAAAAAAAAACAAGATACAAAGAAGAAATTCCATTCGGTCAGCTACGAAAGTTGTGGGAAATCAATCCTATTACATAAGTCAATGCAGCAACAGTGGTTAGAACATACTGCAGCAAAAGTGCACACACTCGTTCGTCCTTGGTGGGTTAAAAGGTTTTCGAAATGATAGACTCGAAGTAGGTGACAAAAGTTGATAGATTTATTATAGTTTAGGGATTTCGAAAGATACTTTTGAAAATTTCAAACAAAATTTAAAAAAAAAAACTAAAACTTTGAATGGTTTCTTTAACAAAATCACACAACTTATGTGTCTTAAGATACTTTGATAGTATCTTTATTTTTCAGTACAAAAGATTCTTTTCTTTCAAACTTAATCACTTTATTATTTTTCTTTAATAAAAAATATTCAATTAATATCAATTCATTAAAGATGATGATGGAATATAATTATAAAAACCTACTGAACTGGACAAAACACTCCCACGGTCAACGTCAAAAATTCTTCTTTTTTTTTTTAATCGAACAAACAAAACGACAAGACGACCCACAAACTACTGAATCCGATTCGAAGCTGGTTCCTAATGTTCGGCGGCTTTGATAAAAAACACTCAAATATCTAAAAAGGGGAAAAAAGATACATTCCACAGAATGTGATGTAGCTTTTTATGAATTTCACTCAAATTGAGTAGAAGATACTTTTTTTTCTTTTTCATTTCGGTAACATGAGTGGTGTTTTGGTGGTGGTTATGGGTTGTTTTTTTTTTTTCTTCTGTTAAAATGCACCTTACCTTCCATTGACTTGCATTCAGTTCAATTGGAAGGCACTGGTGTCGAAAGTAGTAAGAAAGTAGCATTTTTGAAAGTAGTAGGTATTTATTTTCACAAATTAATGGGTGGGTAATGTTTCGGTAAGTTGTTGTTGTTGTTGTTGTTGTTGTTGTTGTTGTTGTCGTTGTTGTTGTTGTTGTTGTTGTTGTTGTTGTTGTTGTTGTTGTTGTTGTTGTTGTTGTTGTTGTTGTTGTTGTTGTTGTTGTTGTTGTTGTTGTTGTTGTTGTTGTTGTTGTTGTTGTTGTTGTTGTTGTTGTTGTTGTTGTTGTTGTTGTTGTTGTTGTTGTTGTTGTTGTTGTTGTTGTTGTTGTTGTTGTTGTTGTTGTTGTTGTTGTTGTTGTTGTTGTTGTTGTTGTTGTTGTTGTTGTTGTTGTTGTTGTTGTTGTTGTTGTTGTTGTTGTTGTTGTTGTTGTTGTTGTTGTTGTTGTTGTTGTTGTTGTTGTTGTTGTTGTTGTTGTTGTTGTTGTTGTTGTTGTTGTTGTTGTTGTTGTTGTTGTTGTTGTTGTTGTTGTTGTTGTTGTTGTTGTTGTTGTTGTTGTTGTTGTTGTTGTTGTTGTTGTTGTTGTTGTTGTTGTTGTTGTTGTTGTTGTTGTTGTTGTTGTTGTTGTTGTTGTTGTTGTTGTTGTTGTTGTTGTTGTTGTTGTTGTTGTTGTTGTTGTTGTTGTTGTTGTTGTTGTTGTTGTTGTTGTTGTTGTTGTTGTTGTTGTTGTTGTTGTTGTTGTTGTTGTTGTTGTTGTTGTTGTTGTTGTTGTTGTTGTTGTTGTTGTTGTTGTTGTTGTTGTTGTTGTTGTTGTTGTTGTTGTTGTTGTTGTTGTTGTTGTTGTTGTTGTTGTTGTTGTTGTTGTTGTTGTTGTTGTTGTTGTTGTTGTTGTCGTTGTTGATCTTCTTTTTCTTCTTCTTGGCTAAAAGAAAACAAAGAAAATACCAAATTACTGTGTAACAGTTTATCTAAAATTTTGTATACATTTTTGATGTACCTAATACATTAATAAAAACATACTTAGATGCATTCGATTCGGCGTGAATCCATGACAAAAAGTTCGTCTTTTTTTTAATTTACTCCAATTTTTGAAAAGCCGATATTTGTGTCAAAAACTAATGAACGGATGTAAGAAGATATGGGTATCAATACTTTTAGTCAGTTGGTGGGAGGTCAAAATGCTATAAAGGCGACACCAATTCAATAAAAGGAAGCAAATGGTTTACCCAAGACTTGGTCTCTGCACTCCACGATTGGGACTAAGCACAGCCAATGTTTTTTTTTTTTTTGAATATATGACTTGGATTGATTCCTAGTTCTTCTAGCAGTGGTGGACCATCATCGAAAAAGGTGGATAAAAGATTCTTTATTCAACCCATGAAAAAGAACTATAGGCCAGATTCTTGAAAAATTAGAAAATACTTCGCTTATTGTTTTGGTAAAAGATAAAAAAGATAAAAAATAACATACTTAAGCGTTTCGTATTCAACTCATGTATCAAATTAAGAATATTTATTACATTATATCGTTTAGAAGATATTTAATTTTTATTTGCAAATTTGTTAAATGACAAAATAACGGTTTTTGTAGAATATTGTGATTGATTGGTTCTTTTCCTAGTCTATTTTTTGTAAGAACAAATCCGATCTGTACCAATTATTATCCTGATGCGAGATTTATCTCAGGAGAACACGCTTTTTTCAACTTTGGGACTTTACTTTTTAATACCTAGTCTGAATTTTTTTTTTAATTTATACTTCTTTTACGACACGCACATAGGGGTATTTATACCAAAAAGCTGATTAAAAGTCTAAAATAAAAAATGAATCATAACATAAAAGTTTAATCGTTATGGCATAGATAAATAGTCACTGAATCATGTGACAACCATATTTAATATGCTATGTCGATTGGTTTACTTTTATTCTAAGTCTAAAAGTTTTTTTTTATAAGGTGGATTTTGTGTGTGTGTTTTTTTTTTTATTTTGAAGAGTTTATTTTTGCCTTTATATATAAAAGTATTAACTTTATTTAAAACATACTTATTCAACTAAGCAAGTTTATTTTTTTAATTTTGATCATTTAAGGTGAGAGTTCAAATTGTTTTTTTCACGAAAGCTGACAAAAAAGTAATATGGTAGCCCTTGGTTTTATGTACTTAAGTAGGTACTACATACATATTTTTTCTTATCAGGTAAGAAAATAAAAAATGCGGCCAACTTGCGTCATTTTATTTTATGATTTGTTTTCTGCATGGGTTACTGGATAAAAAATACTTAACCCATTTTCGCGTATATTTTGTTTGCGTCCTATCTGCGGGTCACTGTGGTGTAAGTGTAACTTTTTTTATATTGAAAAACCGTATTTGTTAATACAAATTGTAAAAACTGTAAAATATGATAATTTTTAAATTATTAATTACAATTTTTAAGAACGTTTTTCATTTAAAAATACCAACAAATAATTTTGATCACCTTTTTTGGGTCAAATACCCCTATGTGCGGCGGCGTGGCGTTTGTTCAGAGTATAAATTAACTTTTTGACAAGAATGTCAAAGTGTTTAACTAGTGATCTAAGCACCATCTAGTTCTCATAATTGTAAAATAGTTTTGTTTCTTATATTGTGAACCTACAAGTGAACTTCTGTAAATAAGTATAACTTCGTGAATGAGAAATATAACTTCAATAGCCTCTAGTGTACATGTTCAAAAACCATTGTTTTTTTTTATATTTCAGAAAGTACGAAAATTAGAATCTATTAAACGACAGCGCTGTTCTCCTTTCCATTGGGTTGCATTTGAAATGGATTTGATACTTTGGATTGTTGTGTGTGGATGCGGAAGTCACATCTCTTTCCAAAGGTTCTTTCTATTGCGGTCCATAGAGAGAGAGCAGCGAGAGAAAGGAGAATGCTCTAGCGGGTGGTTGATATGGTATGTAGTGTTACCTGTTGATTAACTGTCTATTAGCCCACTCTCCCACGAAGCTCATATAAAACACCACAAAAGAGGATGAGGAGGCAGGCGGGTAAAGATACACTCATAAAACATTGTCCCTTGTGAAAATGAAAAATGTATTTTCTCCCTTTTCTGAATCCAAAAGGTGCGATAGCAATTCATTTTCTGATATCTGCTAGAGGGTGTTATAAAGTTGTGGATGTGGCGCCTGTTGCTGCAAATAAATAAAAAAAAAAAAAACGAAAAATATTTACCTGCTAACTTAATTAATTCAGGCCGATGAAGCACTAGCACCTACATTTTCAGCAACAAACAACGATGCTGATGGCAAAAAAGAAGGTATAGATACTCCTAACCTAACCCGAAGTAGGGTAGATACATTAAGTTTTAAATGACGTCATAATATCGATTTTCCCTATATTTTGGGAATAAAAAGATGCTAACGTTTGTTTTTATATGAACTTGTTTTATTTTTGGGACACAACATCGAGTTCGAGATTTCGAAAGAGAGAAGAAATAAGGATAAATTAAGAAGGTATACAGAACGAGAAATGAGGATTTTATATAAAAAGATACACAAATAAAAATTCGTTGATGTAGCATCAATGGCTATCTATATACTTTTTCTTGGATATATAGTCTTATCTCGAAGGGAATTGGAAACATTTTATGTGGAGTCTCTTTTTTTGGGGAGAAATAAAATCATTCTTTGGAATAAATTTAAATAATTGTAATACGGAGCGGATGAACCGACATTTTTATGCACAGATATCAACATATTTTTTTATGATCAATTTGAAAGTAAAGGAACAAAAAAAAATATCCTTGATTGTGCGTCATTGATGGAATATTTTTTGATGAAGGTCTCTCAATATATCCTTAGGTCAATACAAACAATTCAAGCAGATATGTAGAGTAGAGATATAAGCTTATGTGAGGGGTTTGGTAAAGGAATTCTAGGAACTTTTAATGAGAGAAAAGGACTATTTATAGTGGGTTCTGGGTTATGGTTTTTTTGATTTGATTTAAAATTTACTTTTAGGTTTGAGATTATTTCAATCGGTTACAAGAGTTATGTAAATTTTTCAATGGGAAATATATTTTATGTAATTAAACAAATAAAGGTTCCCATTATAAAACCATTCAAAAGTAAGATTTAAGTTATGGTAGAAAGGTCATTTACATTTACATATATTCGGAGTAGGCGAAGGTTTTTTTCGAAAAACAACCTTGACTAATTAGGTAAACAAAATTTATTTATTTATTTGAATAGAAAAAAAACTAAATGCTAGATTAGGTTTAGACTTTTAAAGAGTGTTTTATTTTTGAGCAAAAAATCACAGGGATAAGTGCGATTACTCAGGCGGTAAAGATTTAAATAAATAAAAGCCTTTTTTACTATGGGAAGGGTGTCTATATCTCCCCAGCTTATGAGGGAGAGGCGATTTCCTTAAAAAAAATGCTAAAAATAAAAAATAAAATATTTAAAAACAATGGCAACACATACAGTAATGAATGAAACCTTTTTCAAAAGTCAGAATTCAACACTTTATTTTTTTTATGTGAAGCATTGTTCGAGCATTGATTTTTAGACCAGTGCCAATAATTTTTGAAAATAAAAATTATTAGCAGCATAAGGGTAGTGGGAAAATTTATGATAAATAGTATATGAAAGGGGAAAAATATATTGCAAACAAACAAATTGGGGGAAAGGGGTTGGGTGGGCGAAAAATGTGGGGTGGGTGTAAAAAATCGTGGTTTCTTACGATTTTTGTCAAAAGTAGACCTCCTATCGAAAAAAGTAAAATGCAAAAATTTTAGATAGTAAGGTGTCTACAACTTTTACTCAAACCATTTTTGTATATAACCTCATTGAACAAAATGCAAAAATACAATTTTTTTGTTCTTTTATTTTTATCTTTTACAAAAATGGTTGGATTTTAACAGTTTTTGAGATATTGAATTTTGAACGGCCAAAACATTTTTTTTGTAATGTTTTGGCATGACAATGTCTCTAAAATGTGATGTGATAGAATTTTTCTGACTTTAGATTCGAGCTCATAGCACAAAAAAAACAATTAGAAAAATTTGATTTTTATAAAAAAAAAAATTTTTGACTACTGAAATCGAACAAAGCATATGATTTTGTCTGCATTCAAAAGTCGTTTTTGAAAAAAGGTAGAGTTACGAGGTTTCCTTATGAGGCCGACGATATACATTGTTGAAGGTCAAATAGAGAAAGATTGAGGATCTATTTTGTCAAAGTCTTAGAGAAATTCAATTATTTCGATTTCGATACAAAAATTCAGTTTTTATCAAAATAAATCCAACGAAATTAAAGTATTTTTTAACTTTTTTTTCTGTATATCAACAAACAATATTTATGGCCAAACAAATTTAAAGATAAATTCATATTTTATTTTAAAAGTCATTGTAAAACATTTTTTTTTTTAATTTTGAGTTTGAGGACCATTTTATTTTTTGTTATTTAAATTTGAATAAACTTCTATATTTTTAAAAATGTGCACTTGACGGTTTTGCCGTTGTGCACAAAATTTTGTTTTTGTGCTTCAAGTCAGTTTGTGAGAAAATTACATCTATCGCTTGAATGATGGAAGATTGTCCCTATTTCTCATATCTTTTTTCTTGAAATTACCTAGAAAATCTTTTAATTAAAAAATAAATATTTTTTTTGTTTTTCACAAAAAACTTAATTTTAATTTTAAAAACAATACGGCAATTTGTAACCTATAAAGGTTAAAGTATTTTTTATAAAAAAAAGTTTGAAATGTTCCTTAATAATAAGCTTAAGTTACTCCACTAAAAAATTTGATAGAATTTTTTGTTAGATGTTTTTTCAACACGTAGGTATATTATCTTTAGTTCAGTGTTTTTTTTTATACAATAAATAAATTATATAAATTATATAAAAAATTTAAACTTAATGAATAAAGACTTCAATTTAATTAAAAGATGTTTTTTAATGGTTCTTAAGACAGTCAAACAGTCAAACAGTCAGTCCCCCACTTCCCCTCTCACTTATTGCATAGAAAGAAGAACGTTTTAGTTTGCCCTAAGACGTTCTTATGTATGAATTTAAAATTTTATTTATATTTTAATAAAAACATAATTATTTACCCTTTAAAATTCAACTGCTTCTGTATATACAAATCAAATGTCTAATGTTTTTTCCTTCTTTTTTTCCCAACTACCTACCTACCAGGATGATGCGTTCTTGCAAAAGCAATTTATGAAAGGATATTACATTGCCTCGGGCTAAGGATATGAATGCAAATAGAAATGGTAACATTTGCGCCCACAAACATTTAATCTCCCAAAGAAACAAAAAAAAAAATAGAAACAGAGCAATAATATATACAACACGCTATGGGAATATGAACACTTGTGTCAATTTCTAGTAATTAAAACTCTCATCAAAATAATGTTCAAGCTATTTATTGTACTCATATAATATGCAGATGTAGATAAATAGACTATAGAAATATTAATTATAATTATTATTTTTTATATTATTAAGTTTGATTATAAAAGGATAGACAGGATATAGGTATGCTCTGGCTTTAGCAAAGGAAAGAGCTTTTCAAGGAAAATTTATATTAATAAAGTTTTAATATAAGCATCTAGGCAAACTTCGGTAGCGTAGCATTGTCAAAGTGATTCCTGACAATGCGATGGTTTTATTCTATTATATCGAAGAGCGTATGATGCACATAGATTATATAAGTTAATTTCATAAATTCTTCAATCATGGACAACATTTTTAATAATATGTTAATATTGTTAATATTTGGAGTCTCTCGACATTTTTCAAAAGAAAAATGAATTAGTATTTTAATATTTTTGAGGCGTGTATATTTGACGAAGACTAGCTTCATTCGGATCATCTGCATACTGCATGCATGTCATTACCATGTAATGCATTTGGTTTCTTCTTATTTACATCAGACCAACGGCAAGTTTAGGATTCGTACAAAAAATCGAACTCGAGATAACAATCAGACTCAGGCATGACATTACGATGATGGAGATGGAGAATGCCAAAAAAGTGGGTCCGGCAATTCTGTATGTCTGTTTGTATATACCTCGAGCTACAGCCTATATCGATTTCTTCAAACTGGATAGTTAGCAGTTTTTTTTTTCAAAAATCGCTCTAACGATTTTGATTAAAATTTTTGTTATAATGTTCAACTTTTGAAATAAAAAAAAATATTTTTTGCACTGTTATTAACGGTACCTGCAATAGAACCGTTTTTTTTGGTTTCTGAATATCTCCTATATGACTAACCCGATTTCAACGAAAATTCTTCTGCAAAAGCGTTTTAGTAATTGTAATATTAAAATTTTACAAAACTTTAACAAAAACACACTTTTAGATTTTTAAAAAAATATTTCAAAATTTATTTGTGAAAAATTAATTTTTTGAAAACGGCTTAGTGAAATATTTCGAAATTTGGTTTTCAAGTGTTAATTTAATTTCTTCAAAATGGCATGCCAACTTTTTTTTGAAAAATGTTTAAAATTAAGTTAAAAAACGGCTATAACGATTTTCAAAACTTTTATCATACTTCCTTTTTTGATGAAAGTCATTAAAAACGGTGTTTCACTAATTACATAGAAATGAAAATCATTAAAAATCAAATTATAATTCTTCCTAATTTTCATTTCAAAAAAAAGCTTTAAGATTAGAGCTACTTTTAACTTAAGAGCCAGTACGTGCGACGCAGTCATCCATTTTATTTTGGAATCAAATTGTTTTTAAAAAAAACCGCAATCAGCATGTGAATCTAAGGTTTATTAATGTTTTAGCTGGATTTCCTCAAGGAAGTGATATTGGACCGCTTCTATTTTTATTATTTATCAATGTTATTTGCAAGGAAATATTGTACTCAAAAATTCGTATCTACGAAAAATAAACCCGAATGGATATTTGTTTCAAAATGATATTGACCGTGAAGAATGGTGTATTTTGAATAGAATAAGATCAACAAAAAGAAGTGTTAAATGATAGCAGATTCAAGAAGCAGAGAACCGTTTATATCAAACTATTTTATTGATGAAACTAAAGTTTATCGAATTGATTCGTTTAAAAATCCTAAGTCGCCGTGATGCCAAACCGCCATTCAAGCCTCATATTGAGGTTTCAGAGAATGTTCGTTTTTCTAATTTAATAGTTAGTTACTGACAGTTCAGAAAAAAAGGTTAAACTTCATCAAAAACCTCTTGATGTAAGAGTCAACGACGATTACAAACAGAGTGTAAATTCCAATTAAATACAGTCACCATTGATAACTAGAAAAGTATCTAACATGTTCACGCTTTCAATATTGCATTCACTTAATGATACAAAAATGAAACATAATGAATTCCCACAGTGCAGATACTTAAAAAAAAGTAATTATAAGGGCGAAAACCATAGCTAGAACCGATAACCCTCTTTAAATTATTTCGCATATCAATCAGACCCACGAACCACTAGAATAACACAAAAATACAGTTGTAATTCGTATTGAGAGCTCAACAGAGTAACTATTCGCGCAAAAAATAACCACCCATAAACAAAAGTCCTGCTGCGTCCCAAACAAGGATTGTTTACCCAATCAAAGGGGGTGCGCAATTTAGCCTTTATAAATAACTCGTTATCGAAAATCTTCCCTGCTGATGACAAAGACAAGAAGGGCGATGACAGGAAGTTGAAACTATTTTAAGTATGTACAAGAGTATAGGTACCGTTTGCTTATACGGAAGGATATCACATTGTTATTTACATCGCTTGTGCGATTCATTCGAATCGAAATAAATCAACATTTATGGTGTTTGCACAAATTGTGGCAAACTTTTCAAACGGAAACAGGACACACAGTTTCATAGTAATAATTCTTGAAAATACTTCAAAACAATGCGATTTCATTCAGCTCATTGATCCAAACACAGCATGTGGTCATTAGGTTCTGTATCATTTTTTTTTTCTCCTTGTTTCTAATCTGATAACATAAAATCCTTGATTGTACTTGTTGGTATTTCGTTTGATTGAAAAATCTTAAAGAGTCCTTTTTTTTAAAGTTCTCTCCACATCATTCTGTAATTATGATGAGAGTTCACAGTGGGGAGGTTAACCCTTGATATCTTTATATAGAGATTCCTACAAAATTTCAATGCAGACATGTTTAACTACACATTTTTTTTTTTTTTTGAAAAGAGACTCACCGCAAATATTATTTGTAAAAGTGAGGAAAATAAAATTCTATGAAAAGCATATAACCGCATTTCATGTTCACCTCGTAATCTGCGGGATCCTTTCCAAAGTTTTTTTTTTTTTTTTTTCTTGTATATTTGTTTGTTTATTTATTTATTTTTATTTATTTTTCCACTTTTTTTTCTGCTCAAAAGAAATCATCATTACTTAGAAAGCTGGTGGTGACCTACATTTGGTTTATTTTTTTTTTTTCACACTCATCAGCATTCTGTCCAAAGGAAAAACGCGTGCATCGCTACTCATTAATTTAACACAGGACATAAAATTAAGCGCCTCCGTGTCGTCCTTTCGTTTGCTTATGGATAGGAGAGTCGTTCGGTCGGGTAAAGAATACGTGCAAAACAGAAAACACACATAAAACCTTCCTACTCTATGGCTATTATATCAGCGTTGCCATTTTAATTGAATTGGTTGATTTTACAAATAAAATAAAATGCACGACTGGGGCCGCACGTACTTGCTCTTATGATAAAAGTAGCTTTTTTGTCAAAGATTTAAAAAAAATATATATATTGAATTAGTTAAAATTTGATTTTTTTAAGGAATTTCATAAGAAATGAAAAAATACGAAATTATTTTTTTTTAGTTTTTCTTACGCCATATTTTTGTTACTCGTGTTTTTTTGACAAAAACAAAAAACGCAATTAGCTACATATATTAAAATCACTTAAAGCATTATGTATATCAAATTTAGTCTAGAAAATTGTAATAACTCATTAACGGTGTACGGGAAGAGCCGACATCAAAGATTAAAAAAAATGTAAAGTCATATTTCCATTATACGTATTTTTTGAGAAAAACTAAAAATGCAGTTACGTTAGATTTACGTATAACATTACTTGTGTAAAATTTAATCGAAATCGTTAGAGTCATTTACGAGAAAATTGCAATAACTCCATTAAGATGTACGGGAAGAGCCGACATCCGCGATTTAAAAAAGAGTTAATGTCATATTTTCACTATCCGCATTTTTTGAGAAAAACTAAAAACGCAGTTATGTTAGAACTGTAAACAGCATTACGTATGTTAAATTTAATCAAAATCGTTAGAGCCGTTTTCGAGAAAGTTGCAATAACTCCAAAACTTTGTATGGGAGGTATACGTTTCAAGCGAGATATTAAAAAACAAAAAAAAACCAACCTTGGAAATTACAAAAAAATCATCTGTACCAAATTTCAAGAAAATCCCTCAACCCGTTTAGGCTGCAGCTTCATGTACAGCTTTTTGTGACGACGCACCGACGCACCGACGCACAGACCGACGGACGTCATGACGAAAACCACTTTTTCGGACTTCTCCATCATCGTAATGTTAGTTTTGATTAAAACCTCGAATTTTTTTTTTTACACGAAACCAATACTTGCCCTATTGAGCAAGTAAAAAAATCATGTGTGCAATTCACACGTGGTAGAAGTGAAACCTTAAAAAACCATTTTTCTTGCAAAAAAAAAATCGAAAAAGTCTACCTTTTTTTATTCTTTCACCTTTAAATTTACCTTTATTGTTTCAGCTCAAAATAGTTATATCGACCATGTCTATACAACATCTACAAAAAGAGCTAGAATTTTTTGAACCCAATCAATTTTTTCATCAAAAAAGTACAAAAATCAATCTTTTTTCTCTCATTAAATCTATTTTTTTAAATGGCAACCTATGATAAATTTTATATCATCTGAAAGCTTATTTCACTTTTTATATGATGTATCAATCACATTTCTACCATGCCTACAAAAAAAGTAAGAATTTTTTAAAAGCAACTACATATGTCAAAATTTGAAACTGAGATTACGGTACTTCCTACACTGGTGGCTGGTCATCGGCAACAGATCTCCACAGGTGTTTCGAGGTTTTTTTTTCAATTTTTTCAATTAAAGGTTGTGTAACTTGTAGAGCACGTACCGTTATGTATTATATAGCAAATAAAAGGTTATGTTATCAGCATGCGTATAAAAGTTAAATCAAATTTGTATGTGCACTAGATCAAAAGATAAAACGTGTGTAAGAAAAGAACATCTTTGTACCGTTATCTCAGAATTTTGAATATGAAATTAATTGAAATTTTGTACAATTATAGTTTATTAAATTACCTATCTACAGAATGATGATACCAATACGAATTAACACCTTCCGAATAAGGGTATAAATTGGATTTATTAACGTTTCTGCTAATGCTGTTCTCCAGACTAGTTCTCAATTTATGAAGTCTGCTATTTCATACTCAAATATTGTATGAAGACTTATTAATTTAACAAGTAAACTCTATTCTCAAGATTAAAATTTGCAAAAAATGTTGACAAAGTTGTTTTCTTTTCTTTTTTTTTTTTGTCTATTTTTGTTTTGCTCAACTTATTCTACTTCAGAAAACCGAAATTTTTCTATTCATGGGGTTTGGAACAAGTGATTTCATTAGTTTTGTCTCATTCATATTAAATATTTAGATAATTTTTTACAGGGCCATCGATCTCAACTAAGAAATACAACCAATTTGGAAGAAAAAATTTAAAAGGGATACAATCTGTTACAACCCAAAACATGACAAAAAGAAGAGAATTTCTAAGAAAAATTGAAAATATGTCACAAAATGAAAGAACTGAACTAAAAATGTCAAACAAGAAACGAGAGAATTTAATGAAAAAAAAAACCAAAAATATCTTAGAAAATAAAAATACATAAAAAAAGTTGAACAAAGTATGAAATTGGATAAAGAGTGAGACTTTGAGACTTAGGTGTTTCGAAAAATAACGAACAAATTCGAAATAGAAAAGAAATAATAGGCAACCTATTTTTATAAAATCTTATAAAACAACAAAGTTTAACAAGTTTAGACTACAGCAGATATTAGATCAATCAGGAGAAATTTTACCTTTTCTGCGGAAAGAAATACAAAATACTATAATTGAGCTTGGAAATTGAGAGAGTAGAGGAAGTGATGGAATCGAAGGTGAAATTACTTAAGTTCGAGATTGAAACATTTTAAACATTTTAAACATTTTCATGTTCAAAATTTTAAACTACAAAAATCAGAGAATGAGCAAAAATACGGGACAAATACGGGACATTTTGTAAATTACGGGACACTTATACGACCCGCATTTCTTAAATAAAAACCCGGAACAAGCCATAGAAATACGGGACAGACCCGGGAAAACCGGGACGGTTGGGTCACCGTACTTATAGCTGTCAAACTTAAACACAAGAGTAGATTGTCTTAACCGCGAATAATGTGATATTTATTTTTATTAAATAAAGCATAAATTTCCAACAATTTGAAAAAAATTTAAACAATGTCTCAGAAATGTACTCTCAAAAGACTGGAAAAGGACTCGATCCAATAACAGGCAGTGGAACAAGCTGGATTTCGTTAAGGATTCTCAACTATGGACCACCTCATGGCAATCGACCAAATTTCATTTTTATTGACTTAAAAAAAAGTTTTCGATACTTTATGTTGAACGCACTTCTTCACCAGCAAAACGATTTATGATTCTTCTACTCCGAAAATTAAAACCCAAATCTTCAGAGAATTTAAGACAAGGAATTGCATTAGTTTAAAAATAATTAATTCCAAATAAAAGTCGGTGAAAAAAATCATTAAATTTTAATATACTCGAATTGAAAAAATTCTACGTTGGAGAAGTAGAACTGTCAGAAAATGATCACACACTGAGGCAGATATTTCATCACGAAAATCGAGGTTCTTCGGACTTCTTAGAATAGTTCCCGTTCATCAAGAAAAGCAGTAGTTAAAAAATAGGAAAAGTTTACAAATTCTTGGCCCTGGTGATTGAAAATACGTGAAACTAGCAACGGGATGTTATAAGCAATGTTTCCGAGAAAAAATGAAACAGCATAGTTTTATAAGCGATTAGGTTTTATCATTAACATTTTTCAACTGTTCATCTTTCCCTGATATCAAAACCTTTTTTTCAAATTCAAGGAGATTTACTTTGTTATATTTTATTCGACTTTTGTCATGCAAAAGATTTAGATAAGCTGGACGTTATTCAAAATTTTGTATAAACGTTTAAAAAGTATCAAGTTAAACTGTTATTTTATGAAAAATCGATTTCGTCGGTGAAACCAGAAAAGTGTGTAACT
Source organism: Episyrphus balteatus (assembly GCF_945859705.1). Taxonomy (NCBI): domain Eukaryota; kingdom Metazoa; phylum Arthropoda; class Insecta; order Diptera; family Syrphidae; genus Episyrphus; species Episyrphus balteatus. The sequence goes on along the minus strand of NC_079136.1, from coordinate 1,358,063 downwards.
CCACACTTCAAAACGATTTTGTTTTTTTGCTCTCCTATAAAATTTGCTTAAATGGAGTTACACACTTTTCTGGTTTCACCGACGATTTGTACAATCGACTTTTAAATGGAAACCCAGTAATCCAGTCGATAATTTTTCATAAAAGGCAAGCGATATTTTAGTTTTCCTGTAAAATCGAACCTTTCCACTATCATCCGAAATAAAAATATTTATATTTTAACAAGAAGTGGCAACGCTGACTATTTATATTTGCAAAGGATTTAAAAAAATTGTTTTTCTTTCTCCACGTTCTTTCCCAGGAAGGGTTAAATTCGTGTTGTTTGCAAAGAGCAGGAAGTGGTGGCCATTATTATTTTGACAGTTACCAATGTTAGGGAGATGATTTGAATGTGACCATAAGCTTTTTTGTTTTCTATGGTTTTAGGTACACACACAAACACAAAAAAACAACACAACTACCAGAGATAGAGGATCTCTGGTTCATAATTATTAAACAACAAACTAATGAGGTTGTGAGTGACGTACATCATGATGCAAAAGCATACATTTGAATATTTTAAAAGGTTAATCTAAACAAATTTGTATACAAATTATATTTTACGAAGAATTATGTAGTCCAGTAAATATTGTAATAGATGAGTGCTTTAGTGAAATTATACACAGATAAATGAATAAAGCTGTCTGGATAATATTGTAAATTCAAATTTGTATACCTAATTTGATAACTACTATAGGGAGTATTCAAATATCAGAAATAGAAGTTGTGTTTCATATATACGAGTATAATAAAAAGGTCAAGAGGTCAAGATATACCCTGACATATCTAAAATCCAGTCAAAATCGATTTTCCTTCACATGAAACTTTGGCAAAACTTGTATAAGCTGTATGTTTCTAGCTTATTTGGGTTACATACCGAATACATAATGTGTGTATAGAGAGAGTAGAGGTATGAGAAGTCGTATCCTGTACTATCAACTATCAACGACATTTGAGTCACAATCGGAGAATTAATTAATTCACATTCAGTCAGTGATTCAGATTCAATTGGGTTTCAATTTCAGTTAGACAATAAAAACTTGTATATCCTCCCCCCTAATCTCGCACGAGTTTATGTAATTTAATTTTCTTTTCCAAGTTTTCTTGTCGGTTTTTTGTTTTTGGTTAGATAAAGCTTGTTTCCCCCCCACAAAATTTTGACATTAAACAAAAATCTATTTTATTCTCAACACCAAACACCTCATTCCTCTATCCTGCATAGCTATTTATCATCCTTCATTCGGCTATAAAAAGGACAAAAAAAAAAGTTTTCTCTTTTTCATCGCTGTGTTTCAAAAAGTTGTTGGAATTATTTTGTCATAAATAACTTTTGTCACTTTGCGTGATAATTTCTGTCTTGTATATATAAAAAAAAGCCTGCGGAGTACAGATGTAACTGAATGAAGACAGAAAAAAAAAACGACTCGTACAAGGCAAAGACCATGCAAATTGTTTAAAATTTTTTTTTTTTTTTTGAGTTTCTTTGTTTGTGTCTTAAAAACCTACCAACATTTGTGCATTAATTTTATCTTACATAAGCAAAATATATATAAGACAAATAATGACACCCCCTCAACCCTGTTTTTCGTTTTTTTTTAACTTTTCAAGTTATTTTTGAGACACTTTTTTTTTTGTGTGAGATTTTGTTTCTATTATGCAAATATGATGAGATTGACTTGGAATTGACATAGAGACAGATATAGAACTTTTTTTTTGGAGATTTAGGTGAAACAAGTTGTAGTATATGACAGGTTTAAATTAGGTTGTCAAGTTTACTTTAAGGTAGTTACTAAATGTATTTTTGAGTGCTTTTGTCGTTGTAAATACTTTAGCTTAAAATGAATTAAGATCTCAAAAAATATATATTTTCCTCTATCCACCTCAAGGCAGTAGAATATAAGAAAAGAACTGGGAATTTCACAACAAGAAGTCAAAAGAAAAGTTAAAATAGGATTATATTCAAACAATGTTCTGTTGGGTTGATAATGTCAAAATGATTTTCTGCTTGATGTTTTTTAAAAAAAAAGTTTTGTCATTTACGTAAATGAAAGTTTTCATTTAAAAAAAGTTATAAGTTTATTGTGGAAATCGAATTTTTGGTTATAATTACCATTTCAATTCAGTAGTTGAAAGTCTACTAAAATAAATTTTAAATTTATAAATTAAAGTCATTCTTAGGCTACAGGGATACCGATAAGTTAACAGGGCATACATATATTCTCAAAAAAAAAAAAAATCAAAAACAAAGCTTGATTTTTTAGATCAGATTAGACTAGACTCTGCCAAACTTAACTGACATAGCGATATTGAAAAGCTTGTAAAATATAATCTGTCTATCTACCACATCAAATTCTATTTCAAGCGATTAATCACGTGAATTCGTTTGAATAATTTAATTTTGGTGAATAGATGATGTAGCTATTTGAAGCGATTTAAAAACAATTTAATTTAATAATTATTATTAAGGAACAAGTTTCAAATAAAAAAGTAAATACAAAATAATTGATCTTTAGAAAACTTCTTCATAAAAAACATAAACTAAATCCATTTGAATACCAATTTAAAAACGGAGAATAAATCATGCAAATCATACAAAAAGAATCTTTATTAAATTAGGTGGATGCCTGCATGGTTTTTTGCCAAGAAGACTTTCGACCTAAAATATTATTTTTATTTATGTACATTGTACATACTTGTTTTTCAAAAATAAGTAGTTCTTAATCTCTTTTATCGAAATTTCAATCGCTTTGTTCGGGTGAGTTAAAATCGCTTTCATCGAAACCGTTGACTTAAAGTAATCTTTAAAGATTGGATTGCGGAAGTTATTCTATTATTTAAAAAAGGGAGCAGTCAACTTTCTACTTTCTCTAAGCTATTTAGAAAGCTTTCAAAATAACAGGATTCTTATATGAAAGTCAATTTTAATTTCGTGAAGGTGTAATCTTAAAGACAAAAGTTTTTAATCATGCTCAGTCGTGATATTCTATTAAGCAAAATATAAAAAGCTCGATTTAGAGTTAAAATCAAACTTTGTGTAAATACATCGATCCCCCCATGCTAAAAACATAAAAGTGCAAAAATGAAAATGTTGGGAAATCGTGTTACAAGATTTTTAGACGTCATACAATTAGGAACATTAATATGAGTGGCATAATAAAAGAATGCGTCTTCCTTGCTGTCTAACCGAGAAGATAATCCACAACCAACCATTAAACTCGAAATTTGCACATTCATATGCTTCTGGTCTGAGGGGACGATAATGTAATTTCCATATTGCAGCAACATTTTTGTAACAGTGTCTTTTACTTAAATAAACAGTTATTTATTTGAATCGATCATAAAATCTTTATTGGTTAGCTTTTTTGGTCACTGGCAAAATTTAATATGAACTGTTTAGGTATTAAGAATAATATAATTACTCATACGCCGCAGTGACCGAAAAAATGTTTGAGTCGGCACTTGAATGACCAGTCTAGACAAATTTCTTGAAATACATACATATGTTATATTTTCATGTACAATATACATCAAATTTTATTCCTTTATTCAAAATTAAGATAGGTAGATAATAATATTGGTTAAATTTAATAAAAGATGTTGAAATTTACAGGATATAATAGGTAATAAAATATATAAATATAAAATAAAATGTATCGTAAGTTTTAAGAACGGAATAAGTCAATTAGGTATGAAAAACTGTTAGGAAAACGCAAAAAACTGAATCGGGTCCTTTTTATGCTTTTTTCAGCTGTTTGACCTATAGATTCTCATTTCTTTTTCACCCCTTGTAACTTCGACAGCCAAAATATTTTTTTTGTTTTTACGTCTAAGAGGATGCCATTTTCATCAAAAAGTAATTTTCTGAAAAAAAGTGGACTTAAAACTGACGATTCAAATATAAATTTAGTATTTGGCAAGCGTTTCAAGTTACAAGTTGGTATTTCTCTCAAAAATAGAACCTTTTAATTGCTTACAAATTTTGCTCTCTTATTCGTACGTTAATTGTCAACAAAAATCAACTTACTTTACTTTTAAGTTAGCGATTATATTGGTCGGTTACTGTGGTGTATGAGTAACTTTTGTTAATTAAAATTTGTATGCAAGTTTTTTCAATTTTTGAGTAATTAATTAAATGAGTTATTCATTGTTGACCATCAAAATATTCTAGAAAAGGTTTGTGTATGGCTTTTCATACTTGCAGTGAAGCTGCCTGTGTTATCAATTTAATATTGAAGGTTTTGAATGAACAACAACAACTTGTGTGTGTTACCACCAAGTTCATAAGCTGGATTTATAGCTATTTCACGGTCCCCGGTTAGTCCCCGTTTTTGTTCTTCATTCAAAACCTTCAACATTAAAATTTTCTTCGAACTCCAAACCGCCTGGCTGCTAAACAGTAAGGTCATCCACGTGGAAAAATAAAATTTTCAAAAATTGGTGGGGTACCCTCTAGTTTTGTTCCACATCCTATTAGTACTATACTACTGAATTATCAGTTTCCTATCTTTTATAGAATGGGGTGCTCATCGATATTGAAAAATTGTGTGTTGAGGTAGTAATTAATTATTAATTAATTTTGATCGAAAAAAAAATATTTAATATGTTTTATAAAGACAATAAAAACTTAAATAAAATATTAATTTCTCAAAAAAACTGAAAAACAAAAATCAAAACTACATTGCCCCACGGGCGACTTCAGTTTTCCGATTTAGTCGCTATAATAACAGTCGATAAAAATTTTAACAAAAAGACGAAGTTAGATAATTACCTTGAAAATTTACTGTTGCATTTCAAAATTTAACAACAATACACAATTGTTTCAAAATCAGAACTTACGGATTCAACACACGGCCTGTTTTATAAGTTAACTGTACAAAAACAGTAATTTGTAGCACTTAACGTTGAAATTCTTTAAAAACTATTTCCAAATACAATAAAATCCTAAAGTTTGTTTAAAGTTCAAAGTTCAAAAATTCTTTCAAATAAAAACAAATAAATCAAATTACATAATCCTCGTTAAAATTCCTCATGCAAACTATTTTAATAATAATTTTCCAATCAGAGAACCCTAATATGCAAAAGCAAACAAAACTCAAATCTCTGTCTGCTGCGATTTTGTCGAATTTTTCTAAGTTCAGTAAATATTGAAGTGTTGCCGGCAAATTGCCTCGCAGAAAACTTAATTCTGCTTGAATTTCTCGTTTATAAACTCGTTCAGAGAGAGAGAGATATTAATTTTTTCCATCGATAAGTGCGAAAGTAGAAATTCAAGGATAATGCAATTTCATTGAAAGCGGTAATTTTTGTATTTGCGATTTCAATCGACCTACTCTCATGCTTCTTTACGGTTGATTAAGAGTTGGCTTATTTTTCCGCTTACTTGAGCCGGAAATTCCATGTTCTCCCATTTTGTCATCGTCTTCGTATACTCCGTCGAATTTATCGCTGATGAAATAACTACAGTCTGCCAAACCACGGTGACCTGGCGGCCGCCGGGTGGCGACGCGACGCAGCTTTACATCACTGACAACTGCCAAGGACACTTGAGTTAATTCGCACTAGAGTCGCATGCCATGCAAATACACACACTCTCTCCACCCCACTCTCCACCTCCATCATAACATTATTGGAATATGAAAATTAAATGCTTAACGCTCGTGCTTGCACTGCGCTGGCTGGTTGGCTGCCTGATGCTATATTCTGTATGCTCTCATTCACCTACTACACCACCACGTGCGCCGCTCCAGTATGATGAAATGTCGGGCTTTGGGGGCCTTCAAGCGTACACAAAATCTTCTCCTGGAAAATTCAATTTACGTTAAAAATTAGTTATGCAAGATAAAATATAAATTATGAAATGCACTGCATTTTACCGGGTTCATAAATTTTCCAAATAATTTTGCCATGAAGTTCAACACAACTTAATCTCGGTTAGTAAGGGATTTACGTTTTTGGGGGAAATTGAAAATTGTGGCAAGCTCCTGTGTGTTGGTAGGGAGAACGGAGACGTAGACCAAGGAAATTTAAAATTTGAATTCCATGAAATATATACGGAGGTAAAATGTCGGTCATGTTCGAGTACGACGAGGAGCATTAAAATATTTGTACTTTCGATATTTTGTAGGGAAGGTTAAGACAATAAAGGCATTGTTATATGCATTCGGTAGAAATCGAAGTGGAGATTATTCAAATATGATACTGCTGTGGCAGTGCAGAGATAAAAGTTGGTCCTCTGTAGTTTGTGTGTCCTACTGGGTAACTTTGAGGAAGATAAAAAACTAAAGTGTATTTTAAGGGCATACTTAGGGAACATGCCCTTCAATGGAATTGCATACTTTTTGGGTTAAATTTCTAATAAATTGGACAAACAAGAATGACGTCTGGAGATAATCGACTTATGGATAAGTTTGGAGAGATTTTTTGAAAGAGTTTATATTTATTCGGATGTGCTTTGAACTTAATATCCAAAGTTCCAATTAAATTCGATCGAAAAATGGAACATATTTAAAGAAACACAATCGGATTAATGTGTAAAAGGTGATACATATTAAGTTTTAATGGTCTCGGACCATCAGGTTATTTCTTAGGGCCTTTGTCAACTCAAATAATTTACTTTTGTTTGATTCAGTTCATAGCATAGTATAAACTGCTTACAATGAATGTTATATAGGCAACATTCAATCAAGTAAGAATTCTAAATCAAATAAATAACATTAGAGGCGCAGTGCCCACACCAGTATATTTACTTTTTCCAAATTATAAATTAAAAGGGTCACTGTGGCGTATGCGTACTATTTTTTTTTTTTTTCTAAAAAAAATGAATGAAACTAAGTTGACCTTTGTAAACGAATTTGTTGGCTTTATCAATTACTCACAACAGGTCGGTCTATAAAAGGATCATGTTTATAGTTGATGGAGGCTGGGATTCGAACCAAGACCTCTGATTTGGCGTAATAATGTATCGCACTAAGCATTGTTCCACGGATTTCTATAAATTTCGTTAGCTTTGTTTAATGAGTTAAAATGTAGAACATGAAAAATTTTACACAAAACGACAAATTTGGCAGTTTTCACAAATATTTTTGAAGTGAAAACTTCTTTAGTATCGTCGTGATTTGAAACAAGATGAAACGAAAACGCGACACGAACATTCAACTTAATATAACTTTTATGTTTTAATAGATTGATGAATAAAATTTTAACTGTAGATAGGTAATTAAATAAACTATTATTGGGCAAAATTTCATTTAATTTAATATTCAAAATCTTGAGATGTTCTTTTTCTAAACACGTTATATCTTTTGATCTAGGGCACATGACAATTTTATTTAAGTTTAATACGCATGCTGATAATATAAACTTTCATTTGATTTATCACACATAACGGTACGTGATCTACAGGTTACAAAATCTTTAATTTAAAAACGTGAAAATACCTCAAAACACGTGTGGAGATCTGTTGCCGATGGCCAGCCATTAATTAGTGCAGGAAGTACCGTAATCTCAATTTTAAATTTCGAGATGGTTGGCTTTAAAAAATTCTTACTTTTTTTGTAGGCATGGTAGAAACATGATAAAAGGTGAAATAAAAAGCTTTCAGATGATATAAAATTTATTATTATTTAAGTTATTAGGTTGTCATATAAAAGATATGGATTTAAAGATGATGGAATAAAAATAAGGTAAATTTTTTCGATTTTTATTTTTTGCAAGAAAAATAATTTTTAAGTTTTCACTTCTACCACGTGTGAATTGCACAAATGATTTTTTTTTTTTTTAAACTGAACAAGCTGATAAAACAAAACTATTTAGTAAAGAGAAATTATTAGAAACAGTCAATACAATGAATGAAAGATCCTAGATGATGTGTAAATAAATGTATTTTTAAGTATTTAAACAGTAGAATTACAGATTTTTCGAAAAAAGTTAAGATGGAGTTGGAAAATTTGAATTACAGGCAAGTTTTTTTTGTAGTTTGAAATAAAATCGAAATATTAAAAACAATTTTTTTTTTTGTATTTAAAACAACCACAAAATTTTTAATTGTGTACTACTTCTAAAACAAACATTGAAAACTATTTACATATATTGTTTTGTTTATATTATATTGTTTCTAGTTTTCCAAAAAAAATGTATTTCTTTAGTTGTTATATGCTTAATTGTGACGGATAAAAAAGTACAGTTTCAAACGAAAATTTAAATTTTTAACGTGAGCTGCACACAACTCGGCTAAATTTTGGGGACAATTTTTTTTTTTTTTTGAGCTTAAATTTAGCTTGATCTGTGTACAAGTTTTAAGTAAGTGATTTTTTTTTTTTTTAAACTGCCATGTTTGTTTTTCCAACCCAACCGGCCGATTGCGTGGTGTTTTGCAGTTAATGAAGTCAAAACTAAATATGCAATCAAATTTAGAGCCTGAAAATCAATAAATCTTAGCATAACACTTTTTTTTACTTTTTTACCGAATTCCCATACATACAAGTTCCTGGATTGAATCATGTATACAAAAGTAGGCGTGGCAGGGGGCGAATAGGGTCGACACTATTTTGTATTTTTGAACTCGCCTAGATAATCAAATTTCTTCAATTTTATTCAAATTTTGCAAGCCGTTTTCTAGATATAAATATGCACACTCAGAAGGGGGCGTGGCAGGGGCGTGGAAATTTCGCTAAAGTTTGTAAAACGTGTTTAAAAACAATTTTTTTTCCAAACTCAACTTATTTTTAAAAATTTGATTTTTCGCCGCCGCCGCGCCGCACAGTGTGTCGAGCCCATACAAAAGTTTATCATAAATACTTGCAGCTAAGTTTTTGGAGTTTTAATATCTTTTTTTGTGTTTTTATGGCAGGAAAAGAAAAAAAAATTACAAATTAACAAATTAAACAACCTATTACTTTTTTTTAAGTATAATTTATGAAATTTACATTTATCGAAGAAGCCACTTGTGAGCAAAATTAATTTTTTTTTATATATAAACAAAAATATACTTTTCGGAAGGTTTTTGGTGTGCTGAACTCGAATCCGAAGTCAGAAAAATTCTATCATATCACGTTTTTGAAATATTCCCGTTAGAAAATCTGAAATGTAGTTTTTTAACAGTTTTTGAGGTTATGTTCTTGAACGTGGTGATTTATTTTAAATAAATTTGTGACAGTTTCTAAAAGAACTAAATGTTTTCTTTTAAAGCCCGTTTAAATCTTTTCAATATCTTTTTTCTACTTTGAGAAATCTTAAATTGAAGTCAACTTGTTTTGTTTATCTTCTCTATACAAAAAAATCGTATGTTTATTTGCGTTTCATAGCAAATCTCGAATAGTTTTTCGTCAATCGCTTTAAAATTTTGAAATAACGTTTTATTTGCATTTTCGTAAATTCTTATATCGGCGAGGTTGGTAAATACGCCATAATACACAGTAGAGCGTGGCCGGGTCAAGTAATTATATTAAAAATTTAGTATGCAGAAAAATATAATTTTTTTCTTGTTGAAAACAATATTTAAAATATTTTTAATTACATAAACAGCTTTTTGTTACTTGTGGTTGGCTAAAAATTATTAAAAACATCGATTTTTTTCATTTTTGTGATCCCCTTGAAGATGTTTCTCAAAAAATGAGTTATTTAGAGTACTTGACTCGTAGCACATAAATGTTAATATCTCCGGTAATCGCAAACAGAAGCAGACGAAACTTTGCCAATATTAAGTATAGGCCTAAGGCAAAATAATATAAAAAAATTATCGATATGATTTTATATGTTTTTTTTTAAATTAAGTTTAAAAATTAATTTTTTTTTTTTTGCCATTTATCAAAGAAATTTTAATAACTCATATATAATTTTATAAATTTAATTTTTTTTTGCTATACGTTTTACAACAACACTCAAATGAACAAAATAACATTAACAAAATTTTTCAAACAATTACCAAACGTGAAATATACACTCTCAAAGATTCCCATAAATTCCTCAAAATATTTTCGATTTCCGAGGTACTCATGTTTCGGAGCTTATTTTGAATACATAACCTGGGTTATTTTCTAAGATAAATATGTTTTCATATGAGTTGACACTTCTAAATTATATTTTAATAGCAAAAATATTAATTTTTAACAAAAAAAAAGTGATTTATCATAAGGGGACGACACTGTGCGCCGTGTTCCGGTAATAGTTTAGTCAACTTTTGGTTGTAAGCATAATGCATACCTACTTGTAAGAACCATTTTTATAAAGTTATTTCCATGTCGTGCATTAACTGTAAATTAACTATTAAATACGATTGAAAAGTTCCCACATCATCAAGAGGGAAGAAGATTAATTGTGCCATCAGTAAAACAAAATGTATTTGAAGCGTGGGTGTTAGGATGACTGTTACATATTTTAAAATAAGAAAAAAGTTTGAATAATTATAAATGACAGGAATGAAGCCAAAGTCATTTTTCTTAAATCTTTCCCTCTTGGTGGACATTCAAAGAACCTTAAAATTGTAGAAGCCGATATACCACATTTAAGGAAGAGCGACAGCATTATTAACAACACCAAACTCTATCTAATAATTTACAAGCAGAAAGAAATTTACCTTGTGCTCCTTACGCGAAATCCTGATATCCTGCAAACCAAAGTAATTAAGTTTTGAATACTAAATAATTATGATGTCGGTATTTAACTTCATAACAAAAACAACTCAAAAAACAATCTATTCTACGTTCGACCAACGCAACGTCACGAAAATTGCCATCTATTGCAACTTATAATTAGCTTCACATTCAAAGCAATTTCGTCTAACTAAATTAAACGTTCATTTTCTGAACTCCATCAGCTACTTATGCCGCCGCCGTATAATGAAATAGAAATTATGACCACGTACTTTCATCCGACAATTAGCTTCGATGTACTTCACGTTTTCAGTTTTCCTAATTTCTCCTGCATCACAACACAGAGGACAACTCTCTCAAAAAAAAAAAAACACTTTTTTAAGCAGAATTGGAATTTTAATTACATTCAAAATCTACCCTTACCGGCCAATCATCGATGCTTTCCGGTCAATTTGCTTAACAATTTAAATCAATTATTGCCATTAAAATCAGCGGGGATTCTTGCTTAGGGCATTTTCCTGTGAATATTCATACAAAACTCACTTGAGCGGATAAACATTTTTTGAGAAAATAAAAAGGATATAGGCAAATTTTGTTGTTTTCCTTTCAAGTGTACAAGCTTACGTGATTGGAAATTCTCAAATGCAAAAGTGTACAGACTCCCGTTCCTTGATGGATTTTTTTTTTTTTTGTATTTTTCCAAAGTAAGACTGTTTTATAAATTCCAATGTCAATAATGGTGATTTATTTTTCACCCAAGCCAGCAGATATCTTATGTAAGTAAGGATTTTTATTTTCGAGGGTAAATGTATCTCGAAGATCTCGAGAGTAAATATTTATTTTGGCTTCCTGGTGTTGCTTCCATAGGTTACTTAATTTCTTCGTCTCACATCGGTGTTTTGTGTTTGTTTTACCTACAAACATGATGGCGAGACTGTTTCCGGTTGCCATCTTTGAATGTGTTGGAATAACTTGATTAAGTCTTATTAAATTTATGGAATTTTCAAGGAAATGTTTATAAATATCGTTTGTTAAATTTAATTCGACAGGAAAGTTAATCGGTCAGAAAAAAAAATTTACCGATTTATGGAAGAAATTAGAAAATCTGATTAAGTCACATCTGAAAGGAGGTTAATTCCAAAACCTTAAAGTTTTTTGTAAGGTTTAAAAATAGAAGTACAAAAGCCTCTGTACCAGGTGGAAATAATTATTTTCCAATTATTATGGAATTTATATACAAAGTTGACAAAAGAAATAACTTTTTCCTTGTTTGACATAACACAATACCGACATACATAGGGAAAGGTTATTTTTTTGTGTACCCGTATTACAAACACGTAGGTACCTATTCTTCATTGTATTTGTTCTATTGGAGTAGTTGAAAAGGGTCAATATTGAATAGAAATAGATTTTGTTTGTACAACATTTCGATTTTATATTTGACGAAAATAGGATTTGGTATTACAACAAAACCATTTACATTGTTACATCAGACCGAAAGAGTACAAAACTGGATAAATCTTTTTGTGTGTCAAACTACATTGTGACGTACTTATAAAAACATAATTAAAAATTAACCACTTAACAAAATAAAGGGGAGTGAAATGATAATGTCGTTGGAAATGATAATAGGTAGAAATTATTCTAATTAATAAATCGCCCAACCGATAGGCACTTAATTGATTTCTCATTATGTTAAATTAGGATTTAGAGGGATGAAACTATGGAAATAGAAAGTGGTAGGATTTTTGTATAAGGCTTTTGATACATAAAAACTCTATTTAAAAAAAAAAATTAACTTCAGGCATTTTATTTGAAGCTAGCTTACAAAAAAATTAAATGAATGCAAAAGTTAAATATAAGTTTAATAGAAAAAACCGTGCTGCTTTGCTTTAATAACTCTACCCAGGAAATTTAATGCTTAGTTCAGGATGGATGCAGATTTTTTTTTGCCCAAACAAAAGCCTTAAAAAAAGAAAACTAAAAAGAACAATTAAAATTTCTACTCCCTTTCTAAAAATATGAAATTAAAGAGTCTTTGATAATAGTTGATAGTTTGTTTGTTTTGTCTTGGTTTCAAATCAATTGATCAAATTGACTTCTTTCTCATAGATGCCATAGTCAGAATCAAATTGAAACGGGACCACACTGGAAGCACTAGCTTCCAAATAAGACAAAAATTATCAAAACCCAGTCGCAAGTTCTGATGTATGTAACAAACACACAAAACAAATACAGTGTCGTGTCGGTTAAAACAATCGTTTTAAATTAAGTTGAACATCCTTTTATTTTTGTATTAATTTCAATAGGACTTCATATAAAATTAATGAGAATTAATTTAATGCTTAGTTGGCCCAATTTATTAACTCTCCATTAAACTTAAATCGCCATTAAAAAAGGGAATTTTAAAATTAAAAACCAATTTCGTTTAATTCAGTCTCTTTTAAGGATTTTTTTGAAGTTTGGCATCATTAACTAATTGAGCATTAAATTTAAAAGTAGTTTTAGTTAAAACACCAAATTCGACCTTTTAAGAGGGATTTTTAGAGCTAATGGAGGTTTTAAACAGAATTTCTATTTATTCACTCTCCATTAGTGTCAAATGTCATTTCATTTATTTTTTTTATTTGAATTATTATTTTATTTGAAAAATGTCAAATGAGCTAAAGAATTATTAAAAAGTCCAGACTAGAATTCTTTGTAGGTATACACACATGCATTTGTACCATAAAAAAGAACAAAATTCAAAGAAATTAATGCATTTCTAAAATATTTTGTTCTTTTTCGTCGGCTAAAAAGAACAAAATATTTTAATAAAGAAAGGTCACGAAATAAGGAAGAATTTTATGCATTTCTTGTCTACTTCGCACAGATAATACTAGATCTACTAGATTATATTCTCCACTTCAAAACTAATCATTTTTGAGATGCTGCATAATACATACATAACATACATAACATTGCAATTGAAGCCATGAGAAGAAGAGATATAAAGCTTACTTCTAAACCAATGACACGAGATGAATGCCGATAACACTTAAATTTAAGTTGTTATTTGACACCGATGGAAAAAATTAAAAATTTCACTTAACTCCTTCTTCTTCTCATGGTTTAAATTGTAGGTTGTAGCATTCTTTGGTTACCACTGGTATATCGTTAATCTCTTGCATTTTCTGGCGTTTTCATCTGCAAAATACTTACGGGTCATAGTTTTTTGGTTTTTCTTCCAATTCAAATCTATTTGATTTGACAAAATTGTAGCTTTTGACAGATTATTTTTCAAACAAAATAAAAAATCCCTAGGATATTTTTAACAGAGTTTTAAATTTAAAGTTTCCATTAAAAGTAAGGACTTTAAATAAAAAAGAGTGAATTAAATGAATTTTTAATGATGTATACTTAAAGGCGACAATAGTTTAACGAGGCCGTTAACTAAAGCGATAAATTTGAAAATTTAATGGAGGCTCAATAAATTGGCCCTTAAAATGTATTAAAATTAAATTAAGTTTATTTTATTTTAATGTGTTTCATTTATTTTTATTAGAAATCTTATTATTTTAAGAAGATGGGATTTTAGAAGAGCATTCCAAGTGCCTTATTTTTCTTCTGGAAGGCCAGTCAACTGTCAATTTTGCCCTTCAAAAGGTGAAATCGTTTGAATTTTTGTACATTTTGCTTGGATATTGATTCTTTTGAAAACTGAAATCTATCCATATTTTTGAATCAAATACGTACAAAAGTGCATTTAGTCAAATAATTCAGTAATAGTACATTTTTCGAAATAAAAAATGTTAGCAAAACTTTTACAGTATAATGTAAAATTTTACCAAAGTATTTCTATAAACATGAATCAGTTGAACAAAGATTTAATTTCGTTCAATGATATTCATGATTACTTAGAAGCTGCTAAATCAATGTTTAATTGGTGGTTTTTTAACATTTGGGCAAGATTGCCGGGTATTTCTTCGTATTTGAGAGATGGCACCTAACATTAAATATAAAAGAGTCTCTGCTCCATTAACCTTAAAGTCACTATTAAAAAAGGAAAATTTAAAATTTTGTAGTAATGCAATTTGACATATTTTTTTTAATTGTAACTTTAAATATAATGAAGAGTGAACAAACTGGGCCTTAGTGTATAAAAAATCCTACTTTTTTTGTTGAAAAGATTTTGCTGTTTTTTTTTTAATTTGAATTGGGTTATCATATTCGTAGTGCTGCATTCCTTAAATTATTTTGTTCTTTTGTCACTATGTTGGCTTTTGTTTTGAAGGCATTTGCATTGTATATATATATATATAAATAAATATATATACAAATAAATAAATATAATTATATATGCATAAATATATATACAATGGCATTTGTATGAGTTTTCATTTTCTAATTTGCTAATAAAATAAAAACTATGAACTTTAAAGGGATTCTGAGTTTAAGGAACGGTAGATATTAGGTTTGTCTAACAGATGGCATTGAAACCTAATTTTCAGAAAATTTGGAGTTACACACTTTTCTGGTTTTACCGACGATTTTACACATTTCCTGGTATGAATTAAGTCACCTTTCTTTAAAATAGGGTTGCCACATAGAAGTTCTCATATTAAAAATGGCAACCCTGTTTTTTTAATTTTCAGTAGGTATCAGCTTATTTTTCATTTGAGACAATTTTTCACTTCTAACTTGATAAGGGTGCAGGGAACTAAAGTCCACGGGAACTAAGTCCACTAAGGGACTTCGTTCTCATTGAGTGGGAACGAAATCCACTTTAGTGAAGTGATTTTCTTTCCCATTCAAGGTGGGATTGAATTCCACTCTCTAATGGGAACCTAGTACACACTCAAAAAAATTAAAAGAGAATTTATTTCCTACAACGATTTAATAACGAAAAACGAAAGTAATTAAATAAGCGTGATTGTTCGTAAAAGTACTTTTTAGTAAAAAAATTAAATGCACGACTGGGTCGCACGAACTTGCTCTTAGAGTTAAAGTTGCTTAAATTTTTAAGACTTATTATATAGAAATTTGGAAAAAAAAAATAAAATTCGTTTAAAAAAAAAATAAAATAAAATCTGAAATTAAATTGCCCTCCAAAACAAGTATGCAGTTTTGATTGATATATTAAGATGCATTTTTAGAAAAAAAATTTTCAAAATCGTTAGAGCCGTTTTTTAAAAAACTAATTTTTTATAAATAATTTTTTGGAAAAAAAGTTTTAAAATAAAATTGGTATGCCATTCTTTAGAAATCACTAATCAACATCTAAAAACAAAATTTCAAAAAAATTCAATGTCCTGTTTTCGAAAATTTGATTTTTCAAAAAAAAATTTTCAAAATTTTTTTAAAAATCCAAAAATTATTTTTTTTTCAAAATCTTATTTTTGGATTATATTTAAATTATATAAATGCTTCTTCACAAAAAGTTTCGTTGAAATCGAATAAGCAGTTTCGGAGATAATCGGATTTGAAAAAAAAACGGTTCTATGGCAGGTACAGTTAATAATGATTCTCAAAAAAAAAATTTTTTATTGAAAGATAGACCTTAGCTTATAACTACTGCTTGAATTTTTTAAACAAAGTCGTTGGAGCCGTTTTTGAGATATTTCAATTTTACTAAAATCGGTATATGACAAGTACCGTTATTTTTGGTCCAAAAAAATTAATTCCAAAAACCCCTCTGGAGAGTCGCCAAATAACGCTACATACCAAGCTTGAAATTAATCGGTCCATCCGTTTAGGCTGTAGCTCCTTATACAGACAGACAGACAGACAGACAGACGGACTTCCGGGACCCACTTTTTTGGCATTGTCTACCATCGTAATGTCATGGAAAAATGTTATCTCAACTTTTTTTTTTGTACGAATGCATAACTTGATATATAGTACCTATATCGCAAGTAAAAACGTGCAAGGGCATGAGTCCCGATTTTTCGGAATTTATGTCCCACTTTACTAGAATCCAATTCAGGACTTAGGCTAGGCGCACACATGCGATTTTAGTCGCGCGATTATTCAGTCGCAAAAATGGATCACATGGATTTCAATGCCTGTGAACACACATGCTTCCCGCGATTAAAAATTTGAAAATTGTGTCTACAGTGTCATTGAAATTCTTGTCATCTAATTTGCGACTGAATAATCGCGCGATCAAAATCGCATGTGTGCGCCTAGCCTAAGGTATGTCCCTCACTACTGAGACATAAGTCCCAAAAAAAACAATTTCGGCACTCATTTCCCACATGTACTTTTTTTTTTTATTTTTGCGTATAAGTACCTGAAGAGATATGACCACTGCTGATGAAATAGTAGAACTGAAATAGTAGAACCGGTCTTGATTCATTTTTGTCGGTAGTACCTAGTCCAATGCAAAGCACAATTACAAGATGTTGAAAAACAAAAAAGAAGATGGCAAACTTAATGGTTAGTCGAAATAGCATCGTGACAAAATAAGATCATGGAAAGTGAAAGTCTTTTCGAAAATATTTTTGATATGTATTCTTTTTGAGTTAATAACAGGGTGAATTGAAAAAACTTTTGCTCACATGAGAATCTTTTTAATTTGTACAACCCAAACGCGAAAAAAAATTTGCCCAGGGGAGAATCATTTTTGAGGTGTGAAAATAAAAATTCGCGCGAATTTTTATTTTCACACCTCAAAATTATGCCAAATTATAACACTTCACTAACATACAAACATTTGCGTCTGCCTGGCGATCTAACATTACCTAAACAGAGGAACGAACTAGCGTTAGCGGCCATTGTTGGCGTCTTTTTAACTAACTGAAACCTTGCCTGGATCGCTTCATGGGTTCTCAGTATTTTCAATCCGTTTTAGGGTTCTCTGTCCCGCTCACGTAACTTCGTTGCTCCGCTAAGGGTATGTAAAGTCGCCAGCCAATAACAACACTTTTTTAACTAAACTGTGCCTTGTCCCGTGGATGTTAATTCCAAATTTAATGGAACTAACATCCAATTGGGTTAGTTCCGTGGGTGTTACACTCTTTTCAGTTTCTTGAAAACTGGATCTCGAAATGAAAAAGTCAAATTAAAAACTCGCGACTCTTTTTCTTCTTATTTAACTTCTTCTTGGTGAAATGGGAATTAAGTTAACATTCAGAGGGAACGAAAACCACACGTTTTTTTCCGGAATTAGATTCCCACCTAGCATGGGAACTTACTCCACTTTACTACAGTGGGTTTCGTTTCCACAGAGTGGGAACTAACTACCTCAGTGGACTTAGTTCCTGTGGACTGAGTTCCCCGCACCGTAATTCGACGGTATAGCTTTGCTCCCACTATAGTGAAGAAAAAATCTTGTGTATAGTTAGGTATTCCCTCTTAGCTTGGGAAATAACATTTTGCACTGCACCTTGAATAAAGAGGATGGACTACTTCATCCGACATTCTTAAAAAAACTATTCTAATTTGTATTGGAAAGACCATTAAATTTATTTTTATTGAACAACAATCCATATTTTGTATTTTTGTGAATATGCTTATTTTTTCGAAGAACTTTACCCTAAAATCACTGGTCTATTGCAACATGGCCCCTAAAAATACCTTTTTCGTCAATCTTATATGAGTTGGTGTCATAGAAATCAATGTATCTTAGTTCAAAAAAATTAATTCAAAATAACCCAATAATGTACTGACTGAAAAAGCTACTACTTTTAGACATTAATGCTCTCATAGAGCATAGCACTAACCGCGCTTTTGTTCATTATTTATTGAGGCAAAAGTTATATCAAATAATATCGAAAAAGGTTTTATATTTTGTGGCTTAACTTAATTACTCCAAACTCCCATTACTATTTATCTCCAATCCTTTCTTATCTTACACATTATTTAAATAACTTATACATACCTTCCCAACACAAAACCACACCAAGTCATTATTTTATCTTCATGTTAGTTTATTGTAATTAATGTTATTTGATATCTTGCCAACAAAATTATACCTATCTGTTTGTCAAATATACCCCCGCATACTTTAACATCCAATCAACGCAAAATAACAAAAACAAAAAAGATATTTCCAGAAAATTGAATAAAATAGCTTAAATTACCTACCTACTACCATCAAAAAACGACCTTCCCTAAATACATAAGCTGCAAAATATACGGATTCAAATTGCTTCTGTCTCCCATTCTCCATCTAATAACCTCCTATACAAAAGCTATACGACCTACCCTCTTACACCCAGCAGCAGCAAAAAAAGGAAGAGAAAGAAATTTTTCAAAGAAATCTTTATTTTGCTTTAATTAGTCCGTCAAGAAAGAAAGATTAAGAAATTTAAGTTTAAAAGTCCGCATGAAGGTTCAACAAAAAAAAAAAACAAAAAAAAAGGTTACTTTTATAATTGGACGAAATTTTATTGATTGACGTTTTTTGATCAAATAAGCTTGGTCCCTTTAAAAAAAAAAAGTTTCACTCCTTTTTTTTGTTGTTATTGTTTCGTTTAACTTTTTCTTATCTGTGAAAAAAATTACCCACACATACCTTTTAAAATTTTAACCCCAATTTGCTCTCTTATTTAAATGATTGTCTTCACTTTTTTTATTCCAGAAAAATAAAGGAAAAAAGGAAAATGGTAAGGTTTTATGACCAACATAACGATTAAAGAACTCAAAACAATCACCTCGTCCATTCAAGCGGGGGGATACGCATCAATGCCAATGCCAAAGCTTCATCACAAAATAAGTCTATGCGTTTTAAAGAGGCTCTTGAGTGAGAGCGTTCGCAACCCATTCTGCATATAAATTGCTAATTATTCGTATACCTACGAATTTCTAATTTTTCGTTTCGTTTTTTTTTTTTTTTTTTTGTCCTGTTCGTATGTTACTGCTGCCCAGCTCGATTTTACAACCTAAAATTTGTTTTGCCTCCGGGTGTAATTGAAAACAACAGGATACAGACTTAATGAAAACATCAAAAAAGGACCTCTTGTAGTTCAATCAATCAGGGATTACTTGAATGACAATAAAATTGCTATTTTTCTATAAGAGCTACCGATACTTCAAAGTTTGCATGTTTTTGACGAGATGGAAGTTTTAAAAAACTTCAAAATTTTTGTTGAATTTGTAAAAAAAAAAATAGGACAAAAAGGACATCACAATAAAGAATACATCAATGTGAAATCCTTAAACATTTCATCCTCTTATGGGGATGATAATCTGAGATTTATATCAAACCAATACTGAATGTTACGGTTTTTTTCTGCAAATAGGATTATTATTTCGTCCCAATTCGGTTGGTTTATCCTTGTGGATCGAATTGACATTTGTCAATATAGAAGTCCACATTCTTCAAGTCGATTATTCTTTTTAAGTATTTAAAACATTTCCCAGTTCTCTCTCAAAAGAGGATTTAACTTTTATTACCAAATGCTTTTAAGAGGAAGAACTTTTTTGCCCACAAAATTAGACGAACAATTTATCCTCACAACATGCAACTTGCACACAAGCCATAGGAACTACGATAAGTACTTTCATAGTTATAGTGATGTCGCTTTTATAGAAAACGACAAAGGAACGAAGACCATAACCTCTCTCTACCTATCCAATTTACCTGGAACATGAAAATGAATCATAGACTTTGGGTGACGTAAAGCAGCTTGCACTGACTATACTCTACGTAAAAGGTACATCAGGGATCCTTGTCCCGCATATAACAGGTACGCTGACCCCAAACCATATCAAAAAGCCCCGCCGCATTCGATCCACAACACAATTGGATTTACCTTTACCCTACGCGCGCCGAGATTTCCATTGGCTGTTGCTATAGTCTTGGTCGGTTTTAAAAACTTTTTAAGCTTGGAAGGAACTTTTGGAGAAAATTAAAGTCGCATGCTCATATTGAATAGAATCCACAGTGTTGCCAGTGTGTCGAATCCACACACTCTAACACTCAGAGGGGTTACAAATCGACAAATCGATGCCCATTGTAGTGAAACACTGAAGTTCATTCGAAAGCACTCTTGGAGAAAGGCACACGATACTTTAACCTATTAATCTATAGGTGCACGCGTGTAACTCAAGGGCAAATGGTTTTCTTCTATGGAAAGGGAAGCTTTTCTATATCAGAGTGTGCTCTCAAGGTCAGTAGTTGGGTTTTAAAGTTTTCTCGCTCTCACAGAAATTTATGTTGTTCAGAACAACAACTCTTTGTGCTTAAATGCTTGTGTTAAAGCAGTCTTATGGGCAAGCAGTATGGTAGTAGTTTTTAGTTTGTATGAGAAAAAGTTGCCTCTTTTTTCATACTTACGTAAGATTGTAAGATAGTGTAAAGGTGTACTTAAATAGGATGTCGTTTGTGGTGGTTGTTTAAGTCATGTTGTTAAACATTTCTTGTATATGGCGAACTTCTTTATTCCAAGCACTACATAGTATTGATTCACTACTCTTAAACGTCTTCATAACCATTATGTTTTTATGCTCCGTTCTTAGCTTTTAAGTTGTTTTTATAGGCATTGGAGGAATTTCTCCACAATGAATAGGATTTGAATTTTAAATTGTTTGAATCTAAATTAAAAGTAATTTTATTTTTATTTTTCGTAACTGACATTAAAATATTTTAGATTTTTACTGTTGCTTATAATTAACAACTGTATCTAATTTTGGTGATGTCCAAGACTTTGGAGGATCTTAAAAAGAGGTTGTCTGTAAAGCCGGTTTACGGACGATGATTTTACGTGATAACGTCGTCAGAAAATAGGTTGTGTGCTTTTGTTTAAAATGAGTCAATTGAAGAGTTTACTTTTTTCAAACAATCATAATTTACAAGAAAAAGCTAAAAAAAAATACCTTTTTTATTTTCTCATTGTATTATTTTTTTTATTTTAAAAGCTTACAAAAAAAAAGTATGCAATTTATAAGCCAATTATTTCTTCTTAAGAATAAAACCATTTTTAAATTTTTACAATGCTTAAAAAGTATAAAAATAATATAATGAAAACAATCATTTTCATCAAAAAAAGCAAAAAAAAACATGAATTTTTATCTTCTCACGTCATTAATTCCATTTTTGTCCCTAACAACCTATACAAAATTTTATACCATCAGAAAGTTTATTGTCTTAGCTCAATATATACATATATATAGCGATCAGGGGTCGAATTACGGCACACGATTACGATCATACGTTATCGTTTTGACTATTGTTCTCTTTATTTAATTAGTAGAAAAAAATAAGGACGCATAGCAACCATACGTTAACGAACGTATGCCGTAGTTCGACCCCAGGTCTATGAGACATCTACAAAAAGAGCTAGAATTTTTTTAACTCGATCAAATTTCATTAAAAAAAGTAAAAAAATTTTATACAATGTGAGACCTTATTATTTCACCTTTCATATGACGTATCAATCTCATTTCAAAGATGCCTACAAGAGAAGTTAGAATTTTTTAAAGTCAACCATGTCGAATTTCCAGACTGAGATTACGGTACTTTTCACACTGGTGGCTGTTCGGGGGGCAACATATCTCCACTGGTGTTTTGAGGTTTTTCGCAAGTTTCTTGATTTAACATTGTGTAGCTTATAGTTAGTCTACCGTTATGTGTGATATACCAAATGAAAGGTAATTGTATCAGGATGCTCATAAAATAATTTCTGAGGATGCTCAAATAAAATTTCTATCTGCTCTAGGTCGAATGTTATAACCTGTTGAATTCTAAAATTTTATTTTACCGTTATCTCAAAATTGTGTTTACGAAAATGTAAATGTGTCATGGTCAATCATTACTCTATATACTTTATTCCTGTATCTATTAAAGAAAAAAAAATAAAAAGAAAAAACGATGAAAATCGGTAAAAAAACGTGTTTTTTAAAAACTTGTTTCTTCCGTTATTCATTCAATACTCACTAAATGATTCCAATTTTTGCATAAGGCCAAAACCTACATGTCATATAAGTTTGAAATTTTTTGAACGCTCCAAAAAAAAGCATAAAAATTCAAAAACTACCCAAAAATACCCTTAAAAAACAAGGTGTTTTTCAAAAATTCATATTTCGAAACGCAGAGTGTTGGACAAAAATCCGTATTAGACGCCTAATTTTTTTTCCCTCATCTTTCACCTGGCATCAGGTGAATTTTCCCTACGCAAAATCATCATTTTGTCATAGCCCCAACACGTGTACACTGTACAACGTTCAAACAAAACGTTATAGCTTAGTTTCAAAATTTTTTTGAATTTTTTCATCTATCTATAGCAAAAAAATCAACTCTCTACAACTTCGCGTTTAGATTTTAGCTCAAATTTCATCTTTCCGTTTTACCCCTGTTTACCCTATTAAATGACGGAATTTTTAAAAATCCTTCATTTGGATTAAACTTTAGGTTATTATCTTTCAAATAAGCTATAGAAGATTTTTGTATCTATAATAGTTTATTTTTAATTTTTGATTTAAATTCTTGCCGCACTGCGAAAGTTCGAGAGTGGAACGTTAGAAAATGGCTTCACTTTTTTGTGGTTCATCGATTTATAAGACGTTATCACGTCAAAAAATTATCTGTGTTAAGCTACTGGAAAAGTGAAATTAATTTTGTCAGTTGTGAAAACTGGACTTAAAGCAATCAAGATCAGGTCCGTTCTTGTGCGAAGAAAACAAAAGGAAAAGTTGATCTCTGAATGCATCTAACTAATGTTTTCCAAAATTGGTAGTGGCTTGGGGATGATTCACTTGAAATAAAAAAGGCAGTATGGTCTTCCTAGAATCGAAAGTCTATGCAGTTTTAGTTAACCAACGGGTCCTGGAATATTTATAAGTGCCCCTGCGTTGGTTGGAGCTATTTGATGATACCATTTTTTAACAGGACAAAACTCCTTGCCATAATTCCAATATTGAAAGTATGAACTTCTTGTTTTGTTTTTAATATGAATGACCTAAAACAATATTTGCATTGCGATACCTCCTGCAACCTCATAGAAAAACCTCTCTTAGTCAATTTCTCGGCGATATGTAATAAAAGCAATAGGAAGACCAATAAAATACTAATTAGACAAAGAATGCAATAAAAATACAAAAACACTCCACCCATAAAGCATTTTTCTGTAATCCTAACAAAATGATGCAGGCACATAAAAACCCCATTTTTCGGTATAATCACTTTTTGTTCATTGTTCCCGTGACCACTATGGCACTCCAGTAAAAAAATTAAAAAACTTTAAATGTATCATGAAACTGTTCTGTAGTTATTGCAGCAGATTTCACAAAATTCAAAAAGAAAGTTTGAACAAATTTTTTTGAACAGCAAAAAAATAGATTATATATTTTGTTTCCAATATTTTCAAAGTCATATTTTAACGGATAAACCTAATAAAATAACTACAAAAATTGAGAAAAATAAATAAAAAAACCGTTAAAATATTAAAATTTGATTTATCAATTCATTTTTTTAATGCACGATAGTGCACTATATCTTAAGAAAATTATAAACCAATAAAACTGCATCAATGATTTTGTAATAGGTGGTGTACTTTGCTAAGAAAAAAACAAATAATAAACAAAACATCGAAATCGAAATAAAATACAAAAACATTTTTTAATGAGAAATTTTAAATGTGATCTTTTTAAAGGACATTTTTTCCGACCACAATCAAAAAACTAAACCGACTTCCATGGATCAAAACAGGGTTTTATGGTTTTTCTAAAACTGAACGAAATTGAAATGGGACCACATTGCACATTTTGCTAACTCCGCCCATAATTTATTTTTGTTTTTTACAATTCTTTCACTAAAATATTGCCAAATAATTAGGAACAATTAATTGATCAAAATATTTTTTATTTCCTGAGCCATTTCGCTGCAAGTCAATTAACAGTTCCAAGTTTTATAAAAACTCAATTTCTAACTTTTTTCAAAAATCTCTTTTAACACGTTTAATGCCAAAAAATTAAAAAAAAATTAAAGTCTGAAAAAAATGATTGTCTTTACCAAGCAGAATCTCTAAAAATATAACAATTTAAAATCTGAAAAATGTTCACATGATAGCTACACTTATCAAGTTTAAGTCTTTAAAGTTTTAAATTTTTTGAACAAATGGTTTGGCTGGAATATAAAATTGATCGAACTAGGTCCAAGAAACCCCATGTTATTCCCATAAAAAAGTTCAACCGCTTCGCGGCACGGGTTAGAATGAAGTTAGAGACTTGAAACTTGGGGAATATTTTTTTTAGTTTATTTCCAACCATATAAGATCTTAGGAGCATACAAATTCCAATTATTTTAAAATATCGAGCACCCTATTGTGCACCTTTCAATTCACATCATGATTTGTTATATTTGTTATATTTATTGTTTGTTTTATTGTTCAAAAAAAAATTGGGTAAAGTTGAAAAAAATTGAGAAAAAAATCACTTTTTCAAGATTTATGGGATAAAAACCTACACTTAATTTGTTTAACCAATAGATTTATATACATCATTCAAAAGGTTTGGAAATCCTCTTTCCAAATACATATAACATATTGAGAATTGTTAAAAAAATGACTGAGATATTGATAGATTACATCGTAAAGTCTGTAAAAATGGTTTTTTGTAAATTAAAAAAAAATGGAGGGTTCCAAAAATATAACAAAAATATTTTTATGCATTATTCGACCATAGGAACAGGCTACACTATGAAATTCGTCGGGTGTATTTTCAGTGTCGCACCGTGTTATTAGCCCTGTTCCATTGGAGGTGGTAGTTTACTGCTAGTAGATGTTTTGGTTAATCTAGTACTATCATCTTCTCATACTCTTCTTCCCGAGTAGATACGATTTGTATTGAATTCGTTGAAAGTGCGTTCCATTGAAAATCGCTAGTAAACTACTAGTAGTACTTTGCCACCTCCCAATGGAACAGGGCTATTACAGCAGTTATTTTTTTACTAAGGGAGATTGTGAAAAACAGACAAACTCAAAGACATTAAACTTCTTCAGACTGAAAAGAACTGGGGTCGAACTACGGCATACGTTCGTTAACGTTTTGACTATTGCTCTCTCTATTTAATCAGAAAAAAATGATAGAGACATAAAGCATTAATACGTTAACGAACGTATGCCGTAGCCGTAGTTCCACCCCTGTATTTGGCTGTTTTTTTTTTTTTTTTCGTTCGGGATCGGAATGCTCTTCTGGATTACACGCATTGAAATTGAAAGTGACATAAACTTATGTGCCTGTACGAAAGTGGGAAAAGTATACAAAGAAATTAGGAAGACACCCCTGTTTTCGTACTCATTTGTTTTTGTTCCGTATCACCCTGTACTAAATTGAAACGTCATTTTTAAGAACGTCAAAAAAATTCATCAACCAACTTCTAAAGTATTTGGATACACCAAAACCAAATCAAACACAGAAATAGAAATTAAAAATTCAAATTCAATAAACTCCCAACATTCAACAAAAATAGTTGTAAGTTGTAATATATTCTATAATCAATAATATCCTATAAAATTTTCTTTAGAAACCCACTCAATTAGCTGGCAAATAACCAACTCCGGAAATCTCCATTTTCGCATGTGCCTCAGTGCCTGTCAATCAACAACTTTTATTGGTGGGCATTGCATTTTTTCCAATTGAATTTGTTTTTGTTTTGCCTCCTTTGTAACTTGGTGATATTTTCTCTTCTCAACGTCATCAGAATTCTTTGCATTCTAGGTTTTTTTTTAATAAGCTACTCTTCATTTGTCCAGCTGTTAGCAAAAGTCTTATCCAAAATAATTTGCAAAAAAAATGTCGTCCAACTTTAAATACACAATGCTGAAGACAGTCAAGCCCTACATCAAGTATGTGCCCCAACTATCCAAGCCAGTATTACGTGTTCTCATCCAAGTGTCTGTGCATTACATTGAAAGCCGCAAATGTTCACCAGAAGTCTTGGATCTGGCTTTAACCAAATTAACTCATTCCGGTTGTGAAATTCCCGAGAACTTTTGCGAATTGTTTGCAGCGATTTTACAGATAATGCAAATCTTTTTAAGGACACCCAAGGGCAGTGTCAAGGACGATGAACTGCGCCAATGTTTAAGAGAGTTGAAGTAATTTTTTGTTTTTCTTTTGGTTTTGTGGCTAAGAAAATTATAAAAGAATGCATTTATTAATGAATTTTATTGCAGATTTACAGAAGAATGTATTGATGACATTAGCAAGGTCTTGCACAATCATAGGGACTCGCTGACAAAGAATTTTTACGAGGTCAAATGCCTTAGATCGCCTCCGAAGAGATTGCAATGGCGGATTAATATCTCACTTGGAGATTGGTAAGTTTTAAAGACTACAAATACATAAATAGATAGAGTAGGCGAACGATGTGACAGTATAAATTTAATTAAATTAAATTTAACAGTGTGAAACAACAAAAACTTACTGAGAATTACTTCATCTTTTTTTTTTTCAGTAGAAATTAGTGGGGGTAAATACTTTAGAATAATTGGAAACTATGGATCATCCATACAAAAAAGTATAGGATAGATTTTTGTTGATTTTGCGTTTTATCCCTTCCGAAGGTATTCTTTAAATCAACGTTATTCAAACTAGCTTCTATTCATCCAAATAGTTTAGTATGTATATTCAATTCGGATAAACTACCAGACTCTCTAGTGATTGTTATATAGGCTGGTGGAGCAGTAATCGCCCAAGTAACTTTTTTTTACTGCTCCTTAAAATTCAGTTTTTAGAAATATAAAAGAAACTACCGTTTTTTCTTGTGGATAAATTATGCAAAATAAATTAGCTATTCGCTAAGAATTCACA
Organism: Episyrphus balteatus; assembly: GCF_945859705.1. Taxonomy (NCBI): domain Eukaryota; kingdom Metazoa; phylum Arthropoda; class Insecta; order Diptera; family Syrphidae; genus Episyrphus; species Episyrphus balteatus. The sequence goes on along the minus strand of NC_079136.1, from coordinate 1,330,703 downwards.
AGTGGTACGATTCGTTTGTAGTCGGTCCCCATCTCCTAAAGTCGGCCACTTGAGTCGCTAGTAGTCGGCCACAATTTAAAATTCTATATTATCTATCGTGTTAGTAGGAAAAGTGAAATTTTTGAAATTTACAAAATCTTAGGCTTTATGATAACCATAGTTAAATAAAAATTCAATTGAAAAAGAAAAAAATTATTTAAAACAAAAATAAAAAAATATTTTTTTAATCAAAAATATTTTAAATGGTTTTGAAATTGTATGATCTTTAACACAACTTTTAACATCTCCTTAAAAGTTTTTAAACTTATCTGGGTTCTTTACTCTTCCATATGTTGTTCTTTATTCGAAAACATTTTACCTGGTGTAGCAACCTGCCAATCAGAAGCTGGAAGTAAATAATTGACGAGCATTTAAAAATAACTAAGCCTAGCTACGAAAATTTTCATACAAAACCAGCACAAAATTTTGCTTTTCGTTGCACAATACGCAGCTTAGGTAACGAAATTCTTACCTGTGCTAGAATATATGGAGATTTTTCAATCGTTTGTCACTCCCATTTATTTGCCCAGGCAATTTTTTTTGCAGCAAAAGTTTTTTGGCTCTGGAGACTTAGAAAAATTTTCGTTTTGCTTCAGCAGCGTACTAGGCTTACTGCCGATTTCTTCACAGATTCCTAACGCTAATACCGGTCCTAGTCCTAAAGTTAGTACTCAAATCAGTACCAACTCATTTCTTCACCCAAGTACTAGGTCCTAAAACTGTCAATTTAGGACCGAGTACTAGTTAGGACCTGGTCCTAGCTAGCTCCTCAAAATCGATTAGTACCTGGTTATTATACCAATCGTTAGTACTCAGATCGGTACCAAGTGATTTCTTCACAAAAGTCCTAAGCCTTAGTACTGTCAAATTGGTACCGAGTATTAGTTAGGACTCGGTATTTATTAGGACCTCAAAATCGGTAGTCTAGCGGTTAGTACTTCAATCAAAGCAATGGATTTAATTATTTTTAAGAGATATCTGGCAGATTTTTTAATTTCTTGGGTGTTGTTGCACTTGACAAGTGCGTTTCTATTGATTTTAATGATTTTGTTTTTTATTTACCAAAAACATAATAACCGATTTTTTGCATTAGATATAATTCATGAATAATAACGACAAATACGTTCATCTGCCTTGAAAAATTGCAAAAGCAAAGCAATTTTTGAATGAATTATTATAAAAAAAATCGTTGGCACTGCATTTCTGATAGGAAAAACCATGGTTAAGTATAAATATAAATGGAGTCACCTACATACAATATTCACTTAAAATATCACCTTTCGGTACCATTTTACGGGCAGAGGACATGTTTTAGAATTCGTGATGGCCGTGTGAAAACCATCTTCCAATTTCCAACGCAAAATGTGTTTGCAAAAGTATTTTATTTACAAATAGTATTGAAGATTATGCTCAAACTTGTCTTTATTCTGTTCGTCCTATGACTGTTATAAAAAAAAAAACTGTACCAAAACAATAAAGCTGCAGTTTTTCTAAAACGTTATTTTTATTTAGATATTCGTCTTTTTTATTACTTATTTTAAAATGATTTTTTTTTCGTATTACTTATTTTAAAATGATTTTTTTTCGGTCGGCGACTTTCCCAAGCAATAGCCAATCTATATTCTTTGGTGAACTAGTTACCAGTCTTGCCGACTATTTTGTATATGATCCAGACATTATCTTCATTCTTGATTGTGACAGTTCTTAATAGAATTTATCTTCTGTTCTTGTTGGCTTCTTTTCAATCTTCACAATATTTTTTAAAAATTATTTTAATGTTAATTTCATTAATTTACTGTTTTTTGTATATTTTTCATTTGGTTTAATCTCCTGAAATATCAAAATAAAATATTTCAAACATCAAAATATTGTCAGAATGACAGTTAGACCAGTTTTATACGTATTATTTCTTAGGACTGCGTTGTGAATTTAGATCAGGTCCTATATATGTGAAGAAATGCTCGGGTCCTAACTTTTCCTTAGGACCGAGTACTAGTGCTAGGACCTGGTCTAGCTAGACCGGGTACTAAGCTGACTTAGGACTTATGTGAAGAAATTGGCCGTTAATGTTTTATACGAAAAATTAGAAAAAATTTAATTTCCAGCCACTGTTTTCTTGTTTTCCGTACAAAGTATTTAAAATATTGAATACAAAAATCAGAGAATGTCCAAATACGGGACAATCACGGGACAAATTACAAAATATGGGACACTTATACGTCCCAGGCCACTTATACGGATGGTCACCATACCCATGCACATCTTGCAAGAACTTGTAAACAAATACGCAATTGCGCAAGAGCATTGTCTCAATTTTTTTAAATACCGTTAGAAGAAACGATAAGCTTTAAACAAAACCAAACATTTAATGAGATCCCTATATATTTAATCTATTAACCATCAATTAAGCACGTGGTGGCTTATTAAATTAAATGCATTTGCATTCTGCAGACGACTTAACCGACTCATTATAAAAGAATAATAAAAACTCTTGTTATTTAAAGTTTCACAATTATTGATGTTGTTAGATTTTATTAAAATAAAAATAATATTATATAAACGGTAATTATTACAACTTCTCGTATGTTTCTTTTGTAGATTAGATGAAAGAAACTTTTCATCTAATCTAAGACTTTAATAATCTTTCAAAAAATATATTTTGTTCAAAAAAATTTCAAAAATGTATTAATGGTAAGTTGTGTTAGTTTCTTGGTAAAACACTGGAAAACAATCGGTTTAGAAACATGAAAAATCTGCCTAATTGTATATCAAATATGATGGTTATTTCTTTATTTGTTTCTTTTCTTTTTTTCAGTGGCATAATCCAACTCTCCCAACCAACAATCATAATCCACTTTCAAACTCCAAATGGCGAATATCGAACTTTGGAATTTCCGGTTGCGATGTTTCATCGATTGCGTTACAACATTGCCCTGCTGCTCAAAGAAATGCAATCCCTTGAGAACCGTGCTTTAATGAAGAAGTACACCACGTAAATTCTCTGCAAAATACAATCTATCATCTAAATATTGCAAGAATATACTTGCTGCTATAATCTTTTTATTCCTATTTCTGTAACCTGTTCCCAAAAAAACAAAAGAAAAACAAAAAATATAAAAGTGTGCTGCGTTCGATGTTATTCTGCAATTGGTCGACGTGTCGCTTCTGTAATCCACTGTACTATTGTCTAACTTCGACTACAATAAGATATTTAATGTATTATTATTGTTGAATTGTTTAATTCTATGTATTTGAGTAGTAAGGCTGTATTATGTAGTGTTAGCTATATTAATGTTCGATGTGCCAGTCAAAATAAAACAAAGTTTGAGATATAAAAAAAAGACATACATATATACACGTAATAATTATAAAATTATACAAAAAAAAATAAAAAACAATGTATTTGCCTATGCAATTGAATGGTTTATTTTTAAATTGATTATATTATATATAATTGTATTATTATTGTATATATGAAAAATTAATAAAAAAAAATTTAAAAAAATGAGTGAGAAATTACACAAAAAAAATTACTTTTTTTCTTCACTAAAAAAAAAGTCAATTAGACTGAAGAGGAGCTGTCATGCTTTCTTACCACTTGAAATGTGTACAAAGCTTAAACAAAGAAAATTCAGTATATTGATTCATATATAAAAAAAAAATAGGAATATTGTCCCAACGAGATTGAAAAAATGTACCAGCTGTAGATTTCGATATTTATTACGAGTATGCTTTATGTACAGTGACGAGCAAAAGTGGTCAAATGTTTTGCTAGTTAAATAAATTAAATCGTTTGAATTTAATTATTTTTCTATATTATGCCAACATAAGTTTTCCTGATTAAAATTTCCTGAATAAAAATGCTTCATTGTCCAAAAATGGAGAGTATCATATTGGTATTTGGACTTCACCAATTCTACTCGTTTGGAAAAAGGCTTTTGTTTAAATATATTGAGTGTAGTAGAAGTAATTTTTAACACTATTAACAATGCTTTGAGATACAATCTATCAATCTGTAAAGAAATAATTTGAAAATTCGGTCGTAATTCAGCTTAATGGAAAGCTGAAAGCTCATCACTATTAGGCATGCGTTTTTTACTGCCCTTACAATTTCTTCAAAATTTTCAACAGATTTTCAGTCAAAATGGGTCAAAAATGGGTAAAAATTAACAATGCTAGAATTTTTTCAATGGGTGAAGGTAAAAAAAACCGTTTTTTGCCCTTAACTCCAGATTTTGGGGGTGTTAGGGACTTTTTATAAATGAAAAATATATTTTTGGAAGCATGAAACAGAATAATCAAAGACACTGCTATTTCAATATTCTTGCTTAAACTAGAGTTCATTAAATGCCTAATGCAAGAGAATGGTAGGATTATTTCAAAAATTTTAAATCTTGTATGTAGTAGGTTAAACACCGCCCAATGCAAAACATCATTTTAAACTTCTGCAGAAAGCACCACATTAAAAATATTTAAATTTTTATAAAATTTGTGTAAATATTGCTATTTGTGTGTTCACAGCTGTGTCATTTAATTGCTTGTTTCACAGAGAATTTTAAGAATGTGTTCGTTGGTTTTTTAAAATAATTTTTTTATGAAACAAATTTAAAATAAATATACCCTTATATTGGTTTTGAATTTTTCTTTTCATTTTTTTAATTAAAAACTATTTTTTTTTTTTAATTTTGTAAAATTTTAACATGACCGTTGCTCACGCGATGTTGTATAAAAAATTTCGATGAATTTTACGAAAAAACATTACATCCTTTTGTTTTAAGTTAGCAAGATTTTCCCTAGTGGTCCTATGGCAGGTACTGTTGATTTGAATCTTAAAAAAAAAATATTTCCTTTCTAAGGAATAACCAAAGCCAATTTACTGGCAAGTTTGAACCAAATCGTTCTACTTGTTCGGGCTGTAAGTTGAGTTAGAGGCCCACTTTTTCGCCTTGGCCGGGTTCAAAGCCGGCTACCTGAACTCAAGTTCTCAATCATAAAAGGTTCCGGTTCACGCAAGAGTTTAAGTTTAATAAAAAAAAGCTTACCTCTATAGCCTCAGATAGTAAAATAGAGCCCCGAATATTTTATACAGGGCTCCCAAAGCTACGATACTGACGTATACATAAATTCAAATTCGGCAATAATACTTGTTTATAATCCTAATTTCTTAGGATTTATCCAATACACAACGTACACGAATATTTTTGATTTCAAAAAATTACGTATACACCACAGTGCCCTTTTTTATTTACAAATTTTTTTTAATAACTATTAAATTAATTTTTATTTAATAAAAGAATTGTACAACTATCCAACCCTTTGATATGGCAATATGTAATCTTACTTATTAAAATTGAAAACTTTATTTCTCTCATAATATTTGGTATACATCGGATTATACAAAATTACTCTTATCTACTTTCTAATGTAAATAATGTTTCTTGCCATCAACATCACGTAATCTCTGAGCAGCTTGTTCAGGTGTTAAATCCCTCTGTGCCTGGCACAAAAGTTCAAATCCAACCATAAACTTGCGAATAGTTGCAGAACGTAACAACGGTGGATAATAGATTGCATGCAGTGTCCAATGAGCGTCATCTTTTCCAATTTCATCGCCAGTCGGAGCACCATGCCAACCCATGGAATAAGGGAATGAACATCCAAACAAATTATCATACTTTGTAGTCAATTCTTTGATGGTCAATGCTAAATTATCAATTTGACTCTTTGTCAAATCATTAATTCGCTTATTCTTATTGCGAGAAATCAACATTGTTTCGAATGGCCAAGATGCCCAATAAGGGACAACTACAAGCCAATCTGGATTCTTAACAACAATTCGCTCTTCTTTGGTTAACTCTCGTTGAACATAATCATCGAGTAAGGCACGTTTGTGCTGCTGGTAATAGGCTCTTAGATTTGTATCTTTAAGCTTTGGTTCCGATGGGAAGAACGAACAAGCCCAGATCTGGCAATGAGGATGGGGATTCGAACAACCCATCGCCGAACCTTTGTTCTCAAAGATCTGAACCCAAGTGTATTTCTTTTGCAGATCATTGTATTGGTTAATCCATCTGAAAGAAAAGTCATCATCATGATAAAGAATAGTCTTATATCAATCTTAAATGTGTTTACTCTTTGATAACTGCAGATATTTCTGTTGAGCTCATCAAAGGCAAAGTGGTATTTGACTTTGGATGGAAACACATTACCCTACATGTGCCCCGAGCCGGGGCTACCTGAAACAATGGATCACTGCTGACCGGAGGGTCCGGAACACCTTCCAGAAGAGCTGGAAAATCGTTTGTAAATACAAACGTCGACTCATAGACTGGGTTTTTCTATTCGAGTCAAAGTACTTTTAAATCAAAGTTAAGTTAGTAAATAAAAGTTAAGATACTTACGACACCATTGGGACGTGCTACTCCCGGACAGAGAGGATTTGTGGGATCAAATTCGGGGAGCTCATTTTTCTGAGGGGATTCTTGTTGACCTGACCACGGACGCTTCATGCGATGTGGACAAACAAGCACCCATTGTCCAGTTAATGGATTCAAGCGCCTGTGCTGATGTTCTACAGAATAATTTACATATAGAATTGATTAAGTTTATTATCAATCATAACACGTAAACGTTATGAAACTCTACCTGTTGCAACAAATTCTTCTTTAGACATTTCCTAACTTTTCTAACTTGTTTTGGATACAATTCAATGTGGAATGACCAATTGGTTGGTGGAAAATAAGTTCTTAAAGTAAATTTAATTTGATTATTCAATCAATACACTTCAGTGGACAATTGAGTCAATTATTTGAAGAAATTAAAATAACACTTGTTTACGCTTTCGAAGACATGAAAAGCTGATAAGGGAATCAATCCACTACCATTACTGATTGTCGTGATCCCTCTCTCCAGCAGTTTAGTGTTTTTATTTATCATTAAGAACTAGAGATGAAACAGTATATCGATAATAAACAAACAAATATAATTCGATAACTTAAAAGTTGTAGTAGAGAGCTTTTTAAGCTCAAGTAGCTTTAATACTAAAAGACAGTGCTGTGTCCGTATTATTAGATTGGATTTAATATAAAATATCTAAAGATATTGTAACGAATTTCAAAACTTCTGTTTAAGATAAATGTCTGAACACACTACCTACTACACCAAAGGTAGAAATGTGAACTCACCTTTAATAATTAAGAAACTACCTACCCTCTGAACACATCCCAAAATATCCCACTAGACTGGAAGTATGAAGCGCCCCCTCCTGGAAAGGAAGTTTCGAGAAGCAAAGACGAGAACCTTCGAAGACATTCTCGAATCTCGAAATTCCGGTATAAAAGGGCAGCGTAGACACCGACCGGACACAGTTTGATTTATAAAGTGAAAGAGTGCAGTACGAAGTGAAATAAAGTGTTGGAAATTGTTAGTAGTAAATAAAGTGATTTAAAAGTGTGTTTGTTTGAGCGAATAATAAAAGTAAATTGAGTTGAAAGAAAGTGTGTTGTTATTTGAACGGAAAGATAAGTGGAAATTAAATAAATGAAATAAGTTTTATTGTGAACCCGGAATAAAACGTTACATTGGTGTCAGAAAAGTGGAATAAAACTTATTTATTTGTGCGAATCAGATAATTTCGCGAATAAAATAAAAAGTGCGAGTGTGTTTTAACAATAAACAAAGTGTAAAACATTTTGAAATAAGTAAAAGTGCTCGCGTTTTAAACAGTTAAAATGGGTATAATAGTGAACGAGTTAAATGATGCTGAGCTTAAGGCCGAATTAATGAAACGAGGTCTTCCTACTGCTGGATCAAAAAATGACCTCCTTGTTCGCCTACAGGATTATTTAACCCAGAAAAACCTTAACTTGGACACGCTTAAATGCGAAATAGAAATAGCCGGAGACCAAGTAAGTGCTGGTGCTGATACGTCGAATACGATGGCTCTTCTCCTTGCCAAATTGGAAGAACAATGCAATGCACAGAAGAATTTTCTCGAACAAATTGAGAAACAACGCAAAGAGCAAAAGAGTGAGCAGAAGAATTTTCTCGAACAAATCCGAAACCTCATTGAAGATAAGTTTAACGCGTTTGAGAAAAAGTTCGTTGCTCTTGAAACTTCCATCCAAAGCGTTGAAAATAAATTTCAAGAAAAAATCGAGACAATGGAAGTAAAATTCGAGAAAATGGAAGAGAAAATCAAAAGCATTACAGAAGAGCTTGACAAAGTCCGAAAAATAAAGGTCCGAGAATATTCTGGCCAGTACTCAAGGCAGAACGAAATTCATCCTCCAACATTTGATGGACAAACTACTTGGTCGATATACAAGATGCAGTTTGAGGCAGCTGCAGCAGCAAACGATTGGGATGACAAAGACAAATGTATAGCACTGACTCTTGCCCTTAGAGGTCCTGCGGCTGAGTTATTGCAAACCTTGCCACCAGAAAAGAATGGCGATTTTAACGCTCTTGTGCAGGCCATTGAGAGGCGCTATGGAGATGGCCATATGGGAGAAGTCTTCCGAGTTCAGCTTAGTACAAGAGTTCAGAAAAGAGGAGAAACTCTACAACAACTCCAAGCAGATGTTGAAAGGTTGGCTCACCTGGCATACCCAACAGCAAGTAACGAAATAATAAACCAGTTTGCGACAGAAGCCTTTGTTCGTGCTGTGTCTGACATAAACCTTCAGCGAGCGATTCGAACAGCTGGAAAACGCACCCTTCCTGAGGCACTAGCATTCGCGCTTTCTATGGAAGCGGGAGAACAGGCATCGCAAAGAGTTCATGGGTTAAGAGGAGTAGCATCAGAGGAATGCGAGAAAATCGCATCTCAAGAAGCCAGCGTGCAGGAACTGTTCGATGTTGGAACTGTAACAAGACCGGACATCTCCAGCGGCAGTGCAGATTGCCACCAAGAAGAACTGCTTGCCAAAACTGTGGAAACAGAATCAACGATGTGTTTCACCGTGTACAAAGGGAGGTAAAAGGCAAACCAAAAGAAGTTCATTGTGACCACTTACATAGCTATGAAGGTGAAAGAGCGATCGATTTGTTCGGGACGAACAATCTTAAGAGGGGGGCAATGTAACGAATTTCAGAACTTCTGTTTAAGATAAATGTCTGAACACACTACCTACTACACCAAAGGTAGAAATGTGAACTCACCTTTAATAATTAAGAAACTACCTACCCTCTGAACACATCCCAAAATATCCCACTAGACTGGAAGTATGAAGCGCCCCCTCCTGGAAAGGAAGTTTCGAGAAGCAAAGACGAGAACCTTCGAAGACATTCTCGAATCTCGAAATTCCGGTATAAAAGGGCAGCGTAGACACCGACCGGACACAGTTTGATTTATAAAGTGAAAGAGTGCAGTACGAAGTGAAATAAAGTGTTGGAAATTGTTAGTAGTAAATAAAGTGATTTAAAAGTGTGTTTGTTTGAGCGAATAATAAAAGTAAATTGAGTTGAAAGAAAGTGTGTTGTTATTTGAACGGAAAGATAAGTGGAAATTAAATAAATGAAATAAGTTTTATTGTGAACCCGGAATAAAACGTTACAATATTGAAAAATTAAACGGCAATAGATTCGTTTTATCAAAATCTAGGGGCGGTGTTTTTTAGTTTTTTTTTATTGGCCAAACAAAAAAGTTATGATATAAACTCCTGCTCAAAATTAACGCACACTTTTTTCTTCTTTAGTTTAGTTATACCCCTGCATCTTATTTAAAATGGCTTTAAAATTATTTGTTGTATTTTTTTGTGTTTGCTTATTGTTTTGAAAGTTAGAAAAATTCTAAACTGCAACAGTATTATCAACCAAATTTAGCAGTTCAAGGTCTGAAAACTGATATTAAGAAAACATGTGACTGTTCTTTCCAATAATTTTATTCAATACTTGGCATTGTCTCCTCTAGCGCATATGATAATTTGGAGTCGTCCGTTCATTCTACGAATTAACTTTTGAAGGTTTTGTTGTAACTTTTCTTTCACTCCAGTTTTCTGTTGATCAAGAATGCTTGGAGGTGGATTTCGGCAGCAAATGCATTTTTTCAACATTTCCTAGACATGTTCTATTGAATTTAAATCCAGATATCTGTGTGGTCAATTCAAAGGTGGCATATTTTAATCTTGAAGATATTCTTATACCACTCTAGCATGCATTATCGTGCATCAGACTAAACTGTGGACCAAATCTAGGGGTGATATTGGAACCGCATGCTGTTTGAGGATATCGGTCAAGTATCTTTGGGTACTTAAAGTAGGTCTAGGAGAGCTCACTAACTCCGTACGTGTTGTAAAGCAAATTTTACTCCATGAAAATTTGTGACTCATCTCTAGAAGGTTCGCGGGTTGACAGATAGACTTCAGCATACCTCTCAAAATCTTCCCCACAAACATTTTATTCCATACCTTCAATTTAAGCTCATTCCTGTCTTATTTGAGAAAATAACCACGATACTGTGAGATAAAGTAATAAAAGGACTTTTTTGAAAAATAAATATGTTGTGCTTTAAATTTGAGCAGGAGTGTATAAACGCAATAAACACAACAAAAAAATCAACTTAAAAAACTTTGGACTTTAATCACCACTGTAATGATGAACCTTTTTTCATAAAACAGATGGAAATCGCTTCGTTTCATCAAAATCTAGGAGCAATATTTTTATTTTTTTTTGTTTGTCTTAACAAAAAAGTTATGGCCAAGAAACGCAAAAAAACACGAAAAAAATTAAGTTAAGAAATTTTGGATTTTCGTCACCACTATAATGAATGACCGATTTCCATAATTAATTATTTTTTATTTTTGTATTTTCCGTTTTTTACCATAAATTTTGATGAAACGAAGCGATTTCGGTTTAATTTATGAAAATCGGCGTATTATGACGAAAGTCCAAATACAAAAAAATTAATAATTAGATTTTTATGAAACGACGCGATTCCCGTTTAATAAGCAGACAAAAATTCAGAACTTAAGTTCAGTTGGCCTGCATTGAATGTGGGTATCACTCTGCCCATAATCCCGTAAAGGCACTAACTGCAAAATCTTCGACTGCAATTAGGGTCTGTCTGTAGGGTCATTCCGATATATTAACATCCAAAGTATGTTTTTTATTTTGAAAAAGCACCAAGATAAAGGAGAGAAGAAACTAATAAATATAGCTTGTAAAAATTTTAATAGCAGCTGGATTTAGCTTCTATTCTATGTAAACTCCAATTGCGGATACGGATAGCAATGCCAAAAAAAACACAGCCTTGCGGTAATGATTCATTTGTATTTCATCCAGGTAAAAAAGTGAAGCAACATGATATAACTAATTTTTTGACTGCCGCTGTAATTGGTAAATGTTTTCTTTTTTTTCGCATTTGTTTCAAATGTAGCAAAAATAGAAGAGGCGAAAAAACATGGCATAAAACAACTGTTTAAACAATTCTGTTTTCTTTTACATTCATTTGATGGCGTAGGTACTTATTTCCAAGTACATTAACTTGTTTTCTTTTTTTATATAAAAAAAGCAAACAATTAATGCAAATGCCAACCATAATTGATTTCCGCCAATACAACTGATAGCAAAGATAAGATGATAAGATTGATTGCAATTTAAAAAAAGGTTCAAATTTCTGTTTTGTTTAGATAAAAGTAAAACGTACGAAATTGAACCTTTACTTACAGTGGAAAAGTAATTATTTTTTTTAGGAATTTGCCAACAAAAAAATTACAAATTTTTAATTTTGTTTGATGTATCCTTTATGGGAGAACGGTGCAAAATTCTGACTTCAAAGTTCTGGTTTTTTAAACTCTGCTTTTTTCTATTTTCTGTTTCAAAACTCTTCTTGTTTTTCTTTTTTTAGACCACTCTACTTTTTTATTAATCCATGTTTTCGGTTTGACTAACATGGTCATGGTCACTGTGGCGTATGTGAAACTTTTTTTTTGTTGAAAAATCTTAACGATTAATACGAATTGTTATACTTGTGCAATACCAGATTCCTTTTGTTGCATATTGTCCTCCGATCGGAACTTGCATTCAAGGTCTTCTCCATTATTGACGACAATTTACTACCTTCCTTTCAGTTTATGGGGCATTTTTCGTCACATAAGAAGACAAAGTTTTCTCGCCACTTCATCCTCCCTACGCTTACGCGATTGTTGATGTCATCATCACCAGATGCTTAACTTTCGATCATAGATCTAAAATATTTTAAACTTTTGAACCACTGTCATTCAAGTAAATGTCCGGAATACGACAGTCTGGGTCAGAAATTGGAAGTCGTAGATTTCCGGAATACCCCGCTGTCTCAGGAAAATTAATTTTCTGAGCATTCTTCCTTCTTTGAGCACCCTTGTTCGTGTTGTCATTCTGCAGTTTATGGATAGCCTGGATTGCATGAGCAGCCGAATCAAATATTTCACCGAGCTCTCGATACATGCTGTCATGCATTTTAGAAAACTTATTTCGAAAGGAAAGGCAATAGCAGCTATAAATTAAAATTTTGAATTTGTAACTTTAAAAAGAATATACATAATGTATGTTAGTTTTGTGAGCTCAGTGGCCAGTATTGCCATTCAAAAACTGAACCAATCTCTTTCTTAGAATGGTAGCCCAGTTGTATAGTTTTTAAAACCTACCTCCGGTTCTGTCTCTGAATAATATCGATTGTAACAAAGACAAAGCGATAATTTTCCGTTCAAAGTTTCCAAACCACAAGTTCTCCAAGGTCTTCAAAATAAGACATTTGAGCTAAATAAACCTATTTTTCAGTCCATATCCACGTTAAAACAAGGGCAAAATTAATAATAAAATAATGTTACTGTTTTTAAAAGCCAGAAATATGTTCTTTTATTATATTTTTATTAAATATAACTAATTCCTTTTTGAATTAGTTGTTGTTTTCTTTTAAGGGTAACAGTAAACCTGACTTAAGTTTAAAATGTTCATCAAAGTAGTTTCTATGTGTTAATAGTAAATTACCAGCTAACTACTTTGGGAGTTAAAATAAAAGAACTTTAAAAAAAAAACGAAAAAAATTACAAATATTAAACAATAATAAAAATTGAGCAGGTTCACTTTTATGAGATATGATTTATTCAATTTCTTTTTATTAATTATCATTTCAACTCATAAATTTTATTTATTTATTTATTTATTTATACCAACTAAGTCAGTCTAAGTGCACAAGTCAACAACTCCCTAAGGATGTGTGACAGCCTTTTTTATACAAATAACCATGCAGGTTTTGTTTTTTTTTTTTTGAATATACATAAAACAAAATTATATAACTTTTTGTAGAAATGTTTTTTAAAATTTTTATATTTTTTTTTTGTAACAAATTTTCTATCTCCATAATAAAACAAAAATATATTTTATTAAATAATTTTAAAATTCGATTGCACTTTGTAAGACATTATTTATATATTTTTTTTTCCTTTTTATTTAACAAAACAAAAAAAAAATAAAACAACATTTCCCTCATTCATAATAAAAATGTTTATGAACTAAAAAAAGATTTAAGGCTTTTTAAACAAAAAAAAATAATAACAGAAATAATAACGAAAAAAAATAACTATATCTAAGTCGACTAACAATTAACAACTTTATGAATACGAATACTAAATTGGCAAATCCGGGAATATATTCTCTCTGGCATTGTTGCCCTAAGATCTTACATAACTAATAGTAAGTTCTAGTTACACCAATTATACATTTTACATATATGTAACGGTACATTTCTAAAAAAAAAAAAAACACAAAAAAAAATTAAGCAATGTGAGTAGATAAAAATTGAATGTTAAGTATTTTTGTAGTTTACAGTTGTTGTTGTTTGTCTCTTTACAGATGACCATTCATGGAATCCATGTTGCTACGCAAGTAAACAGGCGATGTAAAGGACTTTCCTTTGACCAATTGTTCCAAATTTTCGCCAGCATAACTAAGGAATGGTGAGATCTCACATTCATTGCCATGTACAATTCCACCAGCAGCTTCAATGTACTTCTTGTGCAATCGATAAAGATCGTTTCTGGCTGTGGATGGGCAATCTTTGCCAGCACTATCGGCATTCTTTAATGCACTGAATTCCTCGTCTCTGGGAACTTCCATGGCAACAAATTTCTGAGCAAATTCAAAGACATCAAAGATGAACTTTTCAATTTTAATGCCATTTGGCTTTTCGGGTGTAATTCGTTTGCCAGAATTATCTACAAATGGAATCTTCTTCTTGGCAACATGCAACTTGAGTTCAGACTCGAAATTGTGACCGACTTTGTGCAAGAATGCCGACGTAAAGAAATGGTTGCAAATATTTCCAGCACTGAATGTGAGTCGCCCATCGGAATTGCGCATCTCGGCTGTTTTAGCTGTTATCTCACTGTATTCAACGACTTGGTATTTGCCATCGACCATGCATACTACTCCCACCGGTTCGTTAGGGTTGGATTTTTCAACAACTTTGGCTGCACAGTCAGCATTCTCTTTGACACAAAAACCAATAAATACCGGATCGGCGACTTTGATGAGAATATTATCAACACTGTGAGCATGGAGGTACTGGATACCTCTTGTGGTCATATCTTTTAAAATTCCACGATTCTTCATGGCACGGTAGATTCCTCCGTTGCCATCGGGAGCACGTGCAACTCGGTGCTTTTGGTCAAGAATTATTTTACCATCATATTCAAAACATGGTAGAGAACCTTGCTCAAACAGAATCACATTCTCTCTCTTCAATCCGAAGTAGTTGTTGGCGACGAAGTAATCCAGAGTTGCGTTGATTGTGTGTTCCGAAGTCATAATGTACCAAGTAATTCGACCACGTTGTCCGGTGTAATCAAAGGCCAATTGTTCCAATTTCAGGATACGTTCAGCTTGTATGCGGAAGAGGGTCTTACGCGACTGAAGTTCAACATCGTACATGCCTTTGGGATGAGCAAAACCGAGGCGGGTTCCTATGGAAGAAGAAATAAAAAAACGTACGTACAATTTGAGTGTTGTTGTGGGTTTAAACTTAAAACCTTAATTTTAATATGTTCACAACCATTTATTCTAGGTGATGATGAGATGATGAATGAGCAAAAATAAATGGGTGACGGTTGTTGATTGAAGGGCGATGAATGAATAATAACAAACGAAATTAAATCGATATCGAGCCGGACAAAAGGTCGCTCTGGTATTAGAAAGAATTTTCTTTCTCTAAGTGCGAAATTGCATACTCCTGTCTAGCTTTTTTAACAGCCTTTCGAATGAATGGCTTCTTCCGGCGTGGGAAACCTCGTTTTCGTAGAAAATACGATGGAGAAATTTGGGTACTTGAAAATTCTTAAGGAAAGTACCCAAAAACTGGGCTCGGAAGCAACTTTACTTTCCAACAGGACAATGATCCAACAAATACGGCCAAGGTAGTAAAGCAATGGTTGCTGTGCAATGTTAGTACGCAAGTAAAACATTCCTCTTCCTGCTTTTCCATTAGATGAGACACAGATTTTAGGAAGTGATCAAGAACTAAGGGGTCCTACTAGTTATAAGCTTATTTTTTCCTCAATGAAGTGATTTTTGTTTAGTTTTTTTTTTTAACGAAAATTATTCAAAAAAATGAACTTTACGGATACTTTTTTTCTTATTTTTCTTTTTGTCTTATAAATTTTTTTTATTTTAAATTTTTGTTGAAAAACTATTTGTTGATATATTCTCTTTCATTTCTATTACTTTACAAAAAGTTTCGATATCTTAAATTCCATATTTAAAAAAAAAAATTAATTTTAAAATTGCAGCTGTACGGAGACTTTTTGGACTATTTATATGTAAATTTAAAAGAAGTTAACCAAAGGAACCGAAAATAATCCTGTCAAATAAAAAGTTCTGTGGTCTATACTCCATAACTAGAAAGATTACCGACATGAAGCAGTTTGTTCGATATTGACAAACGCTCATGCGAACTCGTGTCTATAATATTATAGTTGGGCCTTTATTGCTTTGTTTTGTTTAGAGGTAGGTATCGTTTGATTGCGGTTAGTTTTCACGTTTACCGTCCATTGTTTCACAGAGTCCTACCGCTAATACCGATCTTAGTCCTAAATGTAGTACTCAAATCATTTTGAACTCATTTCTCCATCCAAGTATTGGGTGCTAATACTGCCTATTTGATACCGAATACGAGGACTCAGTCCCACCAATTTAAAAGATACACTACACAAAATACAAAGGCTTACGTTTCTTGTCTTATATAATGGGACCACATGCTGATTCAGGATTTAGCTGAGATTTATCTCGGTTCCGTTGAGTTTTATAATTCAAAAAATAAAGGGGCCAATACTGGAGATCTACTGCCAAAGTTTATAGAGAACATGGCTGCACGATACTGCGTCTGTATCCAGGGAATCTGATGGTGTATTTTTTTTGGAGCTTATGTAGTTCTTTCAACGATTTTAATTAATTTAATTTCTCAAAGTTACCTATTTAAACTTTTTTAAATCTTTTAAAATCGCTTTAACAATAACATTTGTGACCCATTAATAAATTAAATTGTGTACGCATCCTTTTAGTTATTTGACATAACCTGCTTATAAATGATTGGTTATACTATTGTCAAGATTCTCAGCATTATCGATTGATTTTTTAGTATGAATGGACTTAATACGTTTTTTTTAATACCTATTTCATACATTCTGACAATCAGCCGTGAGATGTGACCTTAACATTGATAATGAAAATTGCGATATTTTTTTAAAACATCTACTTGTAGGCTTATCTCACTTGAGTACGAAATGAGATAATGACTCACATTTATTAACCGGAAAGTAACAATTTTATTTAAAAGAGTGGACCCATTATCACTTGAAGGTGTCACATTTTTTGTTTCTATTTAAAGAATTTGCAAATGAAATAGAAAAACACACTTGTACAAACTTGTGTGTGAATATGGAGTTTTATTGTTTGAATGTGGGACAAAATTTACTATCAAGTGTTTTCTATGACGATAATAGGCCATGTGGCATTTTATTTAAGAATCATAACTTTGCTTCACTCTGATATGGTAACCCATATACATAATGTACCTCCAGTAGCATATCCAGCAAATTAATCTTGACTTATAAAAACGTACTTTGGTATTTTGTTTTTATACTAGTTGTCTTGCGTATATGTGTTCCGCTGGTTTCTATCCAATGTTTGGTGTAAAGTTAACAGAAGTTCTTAATGATTTTTTTATTTGCTTAATGAAGTGAGGTAAAGAGCTGATATGATAAGAGACAAAAAAACACTAATAGGAAATGATAAGAATTACTGAAACAATAACAACGAATTCAAATATCAATCATTCATCAAAAATGTTAACATTAATTAGAAAAAAGCATTACACAATATATATCTTTTGTTTCTACTAAAACAAAACTTAATTGTTTATAATATTAATTTAAAAAAGCGGTGAAGAACCTTTCAATAAGGGAAATGGTAAAGATGTAACTGTACTTAGCCATCTTTTATTTGTTTTGTTTCAAATTTATTTATTATTTGTGCAAAATTTTTGATAACAAAAATTTAATGTTAAAAACTCATCCTGGAAAATAGTTCTACATAAAAAGATATTCAGCCTTATTACGATTTGCAACTATCAATTGATAGTTGATCAAAAATTAAATTTCGATATCTTATTACTCATTAAGAAAAGTTTTGAAAGCAGAGAATAGTCCTAACCGTTATTAAATGAAATCTAATTACAAAATTCCATTAAGAAGTTGACCAGTTTTATTATAAATTATGTTTAAAAATCCCATATTTCAGTATTTATCAACTATGGAATGATAGTTGTAAATCACAATAAGGCTGAAGTACTCTTTTTGATTGCTGACTTTTCTATTATAACAATGTCGACCCAACGGCAAAATTCACTGAGTATATTCGATTTCAGTATCAGAATAGCAGAAATTACAAATATGTATGTTTATTAGGGTGGGTCAAACAAATCGAAACTCTTTTTTTTTCTTGTATACTCCGAAAAATCAAAATCTATTGCTCAACACCTCTAGAATATTATCACCAAAAATATGAGCTCTTTACATTAATGAGAAAGCCCTCCGCTTCGCAATTTTCCATTTGTACATCAATCTTCTACTAAAAAAAATAATTTTTTTATAAATCGACTTTTTAGCAAATTTCTGTTCACATTCTTGTAGGAAATTGAAGGCTCTATCTAACCGGTTAAAAGATATTTGAGGACCAAAATTCGAGAAAATCTTTAAAAATTCGTTTTGTTCTTAATTTTATAACGAATTGAAAAATTATGATTGACATAATTCTTGTTGGAAACAGATTGTATCACAAAATAGGTCTTATTAACTTTTTTTTATTATTCTAACCATTTGAAATATATTCGAGGTCAAAATTACAAAGACATTTTTTACTTTTTAAAATTTTCTAATTCACTGAAAAGTCATTATTTATCAAATAAACAAGATGTATTCTTGTTCTACAAAAAAGTTCTTCGTATTCAAATCGCCATGCATACTGGTCATAAGAAAACTATTGATTACTATTGAAATCAGTGGGCATTAGGGTTTGGATACGATACCTTTGAGAAACTAATGTATCACAAAACAAGACGGTAATCATCTCCTGTTTTTGTGTGGTTGTTGCTTCTGGTTGCATTAATGATTTTACAGAAACAATCTCAACCGTCTATCCAAGGATCTCTAATTTAAAAGTACGACGAGAGAAATCACTTCGTTTTGAGAAGTCACTTGTTCCGATCATGTGGCCGTGCGTAAAAGAAGTCAACTTCCAAGAGATAAGGCTATTGCTTCAAGATCAAATCCACACATTTTAACTCAGCTTACAGGGCTCTAATCAAATTCCAAAAACTCATCTGAAGTTTTAGAACTATGGGGTCTACCTTTTTTTTCATCCTCATTATTGTTATTTCAGGTTTCATTTTATTTACGGTTGAAAAATATGCCATTTAGAATCTAGCTATAGGCCAAGCCTATGTATATGCATACATACTCAAGAATAATCTTCTCATTTTTGCTAAGAAACTAATTTATGAAAAAAATACATTTTGATTTGCAATTCAAACAAATATCCAAATAATAAACAAAAATAGTTTTTTTTATTTGGTACACCAGACTAGCAACAGTTAAAAAAAAAAAAGGAAATAAGATAAGCTTCACGGTATAAACTAGTTAGACTACTTAAATTTATAAGTGATATATTTTATTATGCTACCTAACAGCCTCTTTTTTGAAAAAAAAAAAATATTCAAACAAATTATTTAAATAAAACAGGAATTCTTTATTTTTAGTATGATGCAACACATCAACAATAGATTAAAAGAAATGAATAAATTTGAATAGCTTGCTTGTCTTACCGGTCGCAGAAGGTAAGTAAATAACCTTTATATCAGTCAAAAAGACAATATAATCTTTGATATTTCAAGGTTATAGACAAAATTGTATTTGTCTTTTTGTATTACTTTTGCTTTCAATAAAACTAGTAATGATAAATATGTGAATCATTAATTTAAAGTAGAACTTTAAAGTTGTATGTAGGAGGGGAGATTAAGTGGTCATATGAAATGAAGCCAACACATCTACTTACAATGACGAGCCCATAATAAATTACGGGTTATTACTTTTTGTTCAATATACTCGGCTGTAAGCCACTTAAGATGGTTGCAGTTTTTCTTTGCAAGAGTTCTCCTACATAAATCAATGTAGTCCATTACAAACCAACGGTCTAGATAATAAATCAAGAAAAATAATTTTAAAATTAATATGATGCACCTTAAGGTCACAGATTTTCTTATGAGTGACGATAAATTTTGTACTTCTGAAGTGCAAGATGCTTTGTGCCAGAATAATGATAAACAACTACAAAAGACAAATGTTTATGTATAAAAGCTTTAAATTGTGGATTTAATTTTGAATGAATTATAAGTAAGTCACATTGATAGAGTTATTGCCAAAAAAAAATATCAGAAGAAAATATGAAGACAATAATAAATACGATAACGTGATCTAAATTATTACTTAACTTTAAAATTGTATCGTACTAAATTCTAGGTAATTGCCTTTTTTAATTTATTTTTAAAGATGTTAACTATTAGAGCTTTTTTCAAGTTTAAATGATAGAACCTTATGGGAAATATTTATATCAGGGGGTACATATTATTTTGTTGAGTGTCATAATATTGAATCCATTATTTAAATAGTAGGATAGTGATTTTTTGGGATTTTGAAAAGGCTTAACATATGTACAAATATGGAACCAAAACAAACAACAGAGTTGGACATGATTAAACTTTTGTATATGCAGACACAAACAATTATAGGATAATAATTGTTATTCTAAGAAAATTCTTTAAGAACATGTTCAAATCTTCTTCATATTCTCAAAACACGCATCAAACCAAAAGAAAATCTTAATAAAGGAGATGTATATCCTTTTCTTTCTTGTCTTATTTTTTTTTTGTATTTTTTGTATATTAGAATATAATGTTCAAAATAATTATTTTATAATTAACATAAGAAATAAATTTTTAAAATTCATCAAAATCGGAATTGTTTCCTGAGGACTTTGAAGCAAAAGCCTTCATTGACTCGACTACTTATCAAAGCACAAGAAATTTAAAAAATACAAAGGTCCACCGTTTGGGCTCGAACCTAAAGTTTAGAATGTCAGGTTGGTCCTCGAAACAAAAATTTAAGAATTGTAAAGCTTTGATAAATCTCCGGGCATGAATTCAGTAGAGAACGTCTTTTGAACCTTTTCGTTTTTGGTACGTTATTTGTCATCAAAATGTATGATTTTTTTTCAATCCATATCTTCATGATAGGTATAAGTATGTAAATTAGACATACAAAATGTAAAAAAAAAATACTTCGGCAACAACTTTAAAGATATGTATTTTTTTTCGCATGGTCCTAATAATATGGAAAGGTACTGTATTTAAAAACTTATTCTTTACATTTTTACATTCGTTTACGAAACATCTAGCTATTTCAAAATTTCAACTACGAATTGCTCTCCTAAAAAATGTTTAAAAAGGACATTTGCAGGTTTTTCGTTTTGGCACAGATCTAATGATCATTTGCGGAATCAAGAATCGATGGAAATAAAAATCGACTGCATTTATAGTTTATACAAAGTCCGTTAATTCCTGAAAATTTTTGGTCGATCTGAGCTAACCCTCCCCGAAATGAAATCCTAACTACGGCTATGGGTAGCACCTATTAAGGTGCACATGAGAGGGATTAACGAATGAAGGAATAGACGAACAAACGTTTAGTTTAAAATACAATTTGTAAAATCTTTTTTACAAAACCAATAGCGCAAGTGAGAAAAAAAAATATTTTTACTTTTGTAATTTTGAAGAATTTAACCAATTTAGAGGTCCGAAAAAGTGGTTATAGCAGTTCCGTCCGTCGGTCGGTCTGTGTGTCCATCTGTACACATTTCTACAGCCTTAACAGACATGATTTTAATAGAATTTTGAAAGTGAAGTTGTTTTTTTTATATCTAGCTTGGAAAAGGTGAGTTTCATAAAAAAATTCTGACTTCCATGTCTTACTTCGCCCCAACAACGTACACTATCAAGTTCTTTATTACTTTTTATGCAAAGTTGGCCCACATAGGGGTTATAGCATATAAACAAATTTTTTTCATCCAAATAAGTCAGCCAGACTGTATAAATTATGTAAATAGATTTTGGTTAGCGTAATCGGTAATTTCAATTTCAAACGTTATTTTCAGAGTCAGAGTGTGAATTCAATCAAAAATAAAATTTACAAAATAATACCTCTTGCGTTATTAATTGCATTATATTTTTTAGCAAAACAAAAACAAAAAGATAAACAATCTGTTTTTTTTTCTGTGCAATTTTATCTTCAATGTTTCATTTGAGCAAACAAAAAAAAAGCAAAAAGATAAATAAATTGCAACTCTGTGGTTGGACTGTCGACAACGGTTTGAAAATATGATGTAGGTACCGTTCCCCTGTACAAGTCAGAGCTCAGAGGTACCATTTACTTAAAACCAACTTTCATACATTGCAAGATATATAGCTATGGTTTCATACGTCGAATGGAATTTAGAAAAGAAACAAAACTCCGTTTTTAAATGCAATAATTGCGTGATCAGCATTGCCAATCAAGTCAAATTGATAGAAAATTTGTATTTCTTACGAGAGATGCCTCTATACTCTAGCTAGCTTTTCATACTTCAAGCAAAAGAGTGGAACAAAAATCAAAACCAACAAAGAGATCAGAGTGGGCAGAAGTATATAGTAAAGAGGGTTGTGTTCTATACACTGATATGAAGCACAGTGGGGCGATATTCCCGATTTTGGTCGAATTATGAAAAATTTGGTATCAATTTCGATTGATTAATATCAAATAAATCGATTGGCACTATTTATTTTATTGTAGAAGCAATACATTAAAAGTTTGGTCTTAATTATTGCTCTCAAGACCGACTCATTTCTAATGAAGTTGAATTTCAAACTTTTTGAGTTGTATACGGTATTTTTTTTTTATAGATATACACATAGTCCAAAAAGCCTCCGTACAGCTAAAATTTTTTTAATTTTTTTCTTTAAATATTGAATTTAAGATATCGAAATTTTTTGTAAAGTACCAGGAATGAAAGAGAGTATATCAATAAATAATTTTTTTTACAAAATTATACAATTTTTGGTATAATGGTAGATGGTAAAATAACAAAAATTCATAGTACAAAAAGGAACAAAAAAATCTCCGTACAGTTCATTTTATTGACTGGTTTGCGTTGAAAAAAAAAAAAAAACTAAATAAAAGTCACTTTACCTAAGGAAAAAATAAATGTATAACTACTAGGACCTCCTCTGTTCTTGAACACTTCCTGCAATCTGTGTGTAATCGAATGGACAAGCTTGGCGGTCTTATCTGGAGAAATTTTGTTCCAATTGTCAAGTAGGATCGTTTTGAGGTCTTTCTTGTTAACCTATAGGTGCTCAATAGGATTCAAGTCTGTAGACGAAGCGAAATGTTTCATTTTCGTACTAACATTGCACAGCAACCATTCTTTTACTACCTTGCCCATATTTGTTGGAATATTGTCCTCTTCCAACGTAAAATTGCTTTCGAGACCCAGTTTTTGGGCACTTTCCTTAAGGGTAATTCCATGAAAAAGTGGACACGAATTTTGAACAAATTATGCAGTCTTTTTTACTTTTTTTATTAGCAAATTACTATTTACAAACGGAAACTCTTTATGCAAGTTGCAAGAAAAGATTCTTTGTTGTATTCCCTTATGGATAGACATAAAATTCAGGGAGTTTAATAATCTTAAAGCATTTTTATAGCATAAGCTTGCCAACAACAGAAGAATTTCACATG
Organism: Episyrphus balteatus; assembly: GCF_945859705.1. Classification (NCBI taxonomy): domain Eukaryota; kingdom Metazoa; phylum Arthropoda; class Insecta; order Diptera; family Syrphidae; genus Episyrphus; species Episyrphus balteatus. The sequence continues at coordinate 1,307,304 of NC_079136.1, read as the reverse complement.
TAAATGACGGAAAAACAAGCAAACTGAAAATATGATGAGTCTAATAGTGACGATGACAATATCCCCCCGTGAGTGCTTAAATAAGTTAACATTTAAGCAAGCTTCGTTACACACTATTCGATTAAAAAAAACTTGAGTGAAAATGCATCTTTTCTTTACTTTTGGAACCACAAATCGCAGGTAACATGAGTTACCAAAATAATGTAACGTGAGTTCGCGACCTTAGAACAACAGGGTTCTAAGTACACCTAAGTGTGTTTTGAGAAAAACGCTTCTGAATATTCAAACACCTTTATACCGTCACTGTGTATGAAAAGTTTGATTTTTTGTTTACAATTCGATGAGTTTATAGAAAATCTTCAAGATTTTAGCTTAAAAACTTAATAAAAACACATTTTTAACCCTTAAATTTGACTTTAAAAAACCGTATAGGACTTTGTTGCTCAACGATAAGACAGTTAAATTTAGAACAATAAGGTTCTATGTACAGTTTTTGTTCATGTGACCTTAGTTATTCGATATTGAAGACTTGGAATGCGTTGAAATAAAAAAATTTAAATAATTTATTTCTTTTTGTTTAAGAGTGGTGGATTACGGCAATTATTTATAGTTTTGAGAATAAATTCTATTTCAAAATAATAAACAAAGTCCAGTTGCTCAGCATTCAATTTTTTCGTCTAAACATGTAACAAAGTTCTAACTGCAACGTTGTTTGAAGTTAGAACCCTATTGCTCTCAAATCAAATCGAAAAAGAGGCAGATAGAACTCTGTATCTCTGGATATTTTGTGAAACAAAGTTCTAAGTGGAAGTTAGAACCTTATTGTTTAAATCTCAAATGAAAATTGTGCAGATAGAACTCTGTAGCCCAGCTTATCTTCGAAACGGAAAGAGATAGAGCAAAATAGATGGCGGGAATCGAAAGAGCACCACGATTTTACCTAGATTTGATATATAACTCATTTTTTTCAAAATTGTCGGTTAGAACCTTGTTGTTCTGAGGTCGCGATATAACTCATTTTTTTCAAAATTGTCGGTTAGAACCTTGTTGTTCTGAGGTCGCGAGTTACCTAAATATTTTAAAATTTTTCCTCGAAATATTGAAAAAATGTTTGGTTTTGTCACTCATATTAAAAGCTTGTAATTTTTTATGTATGGAATCTCCATTGAAAACAAATTGAGATTCTTAATTTCACATAAAAACTTCATATTGTCGGACTCTTAAAATTCGTGTCCGATTTTTGTAACGTGAGTTACCATCAAACTTTTATTTTTCCCAAGCAAATGTTAAAAATAAAGACAATTTTTTTAGTTAATTATGAAAGTAATAGTTATGCTCCATTCATGGATAGTAATTTCGTATCAATTTACATTAAAATTGAAAAAAAAAAAATAATTTATGTGTTGGAAATTTTTGTGAATGTAACGTGAGTTACCATGGAATTGCCCTTAAGAATTTTCACGTTTCTAAATTTATCCTTGGTATTTTCTATGAAAACAAGATTTTTCTCATACTAACAGCAACTTCATTTTCAATATTTTAATAGGAAAATAGATTCTTATGTGTAGTCTTATTTGTAGTCTTATTTGCTTTTATACTGCATTTTAATCAAAATATGATCAAATAATAAAAAAATCTTAATATTAGAATACAAATTCGGACATAAAACTGGGAAATTTGACTTTTTAAACCAAGTCGAAAGTCGATCGAGTACGGCTATGAATTTTATACAGCTTACTTGTCAATATCAAAGCTTTATAAAAAAAATAGTCTAGACTCTAGACCTTAGGCGGGGTACAACAGTCCGAATCAGAAGTAAACCTATACAAAAATAGTTGGCTTTATTTGGGCTTATTATGAATACAATTCCTTGAAATATGTACTCATAGTACATAGCCAGGAGAATTATCTAAAAAGTGACCTAAAATTTTTCAAATTTGCTCTACACGACTTTGAGCTTAATTATTGGCTGAATTGAAATTTTAACCACAAAACTAATAATGCAATTAGATTAAAAATGCTATAGGATTACATTATTAAAAAATTTAATTTTGCATTATGAAAAAAAAATAGGTTTTTTCCACTACGGCCCCACCGTGTGCCACCACAATAAAATAATGACAAATCAGTTAAGCAATCCAGTTCAGTCAGAGGTTCGGTTCATCGACTGGTAATGGATTTTTACGTTTTTGTGTTTTTCTTTTAAGAACCCACGCACGTAGGAAAAATGAATAAATTAGGTATCAACAATCTTACCTTGTCCACCGGCCATAAGAATAACGCCAACGTGTCCCTTGCTAATCTGTCTATATCCTTCATTCCGATACTCATTCAGAATGTCATCGGACGACCGCGCAATGCTTACAAATTTGCACTCTGGAATCGGCTGCAGACGGTCGTCCAGTTTGATTCCGTCTTCGCTCAACGATGCCGTACAACGATCAAAATAATGCTTCAACTCATTCAATTGCAACTCTTTGATATCGGCAGCTAGTTCCTGTTGCTCTTTATGGGACAATTCTGTCCAGAATTTGAGTAAATGCTCTTGGCCAACTTTGGTCAAGCGTTCATTTAATTCTTCAAATGTTGCCATGATTAATGTTTATGTTTATAGTTTTGGCAATAAAAAAAAAAAACAGAGAAACAAAAAACAAAGTTAGTTTAAGTTATACGCTCTTTTTTAAAGACAACAAAAAAAACAACCGCACACTGTTAACTGCCGAACTCAACTGAGACTGACAACGAAACACCTCACGACGATTGCATTGGTAAGAAGCGAGCTCCACTTCGGAGACATGTTTATATTACGGCTCTGAGTTGCCTAGTTTTTTGTCTTGACTTAATTTTAGCTGTGTGCTTCTTGTTGTCCCTGAACAAGTGAAAGTGGTCTTTTTTTTGTTTTGAGTGGTGGTTGGCTAGATGAAGTTAAGTTAAGTTTGCTATGGAATATTTTTGTTTATTGAGTTGACGACAGTAATAGCAGAAGGATCGCTCGATTTGTAGACGAGCAAGAAAATCCATCAGCTTCACTGCCACCAAGAAACATACAAAACGTCTTGTCTCTTGTGTACTTTAAAGAACTTATTCCGGCTCCACCCGCTCCACAAAAACACAGTAATTGCAGATTATTGATTAATTGAACTGGATTGAATTATATTTATTTTGTTGATTTTATTTTTCTGTTTGCACAAGTTGATTTTTTCGATTTTTGCCACGACAAATAGTTTTCATCAGTTTTTTCGCTAGCGACGACGAGGAGCTTGATAGCTTGATTTGATCTTTTTGGTATTTTTTTTATTTCTGTTCTGATTCACCAATCTCCACCAAATAAAAATTGCGAAACGTCAACAAAGATATGACGTCGAGAGTGTTGCTGTGGTGATAAGAATTTGAAATTCATTCTGAAAAGCATTGCCAGATGAATGGGAAAATATTAAAATAAATAAAAATGGTATAAAAGTGGATTGTAGTTTTGCAATTTCATATAGGTATTTGTTTTAAAAGTTGCTGATACGGAACGAAAAATCCCAAACAGAAATGACAGAACAAATCGTAAACTAAAAATTCGATATGTTTCAACAGCAAAACCCTACTAACAATTTTACTTCTATAATACTTTACAGAAGCAACAATTGCATCTGTAAAGCTTTATAGAATCACAATTGTTTGTCGGGAACTGCAGAAAATATAGGTACTTATTTAGAGAAGTCTCCAGTTCTTTCTTGCACACAAGGAATTGTTAAGGGATTTTAATTGTATGTGTCAAAATTATATTTGTTTTTTTTTTTTTTTGCATGGGCTTTTAAGCAATCTGTCTTTGTCTTTTTCATTTCAATCATAACTGTTTATTAAAGAAGTACAAGAAAAAACCAACCAATCAAATCAAATCTGAGGAAAACAAACGCATACATGCATAATACATAAACACATGCATGCACAAGCATATACATGTACGCCACTTTTCCTCAAAATTGAAATGTCAACATTTTTTTTTTTAAAGTCTCCAAAGTCAACAGCGAACATGTTAAAGCCTAGTACGCAGATCGGGTAAAAACAAATTTTATCTCTACAATTTTAATCTCTACAAAACATTTTTTAATCCTGCTCAAAATTTTGAAGTTGGTGAAATTACCTAGAGTAAACAGTAATTTTTTTTTTTGTTTTTCATTTGATTCTGAGTTGTATTTGCTACGTCTTCACTTTCCATGTACATATTTTATTAAAGAGTCTGCCTTAATTTTGTTTGAATTTTTTCAATTTTGTTTTATTTTTTTTCCTTGTCACAATTTATGCCGGCAGAATAATGCTTCGAACATTATTTGTCCGCGCAAAACTAAGTGGAGACTTTTTCTTTACAGCGGCTCCAAGTATTTAAATTTTGCGCGTGAACTGCGTACTGCTTGGATAAATATTCAAGACAAAATTTGTCCCGAGAAAAAATTTGTATGAGAAATAAAATTTTTCCCGATCTACGTACTAGGCTTATGCGTCAAAATTGTATTTGTTTTTTTTTTTGCATGGGCAATCTGTCTTTTTCTTTTTCCTTTCAATCATAACTGTTTGTTAAAGAAGTACAAGAAAAAACCAACCAATCAAATCAAATCAATTCTGAGGAAAACAAACGCATACATGCATAATACATAAACACATGCATGCACAAGCATATACATTTTTTTTTTTGTTTGCGAAAAGAAAAATGAAAACACAACGAAATCGTAAACGAAAAATTTCATTCTGCTTTTCGTTTTGCAGTTTGCTTTTCGGCCAGCGATATTAAAAAGTCTCCACGTTTTCTAAACTTTTTGAGCCTAGTACTCAAGTGAAGCGAAACGAACTATTTTCTAATGCCGACTTTTCATGATTCGATTTTTTCCGCACAATAATCCGAACGAAAAATGTCGACTACGAGTCTTCAATGGGGATTGTCAATTTACACCGTTGATTGGAAGGAGTTGATTTACGCCGGAAAGCTTCACCACACGGCAAAAATCGACTCGTGAAAAGTAGGCATAAGTTTCCATAGTCGACCTCGACAGCGAAATGCCATCGTAAAAAAATATAAAAATGTAAAGTCTCCAAGTCGACAGCGAATACGAATTTGTTTAAAAAAAAAATTGTCGAGTATTCTGTCAAACTCAAAATAAAAAAATCCAAATTAGATTAAAATTCAGAAAAAAAAAACATCCGAAAATAGGTTACAAATGAGTGAAAACTCTCCAAATAATCTGGAACTTTTCTCTACAGCTGCTGCGTCCTGAAAAACGAAAAGCATATCGAAATTTTTCGTTCGTTGTGCAATTTTTGTATGGAAAAATTAGTTTTGCTTCAGCTGCGTATTAGCTTAAGCCTAGTACGCTGTTGATGCGAAACGAAAAATTTTCAAGTTTCCAAAGTCGACAACGAAAATGCTAACGAAAAAAATATCATCGAGTATTCAAAATCAACAGAAAATAATTTTTAAAGCAAGAAATAAAAGAATTAAAAGTGAAAAAACCGTCAACACTGCTCTTGGAGTTAAGAAAAATGCACAGGACAGTCAAAAGTAAGTGACAAATAAGGGAAAACTTTCCAATTTTTCGCTAGAGCTGCGTACTGAAAAACGAAAAGCAAAACGAAATTTACGGTTCAGGATTTCGTTAACGAAATTTTTTATGGAAAATTTCTTTTCGCTTCGCTGTTGATGCGAAGAGAATCCCATACAAAAATGACAAAACGGAATAGCTTAAACAGCGAAATTGAAGAGTCTAATAAATTTTTCATGAGAATTAAGTAAATCATAGATAGAATACACGATGCAACTTAAGCAAATTAAAGGGATTTTTTAAGACTTGTATGTGAAATTTCTGACATCTAGGATAAAACAATATTCTAGTATTCTTCGCAAGTTTAATAATCAAAAATGAACTAGCTGATGTTTGGACTTTGGAGAGAAAAATTTCAGCTTAAATTTATTGCAGTCAACACTTTTTCAAAAATTGGGTTTTCGAACAACATTGTTGAAATTTCTTTTAAAAATCCAACAGTGAAAATTTTGAAATTTGAAAAAAACGTTAATTTTTCTCCCAATTTCTTAAAATTGATTTTCAAACGAAAAAAATTTAATTTTAAATCGAAAAATTTATTTTTGAAATTTTGGTTTTAATTTAGTATGAAGCTCGATGAGGTAAACTCATACATGAGGCGAGGCCTAGAGGTCTTCTGCTACCTTACTAGATCTTACACTATTAGAAATTGTAGGTACATATACTCGTACATATTTTTCCATTTAATTTTATTTTCAAAATAAGTTCTTTTTGTTACTTAAGAATATTACTAAAAACAGTTTTTGAAAAAAAGGTATGTACCTATGTATTCATAAAATCCCGAAAAAAGCTCATTTAATCCAGTAAGCATAGACGAAAAATTGTCAAAGAATGGAAAAAATTTGTAACAGGCTAAGTTAAGGTATATAGCTTGGTGCAAGGGTGGTTTACAATCTGTGAAAAGTCCTGAAATTTCCTCTGTCTGCTAGATTGTAAGGGGTCAAAGGTCAAAACATTTTTATTTTTAAAACGGTAGGTTTTAGACAAAAATTATGTTCTACAATGATTTATGTTCTACAATGATTCATCTTCCAACTCAATTAACCAAGGAAACAAAGAACTTTAACATCAGTATCAAATTATAAGTGTTGTAACTTAAAATAAAAGAATTCTAACACAACCATTTTTTTAACTTCTCCTGTTGCAATTTTAAAGTTTATTTGCAAAGGTTATACCTACAGTAGAGATTGAGCTAGATATATGTAACTACAAAAACAAAAAAGTTGAACTTTTCCTAACTGCACCCTTTTTCGATACAATTTATTTTTATTATTATTTTTTTTGCCAAAAAGTGTGTTAAACTTGTTTTACAAAAAGGTATCTGCTTAAGTTACCTACTACACGAATAAGAATAAGTAAACTACTTAACCACTTTGATCAAGTCTCACACCTCTCCAGCAGTCAACATCATCCATATACCAAACCAACAACGCCACCAATCTTTTAAGCATTCACCTAACCAGTCAAGCCTGCAAAACTACACGAAACCGATACCTAGTGACCTTCAGCTTCAGCATGTATAGAAGCAGATAGCAGATACTTGTACTACTAGTAAAAATACCAACTTGGTAAGAAATAAAATATCTATACTTGACTTGAACCGAACGAAGTTTAAACTGAAATGGAAATGGCGTGGGCTCAATTCAGTCAACAGTAACCGTTATCGACTTATTGTCGTTTGGCATTTTACTTGCATTTGTAGGTAATATGGGTTGGGTATGGCCAGCAGGAGCTTGCTTTTGGATACAACAAGACACAGCAAACTGGTTTACTGGTTCGCTGCTTTATAGATTCAACAATCCTCACAAAAGATAAAAAAAGCTGTTATTGTTTGCAATCAATGGTACTTTTATTTTGCAAATTTTAATTTGTTTATTATTTTGATTGATGCAAATATAAGAAATAGGTGTTATATGATTTGAGAAGGTATTCTAATTTGATAATTAAACTTTTGCACCGCTCATCAACATGGCAGCGTGGCCGAGCGGTCTAAGGCGCTGGTTTTAGGCACCAGTCCGAAAGGGCGTGGGTTCGAATCCCACCGCTGTCAATAGCTTTTTTTTCTGTGCTTGTAAATTTATTTTAAAAGGGATTTTTGTTTTGTATTCAAGGTTAAAGAGTAATAAATTGAGATGCAAGTAAAAGGTTTTCATTTAGATGTGTGTGTTTATGTATTGCATGAAAATTAATTAATGTAAGGTCATCGCTCCCATAAACGCCTCTTTTTCGTGCAAGCTTAATTTGTTGAGATTATGTATATATATTTTCATGGTTATACTTTTTAGTGTGATGACGGGGTTAAAAATTCAATCAGCCAGTAATGTGATTTTATCTTTATGAGGAGCGAATTCATCTGTAAAATATGAGTTATGCAATGTGTCACAAGTCACGACTCATGAGAAATCAGAAAAAAAAGACGAAAGATTTCGGTAAGGTAGGTAAAAGTTTAACTTATGAGTAAGCAAGATTATGAAAAAAAAGCAAAACTCAAATTAGTGAATATTTAACGTGCTTTGACCTCAAGAATTCAGGAAGCACTTTTAGGTATAACATATTTCCTTGCAAAGTCGAAATTTATTGTTGCATATGCATATGGATTAATAAACAGTCAATTTCATCTGCATTGATTTCCAAAAAAAAAATATATGCAATTGAAATTGAAACAACGAGACGGAAAAATAATAAAATATTATAATTTAGATGTAGGTAAAACAGAAAGCAAACAAGATATTTCAAATTTGAATGAGCTCATTTTCGACTCATTTCGATGCAATGAACTACGAATTGAAGTAACCGAAATGGAGTTACTTATTCACAAAAAAGTATTGGATGCGTTGGCCCTTGTGATTATTTCATATCCTAGTAGTTTAGTGCATTTATAATTTGACTCAGCAGTTTGTATTTGTACCACCCCCAATTTTTGTATTGTTTATTCTATAGAGAAAATCGCGTCTTTTATGTTAAAAACATTTTTTTGATATTCTGTATATTAAAAAAGTTACAAGCCAAAAAAAAAAAAATAAAACAAAAAAAGAAAAAAAAAATAGTTTTGAGCACTATTTATCAAAATTTTGAAAAAAAAAGTCCGAGAAAAGACTGTTTACTTTAAAATTCTCTACAACTCAGCTGTACAATTTTATTTTTTACTTTTTTTGGCCATTTTGAATAAAAAAAAGTTGTTAGCTTTTTCGTATTTCTTATAGGTACTAATATGTTTCAGTGTACTAAATTTCACGACTTTCCACCAAGAAATGGCCGTACAAATGATTTTTGCGGCCAAAAAGCACCAAAGGCACCACTGTGCGTCAAAGAGAATAATAAATAGCCAAAGCGTTCTTGACCGAAAGATTTTTAAATCTTCAGCGACTCCATGACTTTCACTTATTGTGTCAACTTCATTTTTACTCCTTATTTGGTAAACATAATAATTTATCAAAGAGTTTATAAAAAAGATTTTTCTTTCTACCGTAAAAATATGATTTTTACCATGTTTTTGACAATTTTTGAAACGCATGTGCGACCGGAAGTCCATTACCAATTTGAACCAATTTTTTTTAACTTAATATTTAGCTCACAGAAGAATTTTCTAAAGCAATTATATTCAAAAAATTGGATGTTAAGATGGTAAAATTTTTTATGTAAAAATACTTTTTTTTTAATGTTTTTTCAAACTTCAGAGCCAAGGTGCGACCGGAAGATATGAACTGATTTTGATTATTTTATAAACCGTTCTTAGTCTTCACCATTCGCAACTTTTCGGGGCTATTACGATTTGAAATTCGAAAAAAATGTTTTTCCGCCCACTCTATTAACTATGCTTTTTAACTGTGCATTGTACAAACCTACCAACCGCCGAATACTTTCGATAAAGAGACTTTCTGTGCGTTCACTTGAACAGCGCAGATCCTTCAGCCGCGTTCATCATATTTGACGTCAGAGACCCGAACTTCAGATCATCGTTTGAGCCGTTCGGCTTTGGAACTCTCTCCCACGACATTTTATGAACATTGGTGTCCATTGGAAAACTATTACTATTAGTTTGAAAATTTTCACTGTTGTACTTGTTTAATTTTTAGTTCAATGTAGACTAAATTATTCAATTTGTCAGTTTTGCAATTACGCCCGCTATTTCCAACGGCAGCGTGGCCGAGCGGTCTAAGGCGCTGGTTTTAGGCACCAGTCCGAAAGGGCGTGGGTTCGAATCCCACCGCTGTCAGTTACTTTTTTTTATACCGATTTCAAAATATTTTTTGGATCTGTGGTTTCATATAGATAGACTTCTCCACTTCTTCAGAATACAGGATGTACGTGACAACATGATTTTGTAGTAAATAAATCGTATCCGATAATCTTTTTTGTGGGAATTCGGAAACAACCTGTATACCTGTTTAAAATTCACCACTTTAATAGTCTTACAAAATTCCTTATTATCTTAAAAGTTCTGATTGGGTATTACCGGTGTCACAACATCCAACATTTGCCTTGAGCTTCAAATTTTATAAAAAAAAAAAGGCTTGCTCTTTTGTATTGTTGTATTAAATATTGTTTATTAAATCTTTCTTTTGTTTTAATAAATTAAGGGTCACTGTGGTGTATGCGTACTTTTTTTTGTTTTATTTTTCATTAGAAGATATCAATTCTTCTTGAAAGGAAATTTTCTTAAAACCATTAGTAAACGGGACTTATTCAATGACCAAGAGTTATAGTTGCTCAAATCAATGTGTAAACCGTTAGATATGCACTTTTATAAAAACAAAAAAAAAAAATAGGTAATTTTATTTTTTTTTTAATTTTATTTTATTTATATAGGAAACATAATAATTTTCATTCGTGAAAAAGAACGATTACAAATATTTTATTTATCAGTTTGAGGCTACAGATTCGGTAAAAAGAAATGTATGTGTCTAACAAAAAACCGAAAAAATCGCTTTATATTGTGTACTTTACAAACTAAATTCTTTTTAACCGAAACCAAAGCCTCTCTAAGTCAATAATCAATTAAAATTGAAATATTTATATTTATAAAATTTTATTTATAATTAAAATTTCTATTAAATATTATTGTATTGGTAAAAAAAAAACAAATATTTTAAGGTCGTAAAAAACTATGCTTTTTTTTTTTAGTTATTAAATCTTATATTTTACATCATGTAATTAAAATGATCTAAAAGCCACACTATAATTCTTTGTGGTCAAGTTTGTTCTAAGCTTTTCTTAATTTTTTGTATTGCTTTTCTAATTACTTTTTTGTTTGCTTTGTTTTTGATTTATTTTTCAACAATTGCACTTATTATTATTATAGTATACCTACACAAGATTAGCGTTTTAAACATTAAATTCTGCTATGAAAATTTTGAAAAAAGAAAATATTTAACGCTTAAAGGTACAAAATTATGATTTGTAAAATTATTTCATAGTGAAAATTTCATGTTTTTTTTTTTTTTGTTCAATTTACCATGCTTTAATTTAATTTTAATAACAAGTATCGCAATGATCGAAAATGATTGAAAACGATTTTATACGAAACTTCGAGGTGTGCTTCCGACAGGTTAAAACCAAAAAAAAAAATCATTTCACAAAAATTTGGTGTCCATTTCCCCTACATTAACCAAATTTCTTTAAAATTCATATAGAGCCAGCTCTTTTATTCCACAAGTTAACTAACATAAAAGTGCTTTGAATTGCAAGAGCAAGTAAGTGCAACCCAGTCGTGCATTTTATTTTTATAGGTTAGATACCTATTATTTTTCTTGCCCGTACTAATTTTTAACTTTGAGCCAATTTTCTTCGAGAAATGCGTGATCTTGTAAATCACTTTTGCAAACTTGGCATAAACGTTTCATTTAAATCGAAAAATAAAAACAAAGGATTTACGCTCTTGGCATTTTTTTTAATGGAGTGGTATCGAGATATTTGATAAAATAATATTAGGGAGAACAAAGGGACTAGAACAAAACTTCATGATGGGCAGATTTATCTTCGAGGAATATCGGTGCCGAATGAAGCGAAAAATACAATACAATCTTAACAGATACTTCGATTTGGTTTAAAAGATTAAAATATAGTTGCTAATATAGCTGAAGTATAAAGATTACATCTTACCTATCCAATGAGTTTTCAAATGAAGGAAGACCTCACCGAAGTTGCAACCCTTAAGTGGATCACGATTTAACCTTGGAGTTTAAATTATATGAAATCAAAATCTGAACCGACGAAAATTACACAATGCTGAGTAAATTTTCATAGCAAAAACTGTTAGTTAAAGAGACCATTTATATGTCTTTTATATTAATTCGTCCATCAAGTAATTCTACAAAGAAATTTTTGACTATAATTGAAATCACTGCTACGAACTGCCAGAGAAAATAACAATGTGAAAAGAAACATGGTGGAGGAAAGTGTAAATAAAGCAGGAGTGCAAGTTGCAGTAATCAATGTTACCGCATTTAATGGTTTAATTTTATTATTTTATTAAACCCCAATTTTCCGAAATATTGGATGAAAGCGAAGATATCTTACCGTTTATATCTCTAGCTAATGGTGGACTCATATTCCAAAATTTTATTTATAAAATAATAGCGGAATTATATATTTTCTTGTTTATGCCCGACACTGGTGGATACTCCAAACTAAATACACTGGGTGTTGGTTTTCTTTTTAAAGTTTTTGAGATCAACTAATTTAAAAAAAAAAAAATAATAAGATTTTAAAATTCTTGTAAATTACCTTGTTAATTATTCTCTATGATTAAATCATTATTTTAGAATATTTTAGCTCTATTTTTTGGAATTAAAATGCAACTGTTTTTAAAATATTATACAATAATTGTTGATGTTCTTGTTAGTGTTTCTTTGATATGTGTCCTTGTTTTTTTAGTTGACGCAGTGCACATTTAGCAGCAGTACACTTTGCTATTCGATAATTTCGACCAATACCACGGAAAGTGCCTTTACAAAATACTTCTACCGTTACTCTGACACGTCGTCCATCTGCGAGTTTTTCTGGTTTTCTATTTAACATGAGAACGAGTAGAAATTAATTTTACTAATTCTTTTTTTTTTTTATAAATTACTAAGAACTTACCCAAATTTAGCTGTTTCAGGTTCTAATTCGAGTAGCTCTCTAATTGGAGATTTTGGCACTGAGTTACTAAACTGTTCAATTTCTGGCTTCATCATGTTACTGTAAATTTTCCACACTACATCCAAGGACATGTTTGAATCTAGAAAAATGGCACCAGCAATTGATTCGAAAACATCTCCCAAGGCCTTAGGCACTTCTACATCTTCAGCATCATCACATTCTTCTTCAGATAACAAATAATACTAAAAAACAAAAACCATTACTTAAAAGTAAATCAGAGAAACAATATATCCCTTTACTCACCTCTTCACTTATACTATGACCGTTTTCATGTTGAATTCTTACAAATCTATCGATAACTTCATTCAGTCCTGGCGACAAATGTCTAAAATATTTATGGAAGCCATGTCGAACGGCAAGCGAAGCAAATATTGTATTATTCACCAACGCTGACCGCAAATCAGTCAATGCTCCAGGAGAATGTTGTCGAGGATCCTCATAAAGATGACGAGTTATAAGATAATCTAATACAGCATCACCCAGAAACTCAAGACGCTGATAACAATCCGTTAAACGATTTGGAGAGTAGCTTGCATGTGTCATTGCTTGCAAAAGATACGATCGATCATTAAAGCTATAACCGATTGCTGCCTCAAATTCGGTGTAACCATCCAGCAATGACTCAAGCTGCTCTCGTGGATTGGGTGCGAATTCTAAAAGTGGAGACTTGGGCGCCGACCATGAACCATAAACTATGATTTCATCATTGTCATCTGTAGGTCGAGTACTTCCAGGTATTCGAGGAGCATTGGGATCATATTTTTGTTTTATAGCGGGAAGAACTCGAATACCAAGCCAAGCCATAAAGAGCAGCGCTCCTCTGGGACCACATTCAATCAAATATGCTCCAATTAAGGCTTCAACGCAATCCGCCACGGATTTATCTAAATAATTTTCGTATAAATACATTAGAACCGATTTGATATTTAATATTTTATTTACCTGGAATGCTATGCTGAGTAACTAAATTGTACGGAATAAGAGATTGAAAATCAAAATCGCTACCATCTGCACTGTCAGGTGTCATACATTCGTTCCTATCGCATCTTGGAAAATCACTATCTAGGTCATCCTTTTAAAATATAAATTCAGTTGTGTCATACCAATACTATTTTTTTTAACAAAACTTACATTCAGTTGGCCCAATTTTTCAGCCTTTTTCCGGACCAGTTCCAACAGTTCTTCACTACTCAATTGCTTAATATTTGGCAAATCAGCTAACTTCCAGTGATGTGGAGGAATCTGTGAGTAAAAATTTGTAATTTAAGTTGATAATTGAAGAAAACAACAAATCTCCTCCTTACTCTTGCTTTGATTAGAGTTTTCTCAAGCTCTCGAGGCACATAATAGCACGGTGGCAACCAATTATCATGTGGTTCAAATTTAGTTGCGATCATACATTCTCCCAGCATTTTCTTCCTACCCAATCGATACAAATTCAAATTGGCAACTTGTTTCGATCGCAAATGACTTAATTTGCCTTCATGTACATTCTCGTATGTTATATACAAATATGTGGTTATGGCATATTTTAAAAATGAATCACCAATTGTTTCCAGTCTTTCAAGATTAATACCATCATTTGCATTGGACATTGTTAGACCTTGTAAAATAATACTTGGACTTGGACCAGGATGACCAACCAAATCTGGTTGATTATCAAAACTAAAATCGATTTCTTTAAGATCGATAGGTTTGCATTGAATTGGTTTTGATTGCTTTTTATTTTTATCAATTGTTTGATCAAAATTCACTACAACTTCTTTTTGTCCTCCAGATGTTAGGGAACTGTGATCATTGAAACTATCAAACATATCGCCATTACCGTCTACATAGTACTTCTCTGTCGTTCTTCCTTCGAGATAGATTCTGTTGAGTTTCTCAACATCTGTTATGGAGAGCTGTAGGTCTTGGAGGTCTCTTTTCTTCAGAGCTATATAACACATTATTACGTTTTCATCTAAATAGGGAAACAATTTCTTTATGCTAGCGAAATTCTTCGAATATCTTTCTTCGGTTATGGTTTGTTTCTTAGGCAAAGTAAGTAGTTGATTAGATCGAACTAACATTCCCGAGGAATGGATTTCTTTTTTTAACCTTTCAGTTGATAAGAGGAAAGCTTCTTCTGATGATTTCAATTCAGATTCTATATTCGTATCGACACCATCAAAATTATATCCGACTTGTAAGTTCTTGGTAACTTGGTAATCACGTTCGTTTGCTATTGTATCTTGTATTATTGACATTTGTTTTTGGCGTTTTAATATTTCATCTTCAGTCTCTATGGCTTCGGCTACATTGTCTGAGGTAAATTCGATTCGTAGAGGTCCATCGTTTTCATCGCCACTACTGGATAGTATTTCATCGTCGTAATCATAATTGGAAGTAAATGATTCATCGGAACTGTATATGAAACTTGAGTTCTTTTTGCGATCGAGTTTACTTTTGACAGAATCTTCAACATCCCAGAATGTTGGTGAGCCATATCGAGTTGGCTTGTCTGATTTAATTATGTCTGTAAATTAATTTCAAATTTATTAAAGAATTAATTTCTAAATTAGAATAAGGAAAAGTGAAACATACCGTATTCAGTTTTACAAAAGCTAACGTTTGGTGGCAGAAATTCTGAACAAAATTCTTCATCTTCCATATCAGTGTCTTCTTCGCTCATACTATTTGCCATGTCATTTGACCAAGTTCCGATTTCGATAAATGTATCAGCCTGCAATAATTTTTTTTTAAATTTAATTAAACGATTTTTTCAGCCCTACAACAATTTACTGCTTCATATAAACACATTATAATCTTTTCCAACTGTTATGCTGCTCGCTTTGCCCCTAACTCAACACCTATACTTCTCGATCTTATGAGTGTCTGTAATTTATCGAATGTTTTCTTGAAAGTCTAATTGTCGTTGGATGGCATATCTAACATGATCTTATTTTCTGCACTTACAACATTACAACCTCTCTCGTAACTCCCTCTACTTTCCAATTAAAAGATTTGAAATCAGTTCATAATTTTGCGTTTCGGTCTGATGCAATGGAGTTGCCTTGGCATTTATGCCAACATTTCGTCAACTTTTATGATAAAGTTGACTATTATCCATCATTGCAAAAATTATCCCAGGTTTACCACTGATGTTCAAAAGTCAATACAAAAACGAAGAAAGCCTTATTTAATATGGAAGCTTAATCCTTATACTGAACACTGGGAATTATTCTTATTCTCAAAGCACAAAACAATCGTCTAGGAAGCTCTGGAGTAATCTTCGCTCAATCGGTATCGGAAAAAATGAGGTTGTTCAAAAGTGCCCTAATCCTAATGAATGCTAATTGAATAACTTTTATATTGAAATACCTTCAGGGTCTGGACTTTGTGCCTAACGGCCAAGCTCATTGTAATCCATCTGCTATGTTTCAATTTTTTTCCGTCTGATGCTCTTGGTGAGGATGTGACTTGTTTTGGGTGTCCTTACGCAATTACTAAATTTTTGCATTGCTTCCTCATCATTTCCAGAAAGCTGGAAATAGCTAAACTTATTCCTGTAGTCAAAAAGTTAAACCCTAGTTCGTGCTCTGATTTTCCTATAATTATTCTTACCTGCCTGCCAAAGGTCTTTGGGAAAACTCTAGCATCAAAAATATCAAATTACTATAACCACTTCAGTCTGGTTTTTGTGCAAATCATAGCTACCAAACAGATTTGATTAAAGTCCTCTTTAACATTAACCTACATTAGTAGGTGTCATTAGAACAATCGCTGCCAAAAGGTAAAGGTTAAATTTTTAACACCTGAACATTTTGTTATTCACCTCAATAGTGTCAAAAATTTAACCTCGGTTAAATATTAAACCGAATTCACACACGGCCTAAAAAGTATATTGATACTTGACTTTTGCCACCCGTCCTTTTATCTTTAGTTCAGCTTGTAAATCCCCTCGTTTTTCGAAACATCTATTCAATCCACAAAATATATACGAAAACGAAATTCAGAACAGCGAAAATTTCGAAACCGGGAGAACTGGCGTTAATGTGTTCGAATATAGAATTCGGAACAACAAAAATTGGAAAATGAGAGAATATATTTGAGAGTTATATTTGGTTATTTTTAGTCTAAGTCTGTTCCACACTTTTTCAAAAGTTATGTTGTTGTTCGTAGAAGAGAATGCGCACGAGAGAGTAAAAAAATGTCCCCACCTTAACAAATCTCAAAAATTTCCTTGCGCAGAAATATGAGTTCTGTCAAATAAAAAAAAGGCACACATACGCCATAGTGACCGATTTATCTTTATACCTATACAAAAATTGGAAAATGAGAGAATATATTTTAGAGTTATATTTGGTTATTTTACGTCTAAGTCTGTTCCACACTTTTTAAAAAGTTATGTTGTTGTTCGTAGAAGAGAATGCTCACGAGAGAGTAAAAAAATGTCCCCACCTTAACAAATCTCAAAAATTTCCTTGCGCAGAAAAATGAGTTCTGTCAAATAAAAAAAAGGCACACATACGCCATAGTGACCGATTTATCTTTATACCTAAATAAACATTCGGATTCGAATTTCACAGCGCAGCGGCGGTGAAATTCGAATCCACGCCCTTTCGGACTGGTGCTTAAAACCAGCGCCCTATACTGCTGGCCACGATGCCATTGGGAATAGCAATTATAATAGAAAAACGGACAGATATAGTTTTAATCCAAAAATCTAAAGGTATGTATCTTTTTAATAATTATGATTTAATAATGTACATTGTACTCAATATTTTCTGAATTTTGATATAACATAAGAAGTGTATAAATTATTATTCTCTTTTAAAAATCAACTGCACTAAAATTATTAACTTAAGTATGCACTCATATATTAGTAACTTTTTGGTGTAATGGTTAGTGCGATGGACTGTCATGCCGGATGTCTGCGTTAGAATTCAGGCTATAGTCTATATTACTTTGTTTTTTTTTTTTTTTTTGTTAAACTACATCTTTTGAGGAATTGACAAAGTTTTCTAGACACGACAGATAATAATTGGTCTTGTCTATCAGTTACTGCTCCCAGAAGTCATTATTTTTTCCTCCAGAGTTGATTCCAAGATTTTTTTTTTTTTTGAAAGAACAGTAGATAAAGAAACAAAAATTTAAAAACAAAAACATACGAAACATACCTTAAGTTTTTCCTCTCCTTCCAAAACAATTTCATTGGCTGACTTTTCCACCTTAATAATTTCAGGTTCCTCTAAAATAATCTTCTTTTCTTCCTTGACGATTTCAGGTTCTTTTCTAACCTCAGTCACAACTGGCGGTGGGGGTTTCGTTTCAGATATAAGCTCATCTAAATTTTCAGTCTTTGACTCTTTATTCTTTTTCAAGACTTCAGCTAAACTCCAGCCAAAGTCTAAAATTGGCCATTCGAAATTTTCATCTTCGATTTCCATGCAACCCAATGCAATGTCATATGAAACTTTTTTACGAATTTCATCGGCTAACAAAAGTCCATTAACTCGATATAGAATACATGGCAAACAAACAGCTGTTCTCCATAGAGAAGCAGGAAATGGATGAATTGTACAAAGTTCCGGCACCAATATTTGTTTTTGTTCCAAGTTTTCTCTTTTTGCGCGTTTTGTTTCTTCTGAGCTTGTTGGCAAAGCTACTCCTTTTCTATTGACATATCGAGGGGTAAGGAAATTAAGTCTGGCACTCGTATGATCAACATCGAGCAGAGGTTGGTTAGCATTTTGAATTGTAATTCCATATTTTACAAAGTAGTAATGCTTGAAGGTGTTGTAGTTTTCTCCAGGAAAACAACTAAGTGGTGTTAAATGAGGACAAATTTCCGCTACATAAAAATACTGTGGTTGATCTTGATTTCTATACCAAGGCATTACAACGGCATCTTTGAATTTATTAGCATCAAACTCTTTGTTCTGTCTCACTTCGTCGGGAACAATTTGTGGCATCATATTACAATCTCTAGCTATGACCTCTAGGAAATCCCAATCAATGACGATTCCACTTTTTTTAGTTTTAATCGTCGGAACAATGAAGACACAATTTTCGGTGGAATCAACATCGAAGAGCATAAGGAACTTTTGCAACCTCAAAACATTACTGAATGTGTAGTTAACAAATGTATTTATTCGAGCAACTTGGTCTTCACTCAAGACTATTCGTTTCTTTGCGAGATCTATTGATACTTTTACCTCTCCGGAACGTGTGAATATGGGAAAGGCACTGAC
Organism: Episyrphus balteatus; assembly: GCF_945859705.1. NCBI lineage: Eukaryota > Metazoa > Arthropoda > Insecta > Diptera > Syrphidae > Episyrphus > Episyrphus balteatus. The sequence continues at coordinate 1,288,346 of NC_079136.1, read as the reverse complement.
TTTGGGGATTTTTTTCAATGTTAGTATACCAAAGCCCTGCAAAGCTTCTTCTGGTGGATAGATTTTTCGCCCGCGAGTATTTTGTTCCTCAGGAATTGGGCACTGGAGGGTTAGATTGATGTAGTACAAATAGGATATAGCACCAGCAGTAGGTCGACAATTGGAAAACTCCGATGCAATCTATGAATTTAAATTTATTTTTAAATAAAACAAAGTAAATAAATATCTCTTACTCGTTTGTAATAATATTGTCGACGTTTGGTTGTACCAGGTCGTGGTTCTGCATTATCTGTAACAATTTGTTCGTCAATTTTTTCCAATTCAAACTCCTCCCAATCAGACTCGAATGCTTTAAATCCTTCTTTCCCAATTGGTTGTAAGGTATTGTCCAGTTCTCCACACATATGCAACTCTCGACATGCCTGAAGCGCTACCATACGTCTTGCAAGGATTTTGGTCGGCATCGGTAATCCCTTCAAAGAAAATAAGTAAATAAAATGGAAAGAAAAAGGTTCTTTCTATTGAACTTGACTTACCACTATGTCATATTTTAAAGGCGAATTTATTGGCAAACGAAGTGTATACTGATACATATCTTTTCCGCAACGCTTTGTCTTTGCACATCGCGATAATGGAGTCAGTTTGGTGAATGTATCGCTAGGCAATTTGGCACAATATTTATTTATGAGAGCAATTGCCGTTGATAGATCTACTGCAGCACCAGTTAGCAGCTCGGGTAAGGGTTTGTAGGCTTCTATGCAGTTTGTAAATTTATCAGCTTCTTGGTGTTCTTCTTCACTTGGTTCGGTATTGGCACATTTTTGAAGTAACATCTGCAAAGAGTTTTTTTCTGTGAGTTATTTAAGAAGAATTTAAGAATGCATTAAAAACTTTTGGGTCACGATGACGTTATTCAGTGTTACAGCACTTTATTATTCTTTGTTTGAGTGACTTGATACAAGTTAATGAATTTAATAAAAAAAATCATGTGTGCAATTCACACGTGGTAGAAGTGAAACCTTAAAAAATCATTTTTCTTGCAAAAACAAAATAGAAAAAATCTACCTATTTTTATTCTATTACCTTCAAATCCATGTTTTTTATATGACAACCTAGATAAATTTTATATATTCTGAAAGCTTATTGTCTTAGCTCAAAATATATCATCGATTATCTATGAGACATCTACAAAAAGAGCTAGAATTTTTTGAACTCGAACAATTTCCATCAAAAAAAGCGAAAAAAACACGTATTTTTATCTTCTCACAGTATTAAATCCATTTTTTCCCATAACAATCTATACAAATTTTTACACCATCTGAAAGCTTATTGTCTTAGCTATATATATCGGTCAGGTGTCTGAGACATCTACAAAAAGAGCTACAATTTTTTGAACTCGATGAAATTTCATCCAAAAAGCAAAAAAAACATTTATTTTTATGTTCTCATGCTATTAAATCAATTTTTTTGTTTGACAACCTATAAAAAATTTTATACCATGTGAAAGCTTATTGTTTCACCTTGTATAATGACGTATAAATCTTATTTCAAAGATGTCTACAAGAGAAGTTAGAATTTTTAAAGTCAACCATGTCGAATTTCCAGACTGAGATTACGGTACTTCCTACACTGGTAGCTGGTCATCGCCAACAGATCTCCACAGGTGTTTTGAGGTATTTTTAAATTTATTTCAATTTAAGATTGTGTAACTTGTAGAGCACGTAACGTTATGTGTGATATATCAAATAAAAGGTTATGTTATCAACATGTGTATTAAAGTTAAACCAAATTTGTATGTGCACTAGATCAAAAGATATAACGTGTGTTCGAAAAGAACATCTTTTTACCGTTATCTCCGAATTTTGAATATGACATTAATTGAAATTTTGTACAATTATAATTTATTTGATTACCTATCTACAGTACAAATTTCATTCATCTATCTATTAAAACAAAAAAGTTATAATAAGTTGAAGTCGTGTCGCGTTTTCGTTTCATCTTGTTTCAAATCACTACGATACTAAAGAAGTTTTCACTTCAAAAAAACTTACCTTCTCGATTTCACGATACTGAGCTAAACGATCAACCATTTCGTTTGTAGCATTTTCCATATCTTGTACTGCGCTCTCACCTTGAGTCATGACACTTTTTTCTTCGACAATCTCTTCAATAGAACACTTATACTCCTCTACTTCGTTTTGTTTTACCGAAACGTCTATGTGTTCTTCTTTTGTATCATCGCCGTTAGTTATGGGTTTCAATTCATCATCATCAACGCTTACGTTAGGACTTATTAATTCGGCTATTGGAACAACTTCATAACAATTTTCCAAGTCTTTTTTTCTGAGTCTCTTTTTTTCCGATTTCGAATCGGAAGAATTGTTGGATTCGATTGATGCATTTAAAGTTTCTGATAGATCTGTTGTTGATTGATTTTCAGTTGATGATTGATAGGAAATTTCCGATATACGATTACTTTCCACAATGCTCTTTGGCAATTTAACCACACTTGCGGCAAGTGAGCGAGCTATTACTTCGGGATTAAGAATTTTCACAGATGCTCCTGAGGAATGTTCAATGATGATTGGTTTTGGTTGGGATATATCTTCGACAATTTCACTTTGGAGAAGTGCTTCTTTAATAACATAATCTTCGGCGCTCTTTGCTGATTCTGTGCAAATGATACGATGAGACGTATCGGTAAGTAAATCGGAACTGTAGCTAAATCGTTCCTGTGCGAAATTGGGTGCCACTAATATGACGTGGTATGCCTGTGCGGCTCTAGCTCTACCCTTGCATTGTACATAGCTGCGATATGTACTTGGGGGATTCCATCGAACAACTAGATTACATTTTGGCAAATCGATTCCTTCTTCGAGCACTGAAGTGCCAATTAGAAGATTACAGTCGTGTATTCTAAAACGTTTTAAGACATCTTCTTGGCGGCGATGCTCTAGCTCTGCTTCTTTAGGTTCTGCTATCGGATCGGCTACTCGGTCAGTTGTAAATTGACATTTCAAGAATTTAAGTTGGCTGTCATGGCGACTCATTTCGGCAAGCAAATCGAAGAGAACTTTAGCCGTATATTTATTATTGCAGAAAATTATTCCACACAAAGCATCCGGATCGGCAAATGCATCTCGATTGTGCCTTCGAGCAAAGGGTCTCTTTTTATGCCTAGTATTTTGATTTCTACGATTTTTCAACGAATTCACAAGACCATTCGGGCCATTTCTAAGATTATTTTCACTGTGGTTGGCGGCATTATTCGAATGATAACTGTTATAGGTTGGTTTCAAAATCGGATCGAGATTTTCAATTATATCTTTCGAAATGGATTTACTCAAATTTTCAACTGTGTGAAATGTGTTTTCTAGGTTTTGTTTAAGTTTATGGAAGTTTAGTTTGTCGATTTCTTTTGTAATGTTGCCTAGTTGTTCGTTTTCACTGACTATCTCTTCGGGTTTGAAGAGTCGCAGTACCTCTAGGAGTCGAAGAACTTTGGGACTTGAATACTTTTCAACTCTTTCTCTTTCAGTTGAAATCTCATGGAATGCCTGCTCACACAAAGTGTGTATTTCGAGGAGTGCTGTTATGACCATACAAAGCAATAGGTAATGCCTTTCGTATGGGGTTTTAATTTTTTGTTTTTCTATTTGTTGAATTAGACTTATGGCTACTCGATCTGCACACCAAGGTCCCATTTCATGTAGGGATTCCAAATAAATGTCTAGGAATTGTGTGGGTTCTATTTTTGGGTCGGGGATGCCTGAAAAAAAGTATTTGTTTAATAAACTTTAAGATGATATTCAATGAAGTAAAAATAATATTATTTAGGTTTTATGATGCAATTCATAAAAGAGAAAAAATTATGTTTAAAACCACGATGACGAATGCAACAAATGAAAGAACCTTTGGTTTCTGAATTTCGTTTTCAAATATGAATATTGCAAACATGTATTACGAACTGGAACATCATTTAAGATGTTTGCTATTTTCGTTTCTTTAAAAAGCGTCATGAAAACTCGAGTTTATTTAATTTAATAAAATAGGATGTCCAAAAATATAGAGAAACAAAAATCCAGCAAACATAAAAGCTTAAGGGCATAAACCGTAGATAACAAATACAAACATTTGTTCTCAAAAAATCAAACTTAAAATTCATACTTTAAATGTACATTGCGGATAGATTGCTTCATAAAAGCTTGTCTTATTTGTGGCAACAATTTTGCTTGATTGTTTTTGTGCATTCTCCTTTATTTAATAAAAATTTTTCGGGATTTTTCATTAGAGTGGTTGTAAGCAATTTAATTTAATTTGCGTATCAATTTCAATAAATGGAAGACTAAACATTAGTCAAAATAATGATTTGTTTGGATTAAAAATGATGAACTGCGGTAAACTACGTTTTTGATTGTTGTTATAAATTTTGTGGTGTGCATTGAATATGGTTATAGTCGATGACTTCACGACTTCGATTTATGATGACATCTAATATAATTTATTCATGAGAAAAAAAACGATAGGGATCTAATTTCACTTCTTTTCGTTTCCTTAAATCGTTAGCATTAAAAAAAAAATACTATAATGCAAACAAGAATAAAAACATTTATTCAAAGAACAGATCTTTGTGTTGTTCTTTTTGAAAAAGCTTTGGTTGGTATTTTGCTCTGCAGAACCCTGTTCTTTTGAATTCAAATACCATCAGTTTTTTTTTTTTATTTGGCTTACAAAACCGAAATAAAGTACATAAAGTATAAATAATAGACTGATTCAAAAAAAATTTTTTTTTTTTTTTGTTCAAAGCATTGTTGAAAATATTGTTGGAAATGACGATAACAAAAAATACTGTAACGGCCGATTTCTTCACAGAGTCCTAGCGCTAGTACCGGTCCTAGTCCAAAAGTTAGTACTCAAATCGGTATCAACTCATTTCTTCACCCAAGTACTAAGCCCTAGAACTGTCAATTTAGGACCGAGTACTACTTAGGACTCGGTACTAGCTAGCTCCTCAAAATTAGCTAGGACCTGGTTATTATACCAATCGTTAGTACTCAAATCGGTACCAAGTGATTTCTTCACACAAGTACTAAGCCCTAGTACTGTCAAATTGGTACCGAGTTTTACTTAGGACTTCGTAAAAGTTAGAACCTAAAAATCGACAGTCTAGCGACGATAATACTCAAATCTTATTGAGTTTTTGCATTTATTTTAAAATTGTATGAGCATTTTTGAACTTTGGTGTGTTTTGAAATGTGTAATTTTCGAATTTATTGATTTTTATTCTAATTTTGGCATTTTGTAATTTTTTTTTTTTTAAAGATATATCGCAATAGCAATGCAGTTTTTGAATAAATTATTATGAAATAAAAACGTTCGCTTTGCAGAAAATTATCCATTTCTAATAGGAAAACCACAGTTTATGAAAGTATAAATGAAGTCACCTGCATACAATTTTAACTCAAAATATCATCTTTCGGCACTATTACGGGCAGTGGTATCAGTGATGGCCGTCCGACATCTGTCTTCCAAATTCCAACACAAAATGTCTTCTATTTACAAATAGTAGGCGTTTTTTTGGCATAGCTATCCGCAGCTTGGTTTAGCTTCTATTCATATCCGCAGCTGCATGTTGTTAAGGATAGGATAGTAATGCCAAAAAAAAAAACACAGCTAGTATTGCAGACTATGATCAAAATTGTCTTCATTAGATTTGCCCAATGACTGCTATAAAACAAAACTGCACCAAAACAATAAATATTCAGTTTTCAAAAAATTTATTTTTATTGAGTTATGAACATCCTCAACGCAAACTGTCTTTTAAATAATTACTTATTTTAACATCGTTTTTCTTTCGGTCGGTGACTGCTTTATCTGTGGCTTTCCCAGGTTATTGAATTAGCTACGATTCGTTGGTGAACTAGCTATCAGGCTTGCCGGCACTTGTGAACAAAATCTTGACATTCTCTTCGTTCTTGATTGTGAAGGTTCTTGATAGGATTTATCTTCTTTTCTTGTTGTTCTTGTTCTTTAAACTTTAGAACCTTGAAAATACAAACACCTTTTTTTATTATTATTGATTACAAATTTTATTTGATGTTCACTTGAAAGTGGTTGGACAGCGAGTGCCCATTATGCCGATCATTTAAAGGTACTTTGCCAAAAATGACAAGTCAGCATAATGAACACTCAGCGCGTGAGACTAAACATTGAACTTTTATTAAATGATCTTATTTCGTCTGGTCTCACGCAGAAGTAGGAGTTGGGTGGAAATATGATATGGTAGGAAAGGTAAAAATGGGTGATAGAATACAAAAAAATACATAATTATACTTAAAAAGAACACTCAGTGGGAACTGGTAAGAAATCATTTCCCATCGTGTCAGCAACAATGCAATGTGATAATACTATTGGTCATATGGTTACTTAAAATGATACTAAAAATGTTTACTTAACATACTCCCCCCCTTTGAGGGATCTAATCCCTCAAAAAAAAAAAAATTTAAAATTGTGTGTCTATTTCAAAACGAGGAGCGCTTCTTCTAGGAAGTGGTTTGGGTTTTCTTTTTTTAATAAAATAAAAAATAATGAAGCCAATCATTGTAAGGAATAATATGAAGCTCATGCTATAATGATGGTAATCGTGCGTATTTATAGAATTTACCCAGGTATCATTATCTAGGTCTTTATCAACTTCACTAATTTTGCCTTTTAAATCTTCTATCTCTTTAAAATTAGTCTCATTGCTCGGGGATGTTATGATGTTCATATTTTTCATCGGAATTTTACCTTTAATTGACTCAGAAATTTTAATAGAGGGAACAAATGAGTTTTTTAAGGTGGTATTGCTAAAGACTCGACCATTTATCACTATGTGTGGAAGTTTTAAAATACATGGTATCAAAAATTCTATAAAACCACTGTCACTTAGGGTAAGACTTTTTGTTATTCCTTCACACACCAATAAACCAGTTACAGCCTCCTTAAGAGCAAATATCCAAGTATTGGAACTTCTTAGGCTTACCCATCGATCTTGAGAGATGGATCTCGTTAAACAACAGTGACTTAAAGCACTACTCAAATGATTCAGAAGCGAGACTTCACAACTTATACCGCTGTCTCGATGAATCATTGTTGGTAGTTGTTGGTTACAGACAAAATTTTTCGTTGAGAGGAAGTGGCATGATGATAGCTGATTTTCTGTTAATTCAAAATACCTATCTCTTGTTGCAGTGACTGCTAAATAAGGGGATGATAATTCTATTATGAAACTTGAATCATTTTGAAATAGAGGAAACTGAACTAAATTAAAAAACTGAAATTCTTGGTTATCAACCAAAGGGATCATCATTTCAAATACTATTGAGTCATTAAGACTTCGTCCTTTAATAGATGACAGCTTAAAAATATCTAATACAGATGCTGTCGGAATGTTAAGATGGGATGGAATGTTGTTCCGAATAATTTGGAGCTGTTTAGTAAATTGTGACGGCGAAATAAAATGAGGATTCATTTTGACATTATTAAGACTAAGAAGAACGTCAAGTAATGTGTCTTGCACTCTTTCGAGGTTTGAAATTGACAAAATCAAATATGAAGTTAATGCAGAAAAGCGCTGACTGACATCGATTATTTCTTGATGCTTTTCAATGCTGTTTAAGGATTTTTCGAACATGGTTTTAAAACCTTGATATTGCTGACTGAGTTGCAGATTATTTCGTTTAAGCAGATTTACGGTTGAATCTGCGATTGAGCTCTGCTTTTTAAAGAGATGCACGAGATGCTGTTCATCTTGGTTGACCAAAGAGATTTGGTGCTGTATGTCCTTAGCATCATCTTGATCCAATACCCCAAATAAGCTATGTGCCACGTTTCCTATAAAATCGAAAGGAGATCTAGCAATTCTTATCCTTTTATTGTAAGAAGTATGATAATTATGAATGAGGTCATTGTTTGATTCGATTGCTATAACTCTTTGTTTGAGAGCTGTTACTGTAGGCAAACAGTACGGATTAATTTTCAATTCATCTAAACAAATATTATCCATTCTCTGTAAATAAGTTTTCACTTCTCCTAGCTCTAGCCAATATGATGATAAATTATAAAATATATAAATGTTCCAAAAACTATTAACGGTGCTCGCACTACCTATATCTTCAAAATAAATCCCTGTGGGATGGTCAAATTGGGTTATTCTTATTGGTTCGGTATCTGAAGAGGCAGCTAATGGAAACAATAGCAACATGAAGCATAATAATGATGTTAAAGAGTTAAGGAGGTATCTCCCACTTCTTAATCTCATCAGGGGTTGTTTTTTTATTGGGATTTGTGCAGCATCCTTTTGCTGCTCTTTATGGTCAATCGGTAGGGGACAAAGATTTTGAACAGCTCGTTGATATGTGCCGGTTTCAGTCTTAACATATGCCACTCGTACTAATCCGTCTGTTCCCTTGACAACTTCGATTACACGTCCGAGCTTCCATTTCATTGGAGGCTGGTGTGCATCTTTTAAAACAACCATTGTTCCAGGTTCTAGATTTTTGGATTCCACCTTCCACTTTAATTTCTGTTGAAGAAGATGGAGGTATTCATTTGACCATCTTTGCCAAAAATGCTGTTGAATATGCTGAATCTGACGAAATTTGTCTAATCTTGAGATGTTATGATCAGTTATGTCAGGTTCTGGAAGCGATGTCAACGGAGCACCAATTAAAAAATGACCGGGAGTCAATGCCTGCATGTCATTAGGATCTGAGGAGTTAGGTGTAAGTGGGCGTGAATTCAAGATAGATTCAATTTGAATCACAACTGTGGAAAGCTCTTCATAAGTTAAAGACGCTTCTCCTAAATATTTTAACAACAATGTTTTTGCGGATTTAACAGCGGCCTCCCAAAGGCCTCCGAAATGGGGAGAACGTGGTGGAATGTGTTTCCAGTTAATTCCCATTTTTAAACAATTTGAATTAATCGATGATTGAGTTTCAGACGAATCAAGAAAATCTTGAAAATCTTTTAATTGGTTTCTTGCCCCTACAAAGTTTGTGGCATTGTCACAGAATATAGTATGGCATACACCTCGTCTTCCTATAAATCGTTTCAAGCAGTTAATAAATGATTCAGTAGTAAGGTTGCATACAACTTCAATATGAATAGCTTTTGTTGAAAAGCATACAAATACTGCAAGATACGATTTTGTTGGAGTTTTCCCTCGAATATTATAATGTGTTCGTATTGGCCCACAAAAGTCCACCCCTGAATAATAGAATGGGCGAGAAGGTACGATTCTTTCCTTAGGTAGATTACCCATTAATTGATCTATGGATTTGGGTTTCGCACGGAAACATTGGATGCATTTAGAAAGTACCTTTTGTGTTTCTCTTCCTACACTCAAAATCCAAAATTGTTGCCGAGAGATAGATACAAGTGTTCTATGGGAAACGTGTAGATGTTTTTTATGTAAGTGATCTAAGAGTAATGTGGTAACTATATTATTTTTTGGGAGTAATATTTGATTTTTTGCTTGGGAAGGAATTTCAGCATTTTTAAGTCTTCCACCCACATGTATTAACATTGTTGTTTTATCAAAATATGGGCTTAACGAAATTATGCTAGAGGTATTGCGGAGAGGTTTCCCTGCCTGAAGTGCCTTATACTCTTCGGGAAAAACACTTAATTGAACAATCCTCCATAACAAATGCGTTCCTTTCTGGATTTCTTCCGCGGTTAAAGAACCAGTTCTTCTGTTTCCTTTGCAGCGAATATTAAAATTCATCATGAATCTATAGCAATGTGCAAAAATTTTCTGCAGTGTAAAAAACGAGTTTTTATGGTTGATTGAATTTATTATATCATTTTGGATTGACATATTTAGCACTGTCTTTGGCCTTCGATGCCCAGAGATTTCTTCTGGAATCGAATACTCCATTTGTATACTTGAAGTTTGTCTTAAAAACTCAGGGCCATTGAACCAAATGGTTGATCTTACAAGATTGGGCATTCCTAACCCACGCGATATAAGATCTGCTGGATTTAATACTCCCTTTACATAATTCCAATGATTCAAATCTGATTTAGATTGGATTTTTGCTACACGATTTGCTATATATGTCTCCCAAGTATAGGAAGGTGCCTTTACCCATGTTAAAACCGTTGTAGAGTCGGTGTAATAACTGACTGATGTGATCGTCCTACTGATTATTGGAAGGATTTTTTGCACTAATTCCACCATTAGGACAGCCGCCTGAAGCTCTAACCGAGCTATAGTTGTCGCCTTTAAGGGAACGACACGAGATTTTGAACATAACAATTGAACAAAAACTTTCCCTTCATTATCAATAGATTTTAAGTAAATGCATGCGCCATATGCGCTTTCACTACTATCGGAAAATGCATGCACTTCTAATTTCGTAGCTGAGTCTATTAAGATAAGGCGTGGGATATTAATTTCACACAAAGAAGAAAATTCTGATAAATAGTTTACCCACTTATAAGCCTGTTCTTGAGGCAGATTCTCATCCCACAATATCTTAGATTTCCAAAGTTCTTGTAAAAATATTTTTCCTAGTAATATGGCTGGGCCTATCAATCCCAAGGGATCGAAGAATTTTCCCAAGTCGGCAAGAACGCGGCGTTTGGTAATCTTTAAATCATTGGGTGCATTGTACTTGTAGCAAAATTTGAATGTGTCTTCAATTGGGTCCCAAACCAAACCAAGGGTTTTAATGACCTCCGACTGATAGATTGTTAACATTCTTTCTCGATCTTGCATTGGAATATTTTCTAGAATGCGTGGATCATTTGAACAAAATTTGGTTAAATTAAAATTTCCTTGACTTAATAATTTTATTGTTTCATTGAGAAGCAACTTGGCTTCCTCAAGAGAATCTGCTCCTGTTAGGCAGTCATCCACATAGATATTTTTTGTAATAATTTTTGATGCATTAGGATATATATGTTGAAAATCATCTGCTAATTTGACCAAACATCTTGTAGATAAATAAGAGGCAGACGCCATTCCATACGTAACTGTGTTGAGCTGGTATGTTCTTAATGTGCTCTTAGGATCTGGCCTCCATAAAATGTGCTGATATGCTCTATCCTTTGGATGAATGAGTATTTGACGATACATTTTGCTAATATCGCCAGTGAATACATATTTATGTAATCTGAAATTGGCTATAACTGAAAATAAATCTGATTGGACTGTTGGACCAACCATGAGGGTGTCATTAAGTGAATACCCAGATGTCGTCTTTGCAGAAGCATCGAAAACCACCCTGAGCTTTGTTGATGAGCTCTCGGGTTTAATTACACAATGGTGTGGAAGAAAATAATTTGACTTTGGTATGTCAAGCTCTTGAATTGCAGTCATATGACCTAGACGCTCATATTCCTCCATGAAGTTTGTGTAACTTTCTTTTGAACCTCCTAATGTTTGGTTTGGGTCTTTCTTAAAAGGAAGTCGTACTATGTACTGACCCTGGCGTGTTGTTTCCACGTTATCATTAAAATGTTTTTCACATTTAAATTCTTCTTCGCTGTAGACCTTCGATTCAACTTCAAAATTTTCACTTTCCCACAGTGATCGGACCATTTTATCTAGTGTTCTCAGACTAGGTTTTGACACTGAATGACAATGAGAATTTTGGGAAGAATCTACAGCGCTTCCTGCTAAAACCCATCCTAATCTAGTATTCCGCAATAGAGGAAGATTGTTTGAGATTTTAAATTCTCCCGGCAAAAGAAGCTCAAAGAATAACTCTGCTCCAATTAACAAGTCTATGCGGTTGGAACTAATTGTGTTAGGGTCAGCAAGAAGAATATTGGAGGGCAATTGCAAAGTTTGCCTATCCAGAGATGCAGTTGCCATATAATCACTTATTTTTGGCATTATACTGGTCTCAATAGTTCTTTTATATGATGAAGTTCTGGATTCTAAATGAACATTTATTACGAAATTGGCCTGACTTTCCCTGCCTCCAATTCCGCTAATCGGAATGTCCTTTCTTCGCTTTATGCTCCCTAACTGCTGGGCTAGGGATGTTGTAATAAAATGTAATTGAGATCCCGAGTCTAACATAGCACGACAAGGAATACGCGTTCCTTTTGAACTCACGACGTTCACAATCGCCGTGGCGAGATATACCTCGCGACCCTTTAATACGACCCCTAGAGAATTGTTATTATGGGACCCTGAAGGAAACTCACCCACCCGACCAATAATATTATCACACTTACCGGATGCTGGGTTTTTTACGTTGACATCTTTTTTATTTGGATAGTGTAGTAGAGTGTTGTGTTTCCCGTTGCAAACCTTGCATCTACGTTGCTGTTGACACGATGGGAAACGATGTCCTTGCAAACAGTTGGTGCAAAGTTGAAGCTTCCGCACCTGCTGATTGCGATCCTCAACTGAAAGATTAATAAATTTTTTACAATTAAAGATCTTATGATTATTAGTTTTACAATATGGACAATTTGAAACTTCCCTATTTTCAGATGCGGTGGTTACCGCTTTCTTCCTTTCATCTGATTTCACCGTCTCCAGGGCTTGGAACCTGCATTCGACAAATTCCAGTAATTGGGTTAGAGTTGGTGTTATTCTTGGTGCTTGTAGGGATTCCTCGAAAAGCATTCGGGTGTCTTTGTCCATTTTTTCCAGCAATAGATGTACAACTAATGGGTCCCATCCACTGGTGTCATAGCCGAGATTGTTGATGGCTTGAATGACTTCCTTTGTTGTATCATGCAGCCTCTTGAGACTTCTGACAGTGTCTACGATGGTATTTGATTGGAACAATCGGCTTAACTGAGCGGATAACAGCAACCGCTTGTTGTTGAACCTGTCAACTAGAGTGTTCCAAGCCAATTCATAATTGTCATCAGTGGCATGGAAATGTTGAATGAGGTTTTGGGCATCTCCAGTAAGATTTGTCTTTAAAAAGTATAATTTTTGAGCCGGTGCAATTGGTTGGTTGTGCACCATTTGTTTGTATAGATCGAAGAACTGCGGCCAATTAAGATAGCTTCCATCGAATTTGGGTATCTCAATTTTTGGAAGCTTGATTGTTGTTGCTCGTCCTTGATTCATTTGAACTGTTTCAGCTGGCAATGTATTAGTTGGTAGCCAGGTGATCCTCAAATCTAATTCATCCTGGAGCTCAAAGTAAAGCTGTATATCTTCTACAGCTGCATCGCCTCCAAGTCGTCTATATGTTGTTGTTATTTCATCCCAATTGGTCATTAGGGTTTTTGTTTTTTGGTTAAATTCTTGCGGTAAAGTTTCCCGCAATTTCAATGGGCATTTATTAAGACCTCCTTGAAATATTTTGCAGAGTAATCGGAATTTGCTATCCGTAGTCATCCTGTTGACCTTTACACTGGTGTCATCTATTAAAGTGGGCTTTATTGTCAGCCCTGGTGGTATGTTAAATTTGGAAATTGCTGCGGTAACTCCCTCTGAATGCCCTGCTGGGGGCTTAACGGCTGCTGGTCCTAAGAGGGCTTCTTTTAGCTGCTCCGGCTGAGGATGGACTGCTGCGGTCTCCTCTATAGCCCCATCAGATTTTTCTTCTTCCGCTACTGCAAACCGCTTGATGATGTCATCTTTCATTTGATCATGAATTTTTTTTACCCCATCGTAAAAACCTTTAGTGAAGTATTCGTGTTCAGTTACCTGCGGATAATTGTCTCTTATCTCGCTATCAACATTGTCGAATACTTCCCATAATTCATTTAATCTTGTCCACCGCGCATTTAAATAATCCAGGGTTTTCCTTCCTGGACCATCCTTTCCGTAATTGCGAGCAAGTGTACAGATTTCTTTTCCTACAGCTTCTTGCTGATTGGTAAGTTCTTCAATTGTAGCCACCATTTTAATTATTTTTTATATTGAATTGTTAGTAATTGAAAGGAACTTCTTTTCTTTTTTTTTTTTTTTTTCTTTTTTAGTCTTCTTAATAACGACTCACTTCACAACACTGTTTTCTTTTATTTTGTTTTGTTTTATTAATTTACAGGCCACTAAACTCTTTTAGTAGGTCCTGTCACGGTCGCCAAATGTTCTTTAAACTTTAGAACCTTGAAAATACAAACACCTTTTTTTATTATTATTGATTACAAATTTTATTTGATGTTCACTTGAAAGTGGTTGGACAGCGAGTGCCCATTATGCCGATCATTTAAAGGTACTTTGCCAAAAATGACAAGTCAGCATAATGAACACTCAGCGCGTGAGACTAAACATTGAACTTTTATTAAATGATCTTATTTCGTCTGGTCTCACGCAGAAGTAGGAGTTGGGTGGAAATATGATATGGTAGGAAAGGTAAAAATGGGTGATAGAATACAAAAAAATACATAATTATACTTAAAAAGAACACTCAGTGGGAACTGGTAAGAAATCATTTCCCATCGTGTCAGCAACAATGCAATGTGATAATACTATTGGTCATATGGTTACTTAAAATGATACTAAAAATGTTTACTTAACAGTTCTTGTTCTCCAATCATCACAATATTTTTTAAATAATTTTAATGGTTATTTCATTAAAAATGGACTGTTTTTTGTCTGTTAATATTTTGTAAAATTTGCTGAAATATCAAAATAAAATATTTCAAGCATCAAAATGTTGTCAAAATGACAGTTATACCAGTTTTATACGAATTATTTCTTAGGACCGCGTTGTGAACTTAGATCAGGTCCTATAAATGTGAAGAAATGCTCAGGTACCAACTTTTTGTTAGGACCGAGTATCAGAGCTAGGACCTGGTCTAGCTAGACCGGGTACTAGGCTGGCTTAGGACTAATGTGAAGAAATTGGCCGTAAAAGTTTCAGCCCTTAATGTTAACATTTAGTACCGCCGCATCGCAAACTAATTCCCATACGATTTGTATGGGAAAGATTGTGTATTTGTGTTTAGAATTGTTTATCTTTTTAATGGTTCATCCAAAAGGCTTGACAAAATCATTTTATTTTATAAAATTGTCCGCTCTACAAAAAAGCTCTTAATAGTTTTTTTGATTTACCCCCGCGTTTCGAAGTTATTCAACTTTAAAATATAAAAAGTAATTTTTTCTCATTTTTTTCCGATTTTTTGACGAAATTATTAGGTTTTTCAAAAAATTTGGCAAAATTTTCGAATATTTGTATTCTATGTTGTGTTTTGGTTTCACAGATCCTTTTATATAACTCTCAAACCCCTAATACTATCATATTAGATTTCTTCAATAAATTTGAATTATTCATTTTTTCAACTAAAAATTATTTTAATTAATTTTTCGCGTCCGTTTTTTTTAACTTTTATACATGCAGTTTTATAGAGCGTTCAATTTTATACTAGAAAATGATTAAATCTAGCCTTTTTGATGAACCATTATAAAGATAAAAAATCTAAACACAAATACACAATTTTTCCCATACAAATCGTATGGGAAATAGAAATTTGCGATGCGGCGGTACTAAATGTTAACATTAAGGGCTGAAACTTTTACAGTATTTTTTTTATCGTCATTTCCAACAATATTTTCAACAATGCTTTGAACAAAAAAAGAAAAATTTTTTTTTGAATCAGTCTAATAAATAAATATATTAGTATGAAATTAAATGTGAAAAAATAAAATATCTCAAAAATTAGAGCTCCTAGAAAAGATCCAATTTGATTTTTTGGGCTTATTGAGCTTTTATACATTAGGTTAGATGTATATATTTTTCTGATAAATTAAAAAAAGCAAAAACGCAAAACGCGAAGTACTGATACACCAACCACAAAGATAGTAATGCCAGCAGCAGGTAGTAGTTAAAGATCTACTGTCGATCGCTTGAAATACTCCAAAAAATAAAATACATGAAAGGTATGTATCAATGTGGAGACCGTGCTGTAAGACCTTTTAGGTCGCAGTGCAACTACCCCACATTCATTCTTTCAATGCCTCCAAAAATATTACGCATTTACATACCCCTAGTAATGGGTAATTCTGGTTACTCTGGTTACGTACAACCTTTTAATGGGTCTGTCCTAAAGCACATATCGTCGGCGTAAAGCAAAAATTGTTCTAAGTCACAAAAAGCTAATTTTACAGGGGACGATTTTTAAGTTTCAAATTGGTGTGAAGCGACATTTTTCTGCTCGTCCGCCATTCAAGTTATTTTTTTTATAAAGTTTGTTCTTTTCTTTTGAATAAACCATACAAATTTACCTCATTAGTAGGTGCATACTATTTTTAAATATTTTTAAGAACTAAAAACCCAAAATTGGACATATAACGATTTCTATACAAGTACGCACTTCCCTTAAATAAAAAGTGGACTTAGAACAAAATATGTTGGGATTTTAAACAATCAAAAATACTCGGGTCTCATTTTCAGAAGGCTACTTGCCTGTGTTTATTGTTCTATGTCCCATTTAATTATATTATCTGCTGAAAAGAGTTTTTTTAGACAAAAAAACTTATCAAATTCGTAAAAAGCACCATCAAATTAGTAAAACTGCATCATTATCTCGTTTTCGGTAAAAATTGGATTTAGAACAATTTTGCTTTAAGCCGACGATATGTATTAAGTATAACATAACCATACCAATTTAAAATCCAATTTAAATTAAGATATTTTTTTAATGTCCAGTAACTCTACAAAAGTGTTCATTAAGCGACTTGTTTAAATAAAAGTAAATAAAAATTGTTATAGAAAATAATGATATTATTTTTACAAAGAAGATCCTTTATCATTTAAAAGTGTATTGTTTTTGCACTTCCGAAACAACGCCGTAACATTCCGATACATGTTTGTTATTGTGATAAATTGACCTGCTTTTATTATGTATTATAGTAAAACCCGGATAAGTGCCTCACCTTTTAATAAGAACTTAAACGGATAAGGTACTTATAAAAACCGGCTTAAGTGCTCATAGACACTTACCAATCAACTGAATTTTAAAGCAGGAAACATAATGAAGCGCTAAAGCTGACGAAGTTTTTCTTATTTTTGCAACTGGATTCAAATGTGTACTTCAAAAAAATTGTTCAAGTACCCTAAAAGCTGAGTTCAGAAAAGACACTCCGACCGACGGGGTTGCACTCACACACTTGCAACTTTTTGTGTATGAACACAAAGTCGAAGGAGAAATCGTGGTGAAAAAACCAATACATAAAAAATCGGCTCCGCGGTGATTATAATTTACATACTAATTCGAGCCGCTTTCGGACCCGTTTCGTAGTCGAAGTCGGACTCAGTTCCGCCTGAGGCGGAGCGGATTCGGACCGAGGTCGGACTCGTTTGCTTGAAGGGTAAATTTAATTATAAGTATTTAAAATAGCGGGTAAACGCTATAGATACTTAGAAGATGAGTTTAAAATGAGAAAGTCCTTAGAATTTTTGTTCTAAAAAAAAATGTAGAGGCACTTATCCGGGTTTTATTGTAATATGAATCGGTAACCTCTCGCACAAGAAATTTCCTGTCAGTTTTAAGACAACTTACATTTTTTTTAATGAAGAAAATGTACCTTTTAATTCTTCCAGAAATTCATCGCTGTAAATCTCCGATGGATCGTATCTGTGGTCTTTCAAGAATGCTTTCCGAGTACAGATTATATCTTCTAGGATCATTGTGAGCTTATCCTTCTGAGGTGGATCACATTGAACAATAAATTCAGTGGGTTTTGTGCAGTACCTATAATAAAGTATTCATTTAAGAAATGTGATTCATAATAAGCATTCAAAATAAGCCAGAGAAACTAAGAGTTGGTGTGTAATCATAAAACTACGTAATACACTGTCGGTCAATAGGATAGGTTCACCTTGTAAACGGCAAGGAAAAACTTGTTTCTCTTAAAAAAACTTTTCAATAACCTTTTCGAGAATGCAGTTGCAAAGCATGTCTTTTTTCCAAACTAAAAATCAGAAAAAGGTGGTTGAAAAACTATTGTAACGGTAAATGTATATCCTGTTTTGGAATGTTTCTAAAAAAAGGCTGATTTTGATCGGTTAATAGAATAGGTTCACCCACTTTAAAGTGTGTTTGGGTTCAAAAAAAACTTGATTAGTGGGCGGGTTTTTAGGTGGAGGAAAGTGAGGTTTATTTAAACATGCTTTAAGGGGAAATGAGACAGTCCAGAACCAGATGCCTTAGTTTCGAAGAAAAAATAAAAATCAAGTTGTAGACCGAACAAAATTAAGGTGTATATGAGCCTAAAAATGAAAAGAAAAGCGCACTATCCTTTGGTTGGTATTCGATTCTTCCGTATTAAAATCGTAAATTAAATCTTCCCCCTGCAAGAACTCTTAGTCTTTGAACTGCAGAAAGATTGATGAGAAATGTCCCAAACCTAGAACGCATGCAAATCCCAAATCCAATAGGAAACTCTGTTAAAACCCCCAATGAATTGAAAATAGGTTGAATTTGTGTATTCTGGAAGGTTGAAATCATTTCTTATTTGATTTAGGAAGGGGCGAACTGCTTTTGCAGCGACATAATAGCCATTAGGTCGAAGTTATGGTTATAGTCAATATTCCATATTTTGATAAGACTGCAAATTCATGCAAGCTCACTCTCAAAATGACTTTTTCAGAGTTTAGTGATTTATTTTGACCCTTTAGGTAGACTTTTCCACAGAATAAAGAGTTATAAAAGTTTTACTGAGGAAAAACTGGTAAAGTCTCGCACTTTTGTAAGTCTTTCTAATCTTCGGACCTTTAACTTGTTGGAAATATCTTGTTCGTGAATTCTATGAGTGTAGATAATAATTTTCGAATAAAATGTAATAAAAAAATCTAATAGAAGAAGCCTTAAGAAAGTAAACTTAATTAAATTAAAAAGTTTTACTACCCGAAAATTAATGGAGTTTTTGAAATATGTAGTTGTTAATTAAAAGAATTTTTTTCAATATAAATTCAGTTAAATAAAATCCATTTTATCGAAAGAACCTATTTTAGCAACTTAACTGTCCAATGAGTCCCATATGACTCAAAATATATGTTTTGTCAAAAGCCTACAAAGTCCCATGTATCATATATGACTCATATACATATTTTACTAAAATCAACTTCACTGTCCCCATAAAATCTGATTAAAAAACCTCTCTACGTTCAATATTATTTTGTTTATTTGAAGGATTCATCACTCCACGTCCAATGAGTCCTATTTGACTCATAGAATATTTTCTGTATCGTGTTTCTTGAGTCCACGAGTCATATATGATTCATAAAGACGTGTTTTTAAAAACGTGTTTGCTATATGAAAATATGGCTATAGAACATAATTTATTCATGAATGTGTAGGAAAAGAAGAAATACTTTCCCAAACTGCAAAAAAAAATGGAAAAATGTTTGAGCAAAAAAAGTTATTTCATATGGGTGGTATGGGTAGGTACATAATAAGAAAATTAAAACACCATTAATAGTACAGCGACTGAAAAAACACATCTAGTCAAAATTGTAGAGACATCAAAATTTGAATGCAGGGTAATTAAAAGAGGCTTGATAATGTGTTTTGTCTTGTACGGCTTTCCACACGCCATCCTTTTTGAAAAATACGTTTTGATCAATACCTCGAAAACGACATCTTACAGAAAATTGGCAAGGACGTTTTTGACATTAAATTATATTATCTTTCTTTTTTAAATTCACAATTTTCCTTTTAGAATGAATACTTTTTTAATTAGAGAGCCAAACAACTAATACAGTACATAACGCTTATAAGAAACTCAAAAATTGCACAATATTTGTTTCTTATAACCGAGTGTTTCTTATATTCTTAGAACGGATATAAGAAACAAGTTTCTTATACGGATATAAGAAACAAGTTTCCTATACACATCTACTACCCAGTAGCATGGTATAAAAAGACAAGGTATGATCATTAGAGCCGCCATCTTACAAAATGGGGTAATAAGGTTTTGACGTTTTATACTTGGTAAAGTCAAAAGCAACAAATAATTTCCAAGACAAATTTGATAACAACAACAATTTCAATAGGCAGCTGTCAAAACCTTAAGTAGCCATTTTTAAGTTTTGACAGTTCTCGATACAGAGTTTGTTCTAATGATCATACCGTCTCTTTTTATACCATGACCCAGTAGTATTACAAACTTATCTTCGCCTAAATATTTAATCCAATTATATAACTACATAATTATGTAGCTATTTTATATTTTTCACAGATTTCTTTTCTATTTTTTCCCGATTTAATTTATTCAAGGATTATGTATCAATTTAGTTTTAAGTGAAATATTAGCTGTGTTCCTTTCGCCTGAAGTATCTACTGCTAAGTTGTTCTGCTTGTATTCAACTCCATTTCTTCAATAGAAAAAAATGTCTTTGAATGGATTCAGATGCACTAAAAAGTACTTTGCTGAGCAACATTTTTAGCAAAGGTAAACACAGCAGGGATATAAAGAACACAAACACAACAAATAACAAATTAACCACTGAACTGAAATTCTCTTCAAATAATGTCAAACTCAAATGACATTTGCACAGGTTGCTTTGAATTTTTCTTTAGGGCTCATGTTTTTTTAGTTTCGTAATTTTTTTGAAAGTTTCTTAAATCCAACCAACTTTATGTGTGTGCAAGAAAGTCCGTGGTTTGAAAAATGTTTCTTTTATCAGTGTTTTTCTTATAAACGTGTTTCTTATAAACATATAATTCAACATTAAAATATATGGTAAAGTACACGGTGATTTTGTTCGAGTTTCTTTTAAGCGAGGTTTTCTTATAAGCGTGTTTCTTATAAGCGATAAATACTGAACGTGCTTTTAATCTTTATTTTTTACTCCCCAAGGCTGTTGTAAGGGGTAAGAAGTAAGGGAAACATACAAAATTTCCAAACAATTTTTTTTTTCTATTTTGTTTATTACTTTTTATCTCAATGTGTACATTTTTGCACTTTTTTTAGAGAATCCGTATAAAAATAATAATCATAAGTAAATGAGACCAAAAAAAATATAAGCAGCTTCTATAAGAACCTCAAAAATTGAGCAACATAAACCAAAAAGATGTGTGTTTTCGTATGTAAGTGCAATTTAGTTCATCTTCTCTGCGCTCTACACTCGAAACGGTTGATTTTAGAGAGAAAATTATATTGTATATAGTTTTACGACGAACCATGCCCTCTGATGACCTCCGAGAAATAGGTCGCGAGATATTTGTGAAAAACTGATTTCCGTGACCATTTGACCCTTATAAGTTATAACTTTTTTAGCCTATACGGTACCAATGTCAGTTTTTCACATTTTCATTACAAAAATAAGCATTACTATTTTTAAATAATGTAATTAGAATTGGTTTCTTACCTGAGTAATTGGTAAATATTGTTAAAAAAAAGGGTTTAGTTTTATGCTCCTATATGATTCATTGGACTTGTGGCGATGAAAATCAAATATCATACGTCCATGAATCATATAGGAGCATAAAACTAAACCCTTTTTTAAACAATATTTACCAATTACTCAGGTAAGAAACCAATTCTAACTGCATTATTTGTAAATAGTAATGCTTATTTTTGAAAAAAAGTACTGGACGTAGAAATGATTTTGAAGGAGTTTGTATGGGGACAGTAAATTCTATTTTATGAAAATATGTATCATATATGACTCATTGGACTCTGGTGGCAAGGGAAAAAATAAATTATATGAATCCAATGTGCTATAATTGACAATTTAGTGCTATAATTAACAATTTAGTCGTCTTCATATCATTTTCCCAAATAAGACAAGTGAACCTATTCTATTGACCGATGAAAAATGGTCTTTTTTGGGAACATTGCAATAAATTGTATTATTTTTTTATTTTAATAGTTTCGAGCCAGCTTTTTTTTAATAAATAAGTCAGAAAAAGGGATATCATTAAATTATGTAGGTTTTTGTAGGCGCAAAAATTCAAATCTTTATCGTTTATAGGGTGAACCTATTCTTTTGACCGGCAGTGTATGCCCTTCTACTCTCAGTCATTTCCAATACTGAAAGCTTTACCTTAAAACTGTTACAATATCACTTGCTGTTTCCGCCTTGCAATAAACCTTCTTCTCGAGAATCTCAAGCATTGCATTAAGATCTTCGGGAGCACATCCAGCACTGTGCAAAGGACCAGCCAAAGCAAGTACCTTCGGCTTCGATTCGAGTTTACTATAAAAATCTCTAAAAATTAAAAACATATCACTTTGCTCCTTGATTTCATGGCAGTCTTCCAAAACGATCAGATTTACATTCTCCATGTTTATGTCACCATTTTTCAATCCTCGCAAACACGTCTTTGGTTTCAGAATCAAAACTTGGGCTTCCCCGTATTTCACAATTGCATTGTCACTGTCGTCGTTTTGCTTTGCCTCATTGTAAACTTTTAGATCGGTCAAATGATAAATCAAATTGTAGGCCGATTCGCCGGATAGCCGGCTTAGGTAGAGGCTAACTTTTGAACGATTTTGGCGAAGTTCACGGGCCTTTTCTTGTAAAAGTTTTAGGGCAATGAATTCTTTGGAAGATTTGTGTCCTAGGCAGAGCATAGTGTTTTGTTCGGACGCCGACGCGAGCAGTTCGACTTGATAGTCGCGAGGAGTAAAAGATGTTGTGTGGACATTATCACACCAATGGAATGCCATTGTAGAGTTATTTGTATATATTTTTACAATTAGGTTTAGTTATAATTAGTTTAAATTATAAAAACACATAACTTCTTGGAAGTATTTATTTGATTAAAAATGAAAAAAATAAGGAAGCGATTAGGCTTTTGTGTGTGATTTGTGCTTGTGCTTACACAAAAAAATTTTATCAAGAAAAATCAAGTGACGTTTGAATGACAGCCAAAATGTCAACTTGGGATGTGTTCAAATTGTGTTGTTTGAAAAAAAAAAAAAAAAAAATGAAATGATTCAGTAAAACTGCGGATTCACATTGGGATCGCTTTTTATTCTTCCGACGGACAATTATCATAAAATTTGCGATGATAAAATTAACAGCAAAAACAAGCAAATAAAACTCAAATGCAAACAATTAACGTCCAATTCACGAGTCAATTAGGTTTAATTAAACGTATTAGGTGTAATTAAACGTGGAATGTTGATCCTCTTTTTTACAAAATAATTTCGCTAGCGAGAAAAAAAATCTTTTCACTTTTGTACTTTTGCAAAAAGTGGTGAATGTAGTTAAGGCTTTATTTTGACGTTTCTCTTTCATCTTGTTCTTTTTTTTTGCTTTTTTGCTTTATTTGATTTCATATTGGTTGTAGTGTTCTCTTCGTCGGATGTATATTTATTTGGGTGTAAGTAACTTTTTTTAATTTATTTAAATGTTTACGTTGCACATAGAGCCCGCTAAAGTTATTTTTTGTACATTTTTCTGCTTATTTTCGAAGAAAAATATATAATAATAAGTTTAAAAAAAATAGCTGTCAGATTTGCGTCTTATAAAAAATACTACCAGCGGTATTTATTAGATTAGCTTAAACTGGTTCTCAAAAGTTGTTTAGTTAAGCTTGCTTAAATATTTAATTCGCCTTTAAGCAACGTTGCTTAAATTTGTATTTATAATCGAATTTCCACAGATGATTAACTAAACGATAGTTGTGTCAAAAAATGAAGGGGAATTTTGACTAGTCTAGTACAAAATACTATTACATTTTAGAAACATCACGTGGTTTTTGACAACTTGAGGGTATTTTTTTTTGTAAACAAAAATTCTTAACCTTGACTGCGCAAAAAAAAAAGATTAGGTCGCTGACGATGAGTTTGCTTTCGTCGGATTCCTTAATAAAATGCACAGAGCAAAGCCAGACAGCATTGATTTTTTTCATTTGTACTAACCATTTTATTTTTTTTTAACATTCTTTAATATTTTGATTTGAATTTAAAATTCAAGCTCCTTTTAGGGAATAATTTCATTTCAAACCAAAATAAAGTCTTCACCCCATACTCTAGATAAATTAATAACATGATACTGAGCTCACGGTCTTAATAATAATTCATATGTAGTCAAATCAATCTTAAAATGGCTCTAAGCAAGCTCTAAACGCGGTGAATGGCGTTTAAGTTAAGCAATCGTTAAGCAACGTTGCTTAAATGTGTAAATTCTTTATAAATACACATTTTGTACTTAAAAGCTATTTAGAGGTTGTTTAACGTTAAACAACCTTTAAAATTCTTTTATAAATATGGCTGTACATGTAGAAGCGTGCGACGCACCGAAACGAAAATCAAAAGGAAATTTGAAGATATTTTTTGCAACTTGCTTCTTCGTATGGAGCAGACTAATGCCGACTTTACATGAGTCGATTTTAGCCGCACGATATGTCAGCTATTACATGAAGCCTCAAGAGGCTTGACTCTTTTTTCGAATTTTCTTTTGATAATCATTCTGTGAGGCGCGTACTATTACACGATGCCTCTTGAGTCAAAGACTCAAATTTGACATTTTTCTTTTGATTTAAGTATTGTTGTTGTTGTATTGCACCAAGAAGCAAAAAGAAATGAAAGGGAATGTTGAAAAAAGAAAGAGTGGAAAAAGAAACGTCAAAAAAGAGTCTCAGAATTTTGGCCCACAACTCTCCGGTCGGATAACTTTTTGTTTTATCTTCTTTCCCTCTTGCACTTATTAGTTTTGAAAAGAGGCGCGCCTCTTGAGGCTTCATGTAATAGCTGACCATGTTGCACAGCTGAAGTCGACTAGGATTTCTCTATGGGGATTGTCACTTTAGTCACCTGCAGCTTACGTTGACACGAGTAAAAAAGCTTCGCCGCACGGCAAAAATCGACACGTGAAATGTCGGCAAAAGGGCCTATTGCTTCTTTCTCCTCAAAATTAGAGCATGTAGATGCTGTACATTATGTACAGCGGCTAACTTCAAGTTTTTGAACACTCCCCCAATGAAAATGTCAAAGAAGTGCGCGAAAATACGAAACGATCAAAACAAAAATAAAAAAATTTAAACAAAGTTGAATTCAAAATGCACCAATTTATTTGTAGTTAAATTTGTTCCCATTAAAAAGTTTTTTGTATTTGTTTATTTTTTCAAATCAAATCAATGTTAAAAAAGCATGTCTAAACACGCTAATATCCAACAATCTAATCCGCCTGGTGCTGGTGTTAGCAACTGGAATAACGACATGAACGACGATGATGACAACGAAGATTTACTTCTCCTAAATGATTCTTTAAATCTCAACACATCTTCCTTAAGGTCAGATGAAAAATACACAGGTTTTGATAATAATTCCGCAGACACCTGGATATTCCCTTCAAATTTTCCCGAACGTGCTTATCAATTTAATATTATACAAAAAGCTTTGTTCCATAATACACTTGTTGTACTGCCAACAGGTTTGGGCAAAACATTCATTGCAGCCGTTGTAATGTACAATATTTACCGATGGTATCCTATGGGTAAAGTTATATTCATGGCACCCACACGCCCTTTAGTTGCACAGCAAATCGATGCTTGTTGCAAGATCATGGGAATCCCAAAACAAGATTCTGTCGAAATAACCGGCAAGCTTAGCAAAGCAAATCGAGCTCAGTTGTGGCAATCGAAGCGTGTCTTCTTTGCTACTCCTCAGTCAGTTCAGTCTGACATTTTCGATGCTGAACTTAATTTTCCCTTTCAAGCTGTGAAACTCATCGTTGTCGATGAGGCTCATAGAGCGAAGGGAAAGTATGCTTACACAGAAGTCATTCGATATATTTGGAGTAAAAATAAGTACTTCCGTATACTTGCCCTCTCTGCAACTCCTGGGCGGAGGAAAGAGGATGTCGAAGAAGTTATTCGTAATCTTTTTATTTCGAATCTGGAAGTTAGGACAGAAGATTCTGTCGATGTTGTTTCGTACGTTCATAAGAGACAACTGAAAGTTGTTGTTGTTGATCTTGGAACGAAGCTTAGTCAAATTCGTGATGAACTGCTGGAAATTGCAGATCCTCATATAAGAAATTTGATAGAAAATCGATTGATTTCTGGAAGACCTGGTAGTATCAGTCGCAATTGGTTGGTGATGGAACACAAAAGGTTCCGGGAAATGACCTTGAACAATGGGGTTCCATATCAAAAAGAATTAAACTCGGATTTTAGTATTTGCATCAGTGTTTACCATGCAATAGAATTGCTGGAACGTCATGGTTTGAGGGTGTTTTTGAATAATTTCGATGAAACACAAGAAAATGGGCCAAAATTTGTGGTTATCCTGCGACCTGATTTGCGTCGTCTTATACAAAGAGTTCGCGAGGAGGCGGGACCTAATCCATTTGCATTTAGCGATCAATGCATGTTGGATGGGGAGATAGCTACCATACCACCGAATATAGACTTTGGACATCCGAAATTTGAAATAGCAAGGGAACATGTGGTGGCACATTTTGAGGTAAGTCTTAATGGTCTGGTGTAAGATTTGATTAAATTATTATTTTTATTGATTTTCATTTGCAGAGTAATAAAGATGCTCGAGTTATAATATTCTGTGAGTATCGAGAATCAGTTATGCTGATGCATCGTTTACTTCTTCAGCATAGGCCAGTTATACGACCGAGATTATTTGTGGGTAAGTTTTTTTCTAGTAGGTATTTCATTTAAGAATAATATCTTCAAACATTAAATAAATTGTAGCTTGAATCACACTTTTAATCCAGTGAATTTTGTCTCATGGATGTACTATAAGTCGCAGCAATTTGTTCCTTTTTATGCTGACTCTTCTACAAATGTTCTCTACCATATTGTTCTTTACTCCTCTGTCCACTTGTGTAAACATTTTATTCATGTCATCTGGACTTTGAAACTCCTCTTTTATCCTTTCATTCTGATTCATTATAATGTTGTTCATGTTATAGGAAAAAATTAAAGGTATTCAATGACCTTTTAATAGGAATGAAAATACGAAAAATAACTTTGAAAACTAAAGAAGAACATCTCTCAATCTTAAGAAAGCAATACTTATAGCCTAAAGAACAATAAAAGCAACGGTAGAAATAGGATAGTAGCAGAATACCTCTAGTTTAGAATTTTTTTTGGTCAACTGCTTAAAACAAATTTTCAATCAGGAAGTCCCAGGTCAATGGACAAAATCTGAAATAATACTCATACACAAAAAGAACATATTAACAACTATCAACCTAAAAGTATAATATCGTCAATCTATAAGGTCTTTGAATCTTTGATAAATGTATATTTGGGAGAATAAACATCACTATTGATTTAAACAACCTTTCAAAGAAGCTGGTTTTATATCCAGTTTCTCTACAATTGATCATTTACAATCCATAAGCCAGATAATAGAAAATGCAAGGAATGTAATATAACCCTCTACTCCATTCATCGATTTTGCAAAAGCTTTCGGTACAGTCGACCAGGGCTTCATTTGGAAGGCCCTTCTTAACCTAACCGCCCGTTGTATGAAAAAAACAGTCCAAATTTTGAAGAAAATGTACAAAACAAGCACCGCACTTATAAAAACAAAACGTTTAGACCAGAATTTAATATTTCACGTGGTGTATGGTTAAGAGATCCTCTATCAACAGAACATTTTTCGGCTCCTCTAAAAGAAGTCTTCCAAATCCTCAATTCGCAGACGATATAATAAATGTCTCTCCACCCCATTTCTTCTTACGTCGAATGCAATGATAAAATAAGTAGGGTAGAAGGGGAGGATTTGCCAGGATTTAGGAAAATTGACTTAACGCAAAGTTTTTACGTTTGTTTTAATTTTTTAATATATGATATTATTATTGACTTTATCATCTTCACTTAAACATTTTTTTTTCATCTTGATATATTAATTATTTCTATTTTTAATAATTTATTAAAAAAAACGAAAAGTGATGTGGCAAAGCCTCCCACGGTGGGAGGCTTTGCCACGGGGGTGGGAAAGGATTGCCAGTTACCTAAATATCAAAGTTAATACAAATAAAACCAATAATCATAAACAAAACTTCTTTTTAGCTGAAAATACGAAGAAGGGATTGATTTTCTAGGATTCTGCCATCCTCTTTTGAGGAAGCTCACCATGGGGTGCATTTGCCAGAGCAAAACCTACCCAAAAACAAATGGCAAATGCACCCCACAAGCTAATCTTTCGAAAATTTACTTATAACTTTTTTATAAGTTAAACAGTAAAAAAATCACTTCTACACAGCATAGTAAACATAATTTTCAAAAGATATTTGTATGAAAAAGTAATTTAACAAGACAAATATTAAATATTTACGACGGTTATGTACCTTCATATTTTGGTTCTCAACATTAAAAAACTAGCACAAGCTTCTAATTTATTTCGTGTCCAGCCAAAAGCTGCCAAACTTTGTAGAATGTTTTCAATCGTAAATGTGCAACAGAAAATGATTTTTCGGTATTTAATGTTCTGTTGGTTTGGAAAAAAACCTGGACTGGCAAAGGTACCCCATTGGCAAATGCTCCCCCTTCTACACTAACTCCTTTTTGTTATCTTAGTGGAACTTAAAATGTTATTTTGAATTTTGTTTTGCACATTTTATAACTTCCATGATAGAACACAACAACACACTACCATCGCAATGGTCCAAAGTGAAGAGATTTCCATTTAGTTTTTAAATTATTATACTCTTACTCTCGATTTGAATCTCACTTTTCTTATTTCTATATTTAATCACTAGTTTATTTTATTTTCAAAATATTCTCATCCAAATTTGTCGAATTTTGCAATATAAAAAGCAAGTGTATTTTTAATGTTAGCTTCTGTTTATGTATTATCTGCGGTGCCTAATGGCAGCTCTTAGCCCACAATTGTGCCCTTAATTATGAAAGTGGACTAAGTCACTCCTAAAAATGGCCTCAAATCTAGCCTTAAAATAATTATTATTTAACGGGTAAAGTTAATTTGAAAGCGAAATTGCAGTAAATAAACTTCTTTATTGCTCCTCTAGTGATTTCATAAAAGAAATATAGTTAAATCGTTATAAGAAAATTATTATGTAAGTTTTTCTTTAAACAATGCAAAAAGTGACTTAGTCCACTTTCATAATCATGGGCACAATTGGCACAAATAATGTAAAAGTTTAACATTGTTTAACTAAAATTAATAATTGCCATGCCTTTTCATCATTTTTATGTAATTTTAGAGACTGTTCATTTTTTCAAGTGGAGCAAAATAAACAGTGTTTTTGTGAAGCAATGCGAAAAAGTGCAAACAGTAGCCATACGTATTCTGTATTGGGTTTTTGTTCTTACAACATTATTTGTCAAAAGTTCCTCTTTGAAAATTCAAAACCAAAAATCAGCTCCAATCGCTTTTTTTTAAGCAAAATATGCGTTTCTACAAAGTTCAAAATTAACGGGTTCAGGAAACAAATGGCAAGTGATTTAATAAAAAAAATAAAATCCTCAATTTTTCAACTTTTTTTCATTAGTTAATTTTAGATTAAAATTTCAGTTGAAATTAAAAAAAAAATTTTTAATCAACTACCTACATAATTTTGATAGAAAATTAAATTTTCTATAAAGAGTCTTTAAACCGTTAGGCTTGGTTTTCGAGTTAAAGAAAAAAAACTGAAAACCCAGGGTTTTCATTTTCTCATAAATGCACCATGGATTTAGAAGGATTTTTGGCTGAAGCATACTTTTATGACAAGGAATCATATTCAGCAATAAAAACTCGTTAGCGAAATTGTTCCATTCAAAAAGTTCTTTTCAATTAACAATATTTGAATGCCATCTAAACATTACCTACCAAATCACCTCACTTCACTAACTGTTTTGATTATCTCTTCCATTTTATATTCTCCCTATTTCGAAGTATCCTAGAAGCTCACTTCTGTAACTTAACTTAAATCTATTTCCTCACATAGGTCAAGGTGGCTCCGGTTCGATTCGTGCAGTAACTCAACAACAACAAATCAGTGTAATGAATGATTTCAAAAGCGGTAAAAGTAATGCTCTTATAGCAACATCAGTTGCCGAAGAAGGTATTGATGTAGGTGAAGTTGATTTGATTGTTTGTTTCGATATAAACACTTCGAATCCGACACGATTTATCCAAAGAATTGGACGAACTGGTCGTAAAAAAGAAGGTAAAGTCCTACTGCTAGCAACCGAGGGAAAAGAACATTCAATGCTTAAAGATGTACTTTCCGAACGTAATAGATTAAATAAGAGCATCTCAAAAGGTGGACAATTTAATTCGGCATTTTAT
This sequence comes from Episyrphus balteatus, assembly GCF_945859705.1. NCBI lineage: Eukaryota > Metazoa > Arthropoda > Insecta > Diptera > Syrphidae > Episyrphus > Episyrphus balteatus. Next base: position 1,258,213 of record NC_079136.1, on the reverse strand, counting down.
AATCAAGCACCACGAATGGTTCCAACTGAATTCAATCCAAAATGTTTAAAAGTATTTATTCAACCGCCAGAAGTGGAAGAACAAAAATCAAAAGATAAACCTGCAAAGACTACAAAAGGCAGTAAATTTGCACAAATATGTCAGAAAAAAGACTTGAGACATTTTTTTAAACAAAAAGCTGCATTAGACGATGAAGATAAGTGTGTTTTTGCAGATACTCAAGAACCGAATAGATTCTCACAAAAGACAAGTATCAAATCGGCTTCTAAGAGTAAACCATCCCCTAAAGCAACTGTATCAACTACGACAAATGTTTCATTACCAAATGAATCTGATTCTAGAATTCCAGAATCACCTCCATCTTCTCCTCCTAAATCTATCCCCATTACTAGTAAAATTATGAAAAAAATGGCCAAGTACGTTCGAAACACCACAAATGGCCAACCAATTGAAACCCTCAAAGCCATGAACTCAAACAAACTCTCCAAAAATAGTTTCCAATTCTTAATCGAATTTAGTCCTGACATTTTAATAGATATCTGGACTCGAATGGAAGAACTATGGCATAAAGGAGTTGATGAAAATAATATCCCATCCAAAGGAATAACTAATGACGATCGTCAAATTATTCGGGCATATCTCCAGATTGTGAATAATATTGGGTCTAAGGAATCTGTTGCAGAATTAATTGAAAGTAAAAATAAGTTACCCAAGTTTCAATCTCATTCTAAATTGAGTGAAAAATACAAATCAATTTTTACCAACTTGCAACATGGTGGCATTGGCGAAAACAATTACGAGTTCCTTATGGAAAAATTTGAGGCAGCTTCAAATTACTTTCCAACCGATGAGCTCTCCAAAGAAAGCTACATCCGATCAATGGTTTATGAGGATGAGATTGATGAAGTCGATGAAAGCACATCAGTATTTAATGAGAGCAGCCGTAACTACAGCACTGATTGTATCTTGGATTCAAAATACATGAGTCAATGGGGTGATACAATGAACCAGACAAGAAATAGTTCCTATATTCAGAAGTCTCCAATTAAAGTTAATAAATCAAATGTTTCAAACTCTAATGAACAAATTCTTCCAACACCAATTGTACCGCCACCAGCAGCAGCTTCAGCGAATGACAGTGACGACGATGTTGTTTTCGTTGGAACAACACATCAATCAACTCCCATTCGAACAGGCACATTTAAACAGTCGTTGCTAAATTTCAGTGAAACTCCCATAACCAGTTCGGCTACCAAACATGCATCCCAACGCAGCAAACCGTTAACAAAAAAAAGTCAAAAGAATATTCTAGATTTCGTTAAGTCCAATAAAGTTCAAAATACTGAACTAGCGTCGCCTAAAATGGATACAGAGAAGTTGACAGACAAAGTAGACTTCTTAAAGGCTAATAAAGTTCAAAACACTGAAGATGTGTTCGACACCCCGAAGATGTCTGGCCAAAGTACAAGTAAATTAGACTACTTAAAGTCTAATAGAGTTCAAAACACTGAATGTGTGCTGCCCTTAAAGTTCCCTGTGGAAACCACAAACAAGATTCCAGAACCAAAGGAAGACAACTCAATGAATTTCTTCGATGATCAATTTGATGACATAATCGCAGCAAATAGTGGGATTTTTGAACGCATTGAAAACAGTAACCAAGTGAATATTAATTCTGAAAGAACTCCCAATACTGCCCCAAGGCCAACTTCATTACGGGTCAGCCTTGGAGACAAAGTTGATAAACATGCCACAACTACCCCAGCAACAAATATCGACAAATCCCCTGGACATTCAGTGAAGATTCCATCAACCTTGGGGTCAGATGATTCTACACCCGATGATGTTATTCCTTCAATTGATGTTCCAAGGGGAAAACTTACAAACAAACAAAGTGCAGAAGAGTCTACTCCAGCTGGTATCTATTCCTTCTCTAAACATTCCAAACAAGATCAAAATATTTACCCTGAATCTCGAAATTGTGATGACGTACACCCCGAACTAGCAGACATCGATATAAATGACCTATCCGAGTTTTCTATGGATGATATAATAGAAAGTGTTAAAACTGATCCTGTCGTGATGTCTTCCCAACTCCCTCACAGAGCTTCTCCTGATATATTTGATGAATTATGTGAATCAATTGTTGAACCTAAAGTCAAGGAAAAGTCACCTCCGCGAAATGTGAAAACTCCACCTGCACAAGCATCACCGTGTCTTTTGACAAAGAAAACTCTAACATGGGGACAGATTCGACAAAAGTATATTAAACCATCACAATCGGAGTCGAGTACGACAGAAGCAACAACATCACACCAACAAACTGACCAAGTTAGGAATACTCAACAGAAACATGAAATAAAAGAAGTAGATAGTCCAAATGAAAGTGTCATAAAAATGCCATCGAAAATTGGTTTAAAAAGAAGAATTATTAAAAGTGATTCTGAGAGTAGTGACGATAAAGATTCTTCGCCAGTACGAAAGCGACAATCAAGAATTCTCAGGAATCAAGAGGTAAGAAATGATTCATTGCAAACTATCTTATATAATATTTTGAATCTTACTTTAGATTATTGGAAGAAGATTAATGAAAGATCCACATTTCCGACAAAGAAGAAACAATGAGTTTATCGATGATGAAGCAGTTTTAAGTGGTTCGGAGAGTGAAGATGAGTTCGAGCATACAATTGGACAATATATTCAGGATTCAGTAGTTGTCGATGACGAAGAGGCAGAGAATGAGTCATCAGTTCCAATGACTCAAGTGTACTTGCAGTCTGTTAGGTGATTTATAACAAACAAACTCATTATAGAATACATTTAAATCATTATTTTTTCCCTTTTTTTTTGTAGAAGTCCTTGTGGCAACAGGAGAGGAGGTTTTAAAATACCCGAACGACGCCACTATAATGATGCCTCGAAGATATTTTCCCAAAGAGTACCTGAAGAAATTGGTTCATATGTTACGGATTCATTTGTTGTTGTTAGTGACGATGAGTCGGATAATGAGAAATCTTTATGTCCGCTGGAACGGGCTGAAGAAATTCTTAAAATGCAAAGACGTGCGAAACGTAAAGCGAAAGAAGACGCTATTCAAGAGGAATTTGTACGACCTGCGAAGAAGAAGAGAGTTTTGAGGATACACAACAGTTCAGAAGATGATGATGATTTTGCATAAATTTGTTGGTGAAGACTTTTTTTTTGAGACGTGAAGTATGTATGTTGTGTGTCAATTAAATTTTTGTAATATTACCGAATTTCTTTTGCAAAAGTACTTTTTTAATATCTAGCAGACGGGACCAAAAATCACGCAAAGAATTTTTCTCTCGAAATAATTAAGAGTTTTCATCCGCCATCGTCAAAATCTATGCCTCTGTACAATAAAGCAGGACTGGAATAACAAGTCTTCCATGGGGACACCTTAGTTGCTCGAATGGGGGCTTTGCTATTGGTTCCTCTGTAGTTGAATATTAATGCTTTCCTGCAACCATGTTCCAAATCAAGTCATCGCCTGCTTATTTAAATAGCTCGGCAACAAGGCCGTCAGCTCCAGCTGCTTTATTAGACCATTACACTTGGATATGACTTCCTTTACTTTGGCCAGTTCGGGCGGATAGAAATGTTGGCTTTCTTCGTCAATATTGAATGGAGTAATCTGCATCTGGGCAGAGTTTGTTTCATCATCGTCATCCAAAATGTTCTTTTTACCTTCTCGTAAAACTTTCGAACCTCATTATTCAGCCATCTATTTCCTAGATCGCTCGTTTCTCGTGTTGCTCCTTTTTTCTCCTAAGAAGTCGATGTTCCTTCGTTCTTTTTTGTTTGTAGAGCTCATTGGCAGCTCTGGTCCTTCTCTGCAGCACAGCTTTGTAAGCTTTCTGTTTAGCTGCATGTGCTTGCCGGAATTTAAGAGATCTGGCAAACTCTTTTTCTCCGACATTGAACTTCCTCACTCTATTTCCTTGTCATGTAGATGGTCTGTTTATTACCAGGTAGTTGGTACCTCTGAAAATTCAGACGTCCATTACTGGGGTATTTTTTAGCGTCGATCGTAATATGATCAATCTGGTTGATTGATCTTGAGATTTATACGTCCACTTATCAATATTGAGATGCGAGAAACGTGTACCGCAGCAAAATCGACTAGCCTAAATCCGTTATCGGATGCCTTCTCTTCCAAGCTTGGCATTTAAATCATCCAGTTTTAATATCGTAGCTAGGATTTGCTCACATCAATCTCTATCTACGTACAAAGGCAATAATTGTCAACTTTATGATCATTTTATTACCGATACGTAAGATGATTGAGTTTCAGGTTCAAAATAAATCTTTATTATTGCTGAATTCATCATATTGAGCTTTTCAAAAACATAAACAAAAAAAAAAAAAACAAATTAAATAACTATAAAATTCTTAAAATGCACTTTAATCGGTTACTTTTCTCGTTTGTTTCAATTGCAATGTTACTTTTTCTTGTTTTTGTTTTGTTTCTTATTAAATTATTAAAAATTCAAATAAAAAAAAAATGACTTAATTAAAAACATAAAAAAAACCTGAAAATATCCATTACTTTCATGCTTTTTTCCTTGTTTATATATATTTTTAAAAATATACTTTTGCATCTAGAGTAATTTTATCCTTTAGCTGCCTTCGCTTTGCTTTTGATTTTTTTCACTCGCTTGAGACCGTCCATGTTGCTTCGCATAAATTGGGCATACATTGTCATCATTTTAGGAACATCTTCCTGTTTAACGACGGTGGACAGCTGAAATTGAAAGATTTAGAAATTATTTATTTTGGCTTATATTAATGTAAAATGATCAACATAATTTAGAAGAAAAACTTGTAGAGTATCGTGAAAACGAAGTTTGTAAACAAATATTCAATGAATTCGAATATGAGTGTTTCCAATATCTGGAATACGGGTGAGGAACACTTTCTGGCTTTTTTTGAGAACTTTTCTGGACGTTTTGGCCACCTCTCAAGAAAAAAATAAATATTGAATCAAACCTTAACCTCTTTCAATAATGCTCTGAATGTATGTCTTACAGCCATATTATTGACTTTATACCAAAACTAGTTTTTTCTTTAATAATTAATATTTTTGAAGAGCGTTTTGACACCTAAAATACTAGAAATTCATGAACAAAAAATTTCGAGTTTTATAGGAATCCACACTATTTTTAAGCTACTTTCTCATTGTTTATTAAATAAAAACATAAAAAAATAGTTTAAATGTCAGACCAAATAAATAGAAAAATTATACTAGTTTTAATTAAAACCATGATATAGTCTCAATTGGTATGTAACTTAAGTAACAATTGTTAACCAATGGTTTAACAATACTGAAATCCAAAATGAAACAAGTCGGGAGAACTCATGTGAACCGAACGTAATTTGTTTCGAAATTTGTTCACCACACTCTGATCGTAATTTACATATGAGGTGTTCAGAATAATAACACTGGTCTACAAAATTTAATTTTTTTTTTTGGTGCGGACACTAAAATATACTTTTCTATCTTAATCTTGAATCTGAAGTCAGAAATATACTATATGCTCTCGTTTTTGAAGTATTACCGTTAGAAGATATAAGAAAACTACTTTTATGTGACGTAATTTTTTTATAATTATAAATTATAACGGTTTCTATAAGAACTATTTTCCTTTTTTCAAGATCTTTTTAAATCTTTTCGATATACGAAAACCTATAGAAAAGTATATCTTAGTCTCGGAACCAAAAACCTTGTTGACCTGTGTAATGGGTCAAGTCCACTTCTCTATAGGTTGGAAGTTTTAATGTCTTATTTCGAATTCCTTTCAACCACTTCCAGTCGCTACTAAAATCGCTACTAAAGTCGACATTTTTTGGCTATTTACGAAATTAATATCGAATTCCTTTCAACCACTTGCAGTCGCTACTGAAATCGCTACTAAAGTCGATACATTTTGGCTGTTTAGGAAATTAAAAAAGGTAGCGATCTCTTTATGTCCAAGTGACCGATAAAAAACAAAAGAATATACAAAACTTCATAGTAAGAACAAAACAACGTAAAATTTGTTTATTTAAATGATTAATATTTCACAAATAAACAAAAATTGGCTCTTTCTTTACAAAATTTTAGTTTGGTTTGACGTTTTGCATTTGGCAAAATTTTAGTGTGTGTGAAAATCTGTGTAAGTCCGTCACAAAAAGAGATTTAAAAAGGATCGATCCTTCGAGAAAAAGTAGCGAATTTTTTTTTTCATTGGAATTCATTTATGGAAAAATTATCGACTATAAGTCGACTGCAGATCGAATTTTTGGTTCTTTGGAATTCTACATTAAAAATTAAGGGTTTCATTTTATATTATGGTATGAAAGAAAGAAATTCTGGAGATATCGAACTATTGATCTGTGAACACAAATTTCCAATTTGCCCATTATTATTGTCAACGCCTTATATCATGAAACACAAACAGAAACGTCATTAAAAGTTAATTCCAATTAAAGTGAATAATACGGGTGTCCTGTTTGAATTACGTAGTAAAAAATAATAGTAAAATAAATTAATTTAAATGAAGTAGATAGTAAGTACTTGTAATTCATGTATGTGTCTTAAAAAGCAACTCGTATTTAACCCTCTGCCGCCACACGTGTGCGAATTTGGCAGGACAAAAATAAAAAAATTACGATTTTTCAAAAAAGTGGTTTCCAAAAATCTATAAGGGTAAAAATATATTTTTTTGGAATTGTGAATAAAATATTCGAATTCCTCGCAAAACTCTACATCAGTTTCATATAATGATACTCTATAAAATATTGAGATCGAAAAAAGTTCCAGCGACATAAAAAAGTATAAACCAAATTCGCACCCGTGTGCATATCACGTCACAAAAAAGAGGCGTACCTACGGAGGGTTAATTAAAACAAAAAAAAATTAATTTAAGTGAGCAAAATAATTAAAGTAATGTCGTTTTCCAAAATTATGGGAGTGAATCACTCCTTTTTCGTGCAATTTTGGAATTTGTTCACGAAGAATTTGACAAGTGGAGTGATTTGACGTTTGCTTTGCATGTGTTTGTAATACGAAATAATGAATAAAATAATAACACAATCTTTTATGTCGTTTTCCAAAATTATGGGAGTGAATCACTCCTTTTTCGTGCAATTTTGGAATTTGTTCACGAAGAATTTGACAAGTGGAGTGATTTGACGTTTGCTTTGCATGTGTTTGTAATACGAAATAATGAATAAAATAATAACACAATCTTTGAAATTCACTTTTAGTGATTTTTTACAATACTTTATTGATTTTTTTTTTGTAAATAAATATAGTTTCCTTCACAAAAAAAGTTAAAACAACCACCGAACAATTTGACAAGCAGTCCATGAAGTCAAATGTAGAAGTATTGGTAATCACTCCGTCACTCCTTCAAAATTTTGGGAGTGAAGAATTCACTCCAAAAATTCACTCCTTTTTCAATTTTGGAATTTGAAATCACTCCTTTTGGAGTGATTATATAGCAAGGAGTGTCACTCCTTGAATTTTGGAAAACGACATTAAATTCACTTTTAGTGATTTTTTACAATACTTTATTGAATTTTTTTTGTAAATAAATATAATTTCCTTCACAAAAAAAGTTAAAACAACCACCCAACAATTTGACAAGCAGTCCAAGAAGTCAAATGTAGAAGTATTGGTAATCACTCCGTCACTCCTTCAAAATTTTAGGAGTGAAGAATTCACTCCAAAAATTCACTCCTTTTTCAATTTTGGAATTTGAAATCACTCCTTTTGGAGTGATTATATAGCTAGGAGTGTCACTCCTTGAATTTTGGAAAACGACATAATAGTATACATGCGAGTAGTTCTTAAATACTTAATTTTAATCTTTTCTTTGGGCAGCTTTTTGAACACTTTGCTATAACTTGTGTGTGCATCCCGAAGGTCCTCATGAGACAGTTTTTCGTTTTGGATGGCAAGTGCAGCAACTTCTATTTGCCTTTCCAAAAAAAAAATTCAGAATGCAATAAGTATGAGAACGAGCAGTGATATGTTCGCTTCTTGGTTGTTGGATTTGGTTGTCATAGCTTAAGGCAGGGATTGAAGTAGATAGCTCCGCTCCCATTTTAGCAATGCAAACAACAAATTTGTAAATTGTATTTGTTAAAAAGTTCAACCAACTAATAAACTTTATTATTATGAAAATAATAATGACGCAAGGGTCAACGTGCGAGTTTTAGGAGTATTGTGACCTCACATTCCGTAAGGGATTACCCACGCATTTTGTAGGTACATAAATAAGTATTGGACAGGTTAAAAAAACAGTTGTCAAAGCAAAGTTATAGATTTTGTTTAGCATAGTGTCTAAATTTTCCAAAAAAAAAATATATGTATGAATATAGGAAGAAACATTGAACTAAAAAATTTCAGTTGGAGGTATCAAATTAAAAAAATTATTGAAGCGGAATGTGGTAAGAAAAAAAAGTTAAATAAAGTTGAATAGTGTATCACCTTTTTGGACTTTGTTTGAGCTCTGATCAGGCACTGATACTTTTCAGGTTGTGGCAGTGGAGGTTTTCCTTCCCGAGGTACTGGTTTATTATGACCATCAACTAAAAAAATATTTAAAAAATCACTTTATTAGAAGAAACTATTTTTGTATAGGATCGGTATCGTGGCAAAGAAACTTACATCGCTTGAAAGTTACCGTAAAAGAAGAATCATTTTTAGCAGCGACTGCGAATTTTTCAAGTTTCAAAATAAACTGGAATAATAATAAATATTTATTAAAGTTCAATTAAATTTGTAAAGTTATTTTATTTGATTAATTTTCATTCATTTATTTGTAAAAAAAAAATTACCGAAGAATTGTCCAGCAAGACCATTTTTTATGTTAAAATGAAGTAGTAAAAATATAAATGACTTTTCTTTCTTTTTATTTTTGTGTTGGAATGTTGGTACAACCACAACAACGTGTCAAAAGAATGCGGCGAAATGAAAACATTCAGCTGGGTAAATGGGTTTAAATAAAAAAGTTATTTTCTAACGGCCATAGTATTCACTCTGGATTTAGTTTGGATTTAAGTTAATTTTAAATCCAATCCATTAAATCTGAATTTCATAAATCCAAGAATTTAATTTTTTGGTCATATTATTCACTCAAAAAAAAAAATTATATGTTTATTCAATAAATTTTGTATAATTTGCATTTATCTTTATTTTTCCTTCACAAAATACGTGAAAAAACAACTGAACACTGTGAAAATTAATTTTACATCTGGATTTATAAAGTCAAACAGACCTCCAGAGAGCAGTTTAAATTTGTTTGGATTTAACCAGATTGGATTTAAAAAATTGGATTTAGGATTGGATTTAAGTAGTGAATATTATGGAATTGGATTTATTTATGACATTTTGTTTACATCCAGATGTATTTTTTAAACTAGTGAATAATATGGCCGTTAAAATGTAACAAACAAAATTAATTGATGCGTTTAAACTGTGTTTATCTTCTCAAATTGCTGTCAAAGCTGATGTTTACTTCTTTTGCAAGGTTCATTTAAGTTAATAGTAGTTTTTTATTATTCCACTTGATCCATACAGATCATTAATTAACTCGTATTACAACAACTACATTAGATCTTGCTTTTCATCAGGATCAGGAAGATCTCATGTAGTTGTTGTAATACGTGTTAATTAATGATCTATATGGATCAAGTTGGATAGTAAAAAACGGCTTAAATGATTAGCTGCGGATTCAACTTTTGCTCAAGCTAGCTTTTTTTTAAATACTGCTTAATGGCAAATTTAAGAAGATAAAAATTGCGGAACCGCGGTTTTAAATACATACTTTCAAAACTAGTGACAAATTCTAATTCGCCTAGTGCTTGTAAACCTTTATATTTTTTAATATGACTGAACGTGTTCATTTCGATTTTCGAATTGAAGTTTCGAAATGCACGTGTTGCAAATTTGACAGAAAAACATTTGTTGACAAAAATTATTTCTGAAAATAAATTTTATTTTAATAAATTTCTTCTCCCATTGAATTTTAAATTACTAGAAAAACAATGCGTAAGCAAAGAAAAAACTATTCTCGAAGCAAAGGCAAGAAGCCAAATTTCAATCAAAACAAAACTATTTCAAAAAATAACAAAACTCCAACCAACAAGAGAAGTAAAAATTTCCGCTTCATCCAAAGAAGCAAGGAAGCTGAAGAACAACAGAGACGGCATAAAATAATTGAAGACAAATATAAAAAACAAACACTTGGAACGGCAGACGATGACAGTGATAATGATGTCGAGGATGAAGTCGAGGAGGAAAACGCCTACGAAGCGCTACTTTCTACTTTGGACAAAAATGGTAAGTTTGGTTAAGCACTTACTACCCCTTCATACCCCTTTATGTATATTCCATTCTTATGGTATTAAGAATAGATAAGCGCTTCATTTCCATATCTTTTATTGAGATTATTAAATAAGTTTACCATTAATCTGTGAATAAATTGTTAATAATTACTTAGTTGACTTTCTATAACCATCACCGACCCCGAAAAAATCTTAAAATAATGTAATTGTCTTGGCCTGCAAAACCTAAAGAACATTAACCTTTAAGTTGTCTTGCTTAAAAGAATGTTATTCAAGTAATTTGCTAAAAAAATAGAAAAAAATCGCATTCATTTTTCAAAAGATAACAGGGTCTGCCGGCAACCGTACGTAGATGCAGGGCCTCTAAAGTGGGTTTTTCCTCTTTTTTTCAACCAATCCACTTTCCCTCAACTTTCTAAAAATTGCACAGAAACTCCTCTTGTTGATATTTTAGTGCCTCTTTTTACACCTTATTAAAAATATCTTCTCTACTACCTACTTTTAGTTTAAACTAAGTGTGCAATTCTCTCAATGCATAATTGAACCAGCTTAAGGAAAGTGAACACAGAATTTGTGGCGATTCATGAAATTCCTAATTTTGTATTTTCCACATTTTCAAATATCATTTTTACTTTAAGAACAAATTTTATATTAATCACCCATTCTGTGCAATCACAAGGGATCTACATTGATCTAAGTGTGACGGTAACAAAATCAACTGTCAGCCCATATAACCTAACCCATACTGTGCAAAGTTTGTTTATCGAATGTAAACAAACTTTTTGATATATGCCCGATTCACAATATTGCGAGATGACGAGACGAGAGCGAGACGAGAGCGAGACGAGATTTTCCTTGACGATTTTAAAAATTTCCAAATAATGAAAATACAGGCTGTCCTAAAAGTTAACGTTGAAACGAAAACGGTAGATAGGGTAGGTGGTGACAGTTATCAGAAAAATAATTAAAAAAATCGCAGCCATACATTTTGTGAGTTCTGGGCATTTGAAAAAAAGTCGAAAAAATGGTCACCCTGTGACGGTTTTTCATGTGCCGTGACTAAAAATTTTAATTTTTCTCAGTTTTTTCTTTTGTTACGGAACCTTGAACAACCCTGCTGCATTCAAAAATTTTAACTCAGCTGCATCAGTTTTAAAGCAAATATTACTTTTTTGCCCAACTAAGTACTAAAAATTTTACATGACTAATTCAATGAACCGTAGTGTAAAAAAAATTCACTACGATGTTTCGGCAAGTTACCTTAAAAGTTAGTGTGTTCAATTCAGCGTTACCGCTAAGCGACTTTAGTCGCTATTAGCGACCTTTTTGAAGCCTTAGCGACCAAGCGACGACTTTTTGTTCAAAGCGACCTTTTCACCAATTTCATTATAGCGACTTTTTTTTCTAAAAATTGTATTTCGTTTTTACCTCTCAACATTTAGAGCTTCAATTTCTTTTTCCGTTCTGAAAGTATTCTGAGCTTGTTCAAAGCACGATCGATGGACTCAGAATAAGTTATTTTATTCTGAGTCCATCGATCGCGCTATGAGCAGACCGAGTTGAATGCTGAATAAGCATTTAGCAATAGAAATTGAAAAAAATTTCAAACAAATAAAATAATGGTGCAAGAGTGCAGTAGTCGGTCTAGTTTTTTATTTTAATTTAAAAAAATTGATTTAATGGCGTGAGAAGATAAAAAAGATTGATGTTTTTACTTTTTTTGATGAAAACTGATTGGGTTCAAAAAAATTCTAGCTCTTTTTGTAGATGTGCAGACATGGTTAATATGAATATTTACAGCGAAAACAATCAAATTTATATAACAAAAATGGATTTTTTACCTTTTACGCATTGTAAAAATCTAAGTATGGCTTTATTCTTTAGAAAAAATATTTAATGGCGTAATTTTTTTATAAGTTTTTCCTATACAAAAACCGGCTTTACAGACAACCACTTATTAGTTTCTAATTTTGTTAATTTTTGTTGTTAATAAAAACTTTGTTTCAAGACAAGTTGTGTTTATTTTTCTATGTAAAAACATATGAAAACGGTTTAGCGATTTTTTTTTCATATAGCGACTTTTTCGACAAAAAAAGCGACTTTTTTCAATTTTTTAGATTAGAGACCTTTTTTTTATGAAAGCGACTTTTTTAGCGACATTTCAAAAATTTTCAACGGTAACGCTGTTCAATTCTCTTTTCAAAATGGTATGACATTGTTGAGAATATTCCATAAATAACCGAGATAAAATTTATTTTCTTAAGAAATCCGACTTTTTTATTAGGTAATTTTTCCATATTATTTAAGTTTTGTACCCTTTCAGAACCTTTCCGAATACAAAAACTTAAATAATATGGAAAAATTACATAATATAAAAGTTGGATTTCTTAAGAAAATAAATGCGTAGATGTGCAATTTTGCAAATCATCACCTTCAACATTAACACTTCTTTTTTTCTAATTATTTTGAAAAAAATTTGAGCATTTATGAAATGTCCATCCTTTTCTTAGGTTTATGATGATATTCCATTGCATTCGTTGTTATAAATATAATAGAAAAAATAGACCTAAGGCACTATGGATTACACAACACAGTTTCTAATTGATTTATATTAATTTTGGCATAATGCTTACTTTTACACATAAAACACATTCACCTTATGAACACAACATAAATGCGTTAGCTGACTTTTGCATTGCTTTCCGCCTTCCGATCCCTTGCCAGCTAACATTTGTGCTGCATTAAAAACATATATCAGTATATATTTATTTCGAAAAATAAAAAAAAAAAACATTGAAAACAGTATAATAACTAATCATAAAAAAACGTTGTATGGCGTATGAGTGTTTTTTTTCACACGAAAACGGTGAAGTAAAATTTCGTTTAGCCCCTAGTAGCGGCCAAATCTTTTTGTATTAAACAGTTTTTTTTTCCAAAATTCAAAAGGTGTCACACCTAGCGATATAATCACTCGAAATATTTTCCAACGGATTGAACTTTTTCAGTGTGTTCCTCGTTTTCACCCATCACCTTATACAGTAGGAACAAGATGATAAAGATGTTATATAGGGCTCCCTTGAAAGTTAAGTTTTAGTCCAAAAAACAACCGATGGGATGGGTGATTTCTTATTTCACCCAAGCACTGATAATTTTGCAAAACAGTTTTACCCAAACAAGAAGTCTACAAAATTGTGTTTGTGATCCTAAAATGACTATCTATCCTTATCTCCACCACCTACTAACAGAACATTTCCAGGTAGAAATCCATTTGTCCTTCGGAATATTCAGCCGCCAAGAATATGGAAAAACATTGCCTGCAATTGCAACAGTTGACAGTTTGTTTTTCTGAAAACCTTCAAATACGTTTACTCACATTAAAATATGGCAATCAAGTACTTGGCGTGAAAACATTCCGCCTGGTGCATCTCACTCATTTTTGTTGAACCAAGAATGGGTTTTTTTCTAATCATGGCTAAGAAAAATCTTGTCGTCGTTCTTTTGGCGACTTTCATACGTCCTTCCAACAAGGATGTCGAACTTAACAGTAGAGATGATATTACCGTTGATTTTGATTCCCAGCTCGGAAATTGTTTTCATTATGTTTATGTGCAATATTCTTGAATATTTCTATCAACTTGTAACATACATACATAATAATAAAAACACTAATGAGTGGTAAATAAACAAAAAAAAAAAAATTAACAAAAGCACTTAGTTTACCAGTAATAACTTATTCTTAATTCCAGGAAAAAAGAACAAACACATCGAAAGCTCATCCGACGAAGACGAAAACGTATCAGATGAAGAAAATAAAAGTGAACTAGGAGGTGAAGATGATGGAGATAGTCTTGAGGAAGAAGATGAAGAACTGGGTGAAGAAGAAGATTTTGAATCCGATATCGAAAATTCCGAAGTTGATGATGAAGAAGTTGAAGGCAAAGATGAACTAGGAGATGAAGAATTCGATGAACTTGAGGGAGAAGATGAAGAACAAGATGATAAAGAAGAGGAAGAAGGTGAAGAAGAGGAAGAAGAAGCCGAATTAGATGAAGAAGTAACAAGTACCAAATTCGTTCAACAAGGCATAGTTGATCCCTTTTCGGAACATTTTGACTATGAATTATCACCACAGCATGTAGAAAACCTCTTGGCCAAACCAAGTCCAGTAACTAAATCAGAACTTAAATGGCCAAAATTAGGTAGAATACAAGTTGAAATATCACAATCTGGTAAAGAAAAAAATGACGATCCCCCAGAAAAAAAGAAAAAAGTTCTTCTCGACGAAGAACACTATGCCAGCGAAGGTACCCCACCTCAAATACTCTCTCTTAATGAAGAAGAATTAGAAAAGCACGGCATCAAACAACAATTATGTAAAAATATAGCACAAGCTAATAAAATGCATATTAACCCCGATTCCGATAAACTGCTGACAAAAATGCAAATAGAAATACTTTCAGTTTTGTTAAAATATCAAGACTTGTCTCTACCTCAAAGGACGTTAGAAAATGCTGAAGAGATTCGTTTTGTATATTCTCTTCACTCTTTGAATCATATGCTGAAGACTCGAGCAAAGATCTTACATCACAATGCTAAACTTAAACTCGCCTCAGAAAGTAAAAAATCTAAAACAACAATTATACCCGAAGCCTATCAGGATCAAGGTTTAGTTAGACCAAAGGTTTTAATAATAGTTCCATTTCGAGATGCGGCGTTTAGGGTAGTTAATTATTTTGTAGAGCTCCTTTATGGTGAGAAATCAGGTAGGTTCAAAAATGATACCATACATTTTGTCCAAAAAGTAAAATTTTCCTTCTCCTTCACTAGAAAAGGCAAAAACTGATGGAACTGTTATCAACTATAAGCGGTTCATGGACGAGTACACAGGAGACACCTTGTATTTCCCAAAAACAAATCCCAAGCCGGAGGATTACGAAAAAACATTCGCCGGCAATACAGATGACAATTTCAAAATCGGCATTTCCCTTACCAAAAAGTGCATCAAACTTTATACTGAATTCTATTCATCAGATATATTGATTGCTTCACCTCTGGGATTGAGGATGGTTGTTGGAGCTGCTGGAGATGCAGAACGGGACTATGATTTCCTAACTTCCATCGAAGTGCTGATACTTGATCAAGCAGAATTATTTTTAGCTCAAAATTGGGAGCATTTATTGCACGTACTCGATCATATGCACTTACAACCACAATCGACCCGTAACACAGACTTTTCACGAGTTCGTCCTTGGTGTCTGAATGGTCTCAGTCGATTTTACAGGCAAACACTGTTGTGTACCTCGCACGAACTGCCTGAATTTCGTTCGTTATTTAGCAGTAAATGCAGCAACTACCGAGGCAAAGTGCGAGTTGTTAATCCCATAGCTGATGGTTCGATTCGAAATGTTTTTGTTCAGACACCACAGGTGTTTCACAAGATCGACGTTGATTCAATTGAGAATTCATTTGATAGACGATTTGATTATTTTGTCAAAGAAATCCTACCACAATTCAAAAGTCCATCAATGGCTCATTGTATGATCTATGTACCGAGTTATTTTGATTATGTTCGATTGAGGAACTATTTTAAAACAGAAACTGTAAATTTTGTACAAATTTGTGAGTACACAAAAGATGCAAAGATTGCTCGTGCAAGAGATATGTTCTTCCATAGTGCAGCTCATTTTCTACTTTATTCAGAAAGAGCACATTTTTTTAGACGGACACGAATCAAGGGTATTCGTCATTTAATCTTCTATCAACCTCCATGTTGGCCTAATTTGTATCCTGAACTAATCAATTTAATGCAAGAGAGTTATCAAAATCCTCGAGATGGGCTGGAAAATTCTATGAGTGTTACAATTTTGTATTCAAAATACGATATGTTACAAATTTCTGCGATAATTGGCACTGATAGGGCTGCCAAGCTACTGCGGTCTAATAAGACAACTCAAGTTTTTGTGGCTGGTGATTAGAAGATAAAAATTAAATTATGAAAAAAAAAATGAAGATTTGTAATAAAAGTAAGTGTTATGTATATATATATATTATGTTGTAATGTAGTAAATACTAATTTTATTATAGTAGTGGTACTTTTTATTACAAATATGCATTTGTATATTATATTTTAGTACAACTTTTTTAATCAATGGGAATTTGTTAAACAAAAAACTACAACGCTGGCATTGTTGATTTCCGAAGATTTCAGGGGAAGTAAAAAACAGTACATGCAATTTTGAAGGGGCTAGCACTACTAGCAGCATACTAATTATGTACTAAAATCAATTTTAGTTTAAATCAAAACTGTGGTTTGATATCAAACAGCTGTTCTGACATTCCAGAAGGTGTTTGTTTGTCCATAAATCATTTGGTTACCAAAAGTTAAGATGAAACTCGTTATCTTCTCACCATAAGCTATGTATGATCAAGTGACAAATTCGTACGCCTTTCCTAAAGTTTTTGCAGAGGAGAAAGTGACATCAGTCGTTTATGAGGTTGGTTCTACATTAGTGGAGACTCTGTTGCAGAAATGTTTTCTATTTCTGTTTCTATTTCTAGATATCTATAATTTTAAATTTTACTATTTTGTAGACTATAGGTCTTTCCAAAGCATTCTCTTATCTATAGCCCACAAAATTACTCAAATTGGTCGCTTAAGAAGGAATAGTTATGCATAATTTTGTATATTTTTTTTTATTTGATTCTCAAAAAAAAGTAAAATAATAATCTCGATGAGTTAAAATTAGGTGCGATTGATTTTGAAAGAAGTTTATAGCTGGGTTCTTCTTCTACAGAAAAAAATTTCTTTGAATGCATTCAGAAGTACTTTGCAGTGGATGCTGAAGCCCAAAAGAATTCAGCTAATGTGTGCACTGTGGTGTATGAGTATTTATTTTTTAAATTAAGAACACTTCCTTCTTCCACTGAATTTGAAAATGTAAATGTAAAACATTTGAAGAAATTAGTACGACTTTTTCGATGGGAAAAAAAGTTATCATAAACTTGGCGATAGGGCTTGAATCCGGAGGAGCTTAGTTCGGTTATAACATCCATGTACATTTTTTCCCTTGCTAGCAGAATTAACGTGCATTATATCGGTCGGCATTCAGGAATCTCCAACATTATGGCATACAAATATCTTTTACAAGTACGCATACGCCATAGTGAACAATTTAACTTCTGTTGCAGCTTTTAAAATTCAACGAAATTATTGTTGGCATTAGGTTTTAGAGAAATCTGGTGGGTTTTAACGATTAAGGCTGTTATGAAAATTGTTTTCTGTGAAATACGGCATTAAAACAAAAATTAAAACATGAAAATTAATTTATTTTATTGTTTTATTTTTTTATTTTATTATATCCAAATTATTGCAATATATTTGAGTGTAGTTTCCTACATCATTAAATATAATTCATAATAATTATATAATTAATCTCACATTTATCGTTTTTTTATTTATGTTTATCTATTAAAACATTTTTTTTTTACACTTACTACACATCGTTTCCTATTCTATGCTTTTCTAACTATAATTTTTTAATTATTTTTTATGTCCTACATACGTTTGGTTAAATGTTCACATTCAATACCTATATTATTTTTTATATTTAAACAAATATGATCGACCGGCCGATCAAATTTTGGTTTAAGACTCATGTGCAGTAATGTTTTAAGTTTTTTTTCTTTTTTTTATCGTATATCGTATCAAATTTAATAATTCATCGTTTTTTTATTTAGTGAATTCGAATTGTAACTAACAAGTGATGGCGTACAATACCCGATGCTTTGTATAAAGTAAAACATTGCTTTAGTTACATTTTTTTATATGAAGTTCGATTTTCGCTTTTTTAGTAACAACACCGAACGATTCTACGTTATGAATGTTTTTTTATTTTTTTTTTTATGTCATTGGCCATTTTGTTTATAAGTATATTGCACATATTACATATATATAATGTACCTATTCGAAATGAAATGTAGACTTATTGTATACTCGTATATACAGATTCATATTATTTATTTTATGTTTTATATCGCTAACGTGTATGAACGAATTTATGAATAATAATTTTGTTTTTTTGGTATGCAAATGATTTAAGTCCATATAGCAATTAAGACAAACAGCCCTGCGATTTCCAAAATAATAATAATAGAAAAAAAAGTTTAACTTAAAAAATAACATAATACGGTCCGTACTAATCGGCATCAAATTTTCTCCGATTTGTGTAATCGAAATTGAAGGGGAAAAATCCGCTAGATTCGACACCAAGATTTGAATCGTCTTCAGAGTAATCTTCGTCATCATAATTGCTAGGCTTCTCATTGATTGGGGGTGCTGTGGCACTGTGAGTTTCTTGAGATGCTATCGATAAAGATTCAAGAAGAGCGACTTCGTTGGCTTCTTTTTGTTGTATGAATTGATAGCTTGGACCATGGTGACTTGTTAAACTTGAAGGGACTTCAGTTTGCTGCTGTTGTTGTTGTTGATGTTGCTGTACGAAATCATTTTCTTTGGGTGTCTTGTTTACGGGTGAATTTTGTAAATTTTGATGTGTTGTTGTTGCATCTTTGTTCCACAGGTACTGATTGTGATGTCGTTGATAATATTCATGTAAATTTTTATAAAATTGTTCTGCCGATATTTCCGAGGAGTTTACAAGTTGTATAGCAATTTGTTCAGGTATAACTATTTTGTCTGAAATTAAATAAAAAAAAAGGTGATTTACTTAAGTAAAAATGTTTCTTATAGAAATATTATCTAATTTCTTAATTAATTGAGTTGTGTGAAAAATTATAAAGTAAACCTTTTTAAAATGTTTCATAGAACGTTAATTTTTGTTACAAATCGAAACAACATTTTTTTGTGTGTCAAGAAATTATGTTAAGAAATTCCTTTTTCTAATTTGTCAAGAACCATATTAAATTTTTGAAACACAGAATAATTTAATACAGAGTTTTGGTAACAGAATTTTTAGCCCTAACTTCAAAAGTTGGAAATTTGTTTCAAGAAGTTAATCTTAATTTAAAGTTATTCACCATAATCGCTGCAACGCTAAAAGCATTGGTTGGTTGATTCACTAGAGGGGGAATTGAGTTTTTTTAGGACCAAAATTAATGTTACCAATCATAAAACCAAACGAAGTAAGTTAATTTTTTTTTGTCAAAAACGGCTCAAACGATTTTAATTAAAATTTTGTGCAAGTAATGCTACAAATAAGACCCAATTTTTGAAATAAAATTAATATTTTTTTAAACTTTTTTTTTGATTTTCTCGTAAATGATCAAGTCGGTTTCAGCAAAAAAAATTTATACAGAAGCGTTCAAGTAACATAAATATAAAATTTATTAAGTTTAAAAAAAAAAACATTTTTGGACTTAAAATATTAAAATTTTTACTATACATATTATGTATGTTTGAAAAAGTGTATGTATATTGGAAACAGATTCATTAGTTTTGTTGAAATTTTGCTATAAAGTGTTGATTAATATTTTCCTTAAACTGGCATATCAATGTTAGAAAATTTTTATATTTAAAAAAATATTTTTTTTTCTAAATACGTCTCTAAGGACTTGTTTTTACTAAAAATTAATTTTTAAACCAAAAATCAAATGTCATACTTCGTTTCGTGGTCAAAAGCATTTAAAACGATGTTTTAGTAATAATAAAAACAATTTTTATATTTTTTAAGTTATTCTAAAATCCCTTAAAAAAATTATTATTTTTCCCTATTTCTTTCTCATAAAAACATTTAACATTTCAGCTACTTTTAGGATAATAGCATGTACGTTTGTTCTTGTCCATATCAAAATTGCCATAACTTGTATGAGTGCTTAAAATGTAAAATGAGGTATCCGTCGGGGGTGGATATTTGTCTGCTCTGATTTCATACGAATCGGAGAGTTTTTTCCGGCAGCCCATCTCGATGCCTGACTTGTATGAAATCAGTGAATTTTTCTCTCCGAAGGATACTTGCTAGAGCCCCCAGGGCGAGTCGGCTAAGATGAAGTTGACAGTCAAATTGGTCTTTTTTCATGATCTAAAGCCCGTAAAACAACAACTTATCTTTACTTCTTAATCTTTATTAAATAAACTTATACTATGTAGCTATGTAAATTAAAACTTTAAACTTAAATCCTATACGAGCTTTTTCATTTAATTTAATACTTTGTTTTTTCTTTTTTTTGAACAATAATGGCTGATAAATATCTTCATTAACTATTCCAATTAACTATAAATTTCAATTTGACCTTGAATAACTTTGGAATGAGTTGATCAATTAAGATCTGATTTTTCAATCATCTAACAAACGAATTATATCAATATAGAAAAATAGATATTCCTGGGAATGAGCACTAACTAAGGTTTATCTGGCTATTGAAAAATTGGTCTCAAGTACATATATTAAATTAAAACTTTCAATTTCAAACATAAGAAAATAAAATTATGTTTAACGTAGCTTACTTAAAAGAAAATAAGATACTGTGACAAAAGTCCTAATCTGAATATGATTTGAAATCTTAATTAAAAGATAGAACTTGAGTTTTAAAACATTACAAAATAATAAAAAATATATAATTAAATGTATATAACGTGTGTATGCTTAACCTACCAAGAAAAAATATGCATATCACTTTACACTTCTTTGATGTTACATATTTCCTTAAAAAAAAAGTTACAAGGAAAAAAAAATCAAAAAGATACGCACTCTCCTCCCTTCTCTTACACGCCCATAACACAATAAGCAAATCCTTCCAATTAGAGAAAACAAGTGTATGCAAATTTTGTTTTCCTCTGAAATATACTTATTCTAAAAATCACAATTTCATAAAAGGATTCTTTTTTTGTTTTTTTTTTTTTTCTTTTCAAACCAAAAACAATTATTTATTCTCTTTAAGGAACACTTTACGCTTTGTTTAAAATAGCGTACTCACATTATGTACATAAATGTGTGTATGGGAACAACTACGGTAGTGCTAAAACTTTTTTTTTCTAGTTCTTTCTTTAATTCAGCTTATTCTAGTATTCTATAGAAGATGTACATAATATTCCTTTTTTTTTTGTATTTATTTGAAACTTGAGGGCTTGTTAAAAATAATGGATTTTTGTTTTTAAGAAAAAAATATATCAAGATTTTTTAACGAGGAGGTACTTAAGTGAAATTCAGGTATATTTTAGGACAACTAAAGAAAAGTATCCATTTGTTTGAACAAAGAGGTCCATTTTATAATAAAAGTGATTATTTTAAAGTTTCTAATAAGTGAATATTTTAAATTAAAAAAAAAATTTTCACAAAATTTGTAGGTCATATAATATTTTTATAATTAATTTTAATATCTAATTTCCTTTTATAAATATCATAAATTCACTTTTAAGATAATGAAGTATCCTTTCTTCATTAAAATATCCTTTTTTATTTTTTTTTTCTATTTTATTCTAGAATTAAATATAACCTTTATTATTAAACTTACCACAATTAGCCATTTTAGTAACAAACGGTCTAATACTCGGATCCCATATGAACACATAGTAAAGGGACAACATTATCGCAGCCAATGACACGCAAAATACATAAACGGCAACTGTGAGTATCCTTATGGCCTTTCGATTGTTTTGCGGCTGTTGATAGAATCTACTAATAGTTTCGGTAGGAGGAAGTTTGATTTTTTCTTCTAGTGAGCCTAGTTTTGAAATCATAGTTTTTTTTTATATATTTTTTTTTTTTTGTTTTGAAAAAAATTTGAACTTCTTGAACTTTCTCTGATATGTTCTTGTAATATACAATTCTAATAAATTCTGTGAAGCTACACACTAATTTTTTTTTGTTAATCTAATGCATTGACTTTCACTGATGAAGTGCACAAAAATAATGTGTATCAAAAAAACGAAATGTATGTAATTATTATCCGTCGCTTATTGTGTCCCGAATGCAACTGCACCAATAATTTCTCAGATCCGTTAGAGTGTTGAAGATTTCACTTAAAATAGCTTTTTAGTGGAATGTAGTGTAGAGTGAACAGCAGGAATGGGGCGCGACAGCAGCAGAAGCGACACGACACACTCATTGGAAAGGGAGCCAAGTCTGATTCTGAAACTGCTTGGTTGGTTGAACGGAGGACGAAGACGACGATGATGGCGAGGAGGAGGACGACGACGCCAAAGACGAGGACGTGTGTACATGCACACAGCGACAGCACACTCACTGTGTCAGAAAAAGTCCTGCTCCTGCCTGCCTGCCTGCTGTTTGCTGCCTTTCTGCCTTATGTTTCTCTGCGAATCGATAATTCTACAACAATTGTGTGCAAAAAGGATTCAGGTTAGTGACCGAGAATCGGGTCAGTAGGACACCATGCAATTTAGTGATTTCTGGTTTGTGTGTATAAAAAGCTTTCAAGGTAGAAGCGCCCGAGTTGTTCGTGTCAAAGTTTTTTGTAAACTCAACCAAGTTGAACCCATTTTGTGGTGTATTCGTGTGTGTGTGTGTGGATGTGTGTTAATAAATCTAGAGCACCACAGGAATACCTATAATTTTCTAGCAAAACAACGACTAGGTACTGTTGTAGGTACGTACCCTCTCGTCCGTATACCGTACTCATATAGGACGAACTTACCTATATAGTTGTTGTTTGTGGGGTTCTATCGTATATTCGAATGTAAATATTTGAAGTCCTTCAATGATCTGACTATAAATTTATGACCCTCTTTTGAGTTTTTCGAGGAAGAGAAAGGTAAAGTATTAATTGTTATGTTATAGATGGTATATTCATACAACCCTCTCACCTCTCCCCTGCTTGTTCGTGTTTAAGTTTTCGTCGTTATTTCTTAGTAAGTTAGACAGTATTGTGTATGGATGAAAAAAAGCTTTATGGTTTACTTTTTAAGGGTGATTTGGTGTGCTAAATTGAAATTAAATATTTATTAGAATTTTTTTTTATTTTTGAAAGTTTTAGTTTCTTTTGTTAGAATGTGCGTAGGTATAGAAAACTATCGTAGAAGATATATTTAACCAATTCATATACATAAATAGCTTAGATAATCACATAGAACGAGTTTGTTTTACTTAGGGACAACATGGTGTATACGCACTTTTTTTTTTATTTATATTATTATGCTTAGTTTAACATTAAATTGGTGTTTTTTTTTATAGAATTGACTATTAATTTAAAAGCATTCGATGTAAAATGATTATTTTTGCTGGTCATTCACGCATAAGTTATTTCCTAAATATATACATAATCGTATCTATATATTAGGTTTCCTTTACTGTGTATATATGAGGTCTAATCTATCTAGGTTAGTATGTGATAGGAGTTTCTTGAAGCTTTTATTATTTATTTTTAAGAGATTGTGTGTGCTTATTGAAACTTAAAATGATATATAATTCTTGAGTAGTCAGGTTATTATAAGTGCTGTTTGCCAACAGATTTTAATAGTTTTAATTTTAAATTAAAAAATTAAAAGCAATATGCATTGGGAATTGGGATTTGATTGCGAATATCTTCTAAAGGGTTAGTTAAAGCAATTGATTTGGTACTGAGGACCTTTTTTGTAGAACGTTTCAATTTCTTATAAGAATTTGTCAATTCCATTGTCAACTCGGAGTCAGATTTCTCATACTTACATCTAAAAAAAACTTGGTGAAGAGGGAGAAAAATGAAATAACTGGACTCAGGATTTGTTTTACATTTTTTGTCTGAACATTTATTATTTTTATTATATAAGATTTTTGTTGATTTTTTATGCAGATATTCAAATTTTACACATAAATCTAGAAAGCAAATAGAAAACTAAATTTTTTCAAAATGGCTCTTACGATTTTCATTAAAATTTGTATGGCAAATATTTTTATTTAGAAACTATTTTTGATTAATTTATTGTTAAAACGGTTTGATGAATTTTTTGGAACTTTATTTTAAGTGTTTATTAATATTTTCTTTAAAATGACATTCAAATCTTTCTTTTGAGAAATGTAAAATTTTTTTTTAATGACTCTAACGGTTTTTCTTACATGAAATCAATTGGTCCAAATTATTCGAAACGGTGTTTATTAACATTGCTTATGAATTTCTTTAAGAAATAAAATCATATTTACTCTGACAAG
This sequence comes from Episyrphus balteatus, assembly GCF_945859705.1. Taxonomy (NCBI): domain Eukaryota; kingdom Metazoa; phylum Arthropoda; class Insecta; order Diptera; family Syrphidae; genus Episyrphus; species Episyrphus balteatus. Next base: position 1,233,758 of record NC_079136.1, on the reverse strand, counting down.
CTTTAATGTTAGAGCTACTTTTACCATAACACCAAGTAAATGTAAATGCATTTTATTGGTGCCAAGGAGGTTATCCATTTTCTATGTTGGGATCAAAAAAAGACCAATCAATTTGTTTGACCCAACATAACCACTTTGTTTTAACTATTTTTCGGAATGATTTTTCCTTGAAGAAAATTTTAAAATCAAAGTAGAACGACTTTAATGTAAGTGGTTTTTGTAGTAAAAGCATAGGTATCATTCTTGTATAAAAATTTTGCATTGTTGATGCACTTCGTTTTGGAGTTACCCCGCATCCAAATCAAAAATCCATCTGAGATACAATTTATTTTATGTTATCATCCACATCCTCATAATTCCAATGTGTATTTTCATCAAAAAGAAGCTAACAGCGTCATTTAAAAAACAATCTTAGGTTATGGCATATGATCATAGGGTATTTTTGTTCTTAAAATCGCAATTTTTAAGGAAATTTGAGTCTTTTTTTATTTGCTCAAATAATTTTAATAAATTTTCAAATTTTGAAATGCTATGTGATGTGCTTTTTCCTTCTTATTACAAGCTACAAAATATTTCGGTCACTTCATTTCGTATAATGAAATTATGTTAAACAAAATAACAAATAATTCTTAAGGAAACACCCTGTAAATCACTTTACTTTAAATTTTTAAGACTCAAAACGTTAACCCAAGCGTGCAAAAATGTTCATTCGTTTAAAAGTTTTGATTTTGTGAAGTTGCACTCGTTTGCTTTCACATAGTACCTATATGCTATTCTCATTATATGAAGGCTGAAAAAACAAAGATATAAAAACTTTCCGTCTCGATGGGCATTCCTTTAAATATACCCCCAATGAAGATATTATACTCTAGTTCCCAGCAAACACTGTCTTGTCTATTGCATCCTAGAAAATGATTTCATCTTCAACTGTGTCAAAACCACAGTATCACTATGTTGTGTATATATTTTATTAAATAAAACCAACATGCATATAAACACATTCCTTTGTAGGTTTGTGATCTAAAAACAAAACCGTGTTTTGTATCCTCTCTTAAGTGTGAACGAAGTGTAGGTTACCGCTAGGGTACCTCCCATCTGCAATCAACCTCCTTCAAACGAAATCTTAAAAACTAAAATTAGGGCAAGGATAAAACCAAACATGAAACAGTAGGGTAACCGGTGATAAGCATCCGGATTAAAATAAGTTTAAAATACAAAGATAAATTTATCATTTTTGAGCTTCAAAAAAGCTTAGTTAAAAGTTCTACAAGAGTCTTATCTAAAAGCTCTACAATACCCTTGTTTAATCTAAAGCTAGCTTTAAAATTATCATTTTAAATTATATGATAGAAAATTTTCCCATTTTCGGAAAACTGCATCCTACTGTGGGTCTTTATTTTCCTTTTGTAAATTGCCTTGAGGCTGGTTGGTAATGCGGTGACGATATGCTTTCAAATGAAAATTCTTTTCTAGGGCTTCAATTCCACCATTGAAACTGTGTGATGATGGTCAAGAATAAATTTCTCTTTAAATTGGATTTGTACTGCAAAACAAATCGATTCACGAGACGGCACCAAGAAGGACCTAACTCAAAGAAAAATATTTGAACTTGATTGTTTGATGTTTACACATTTTCAAATTGCGTCGTATAACTTACAAATCTGGGGCATTCCGACTTGAGAATTCTTTGTTTCTTTTTTGTTTTTCCAATTTTTTTCCGGCTATAAATGCAGAATGAAAATAAATAATTAGCAGACGAAGACGTGATGAATGAATTTCGATTCGTTTTTACTAGCTGCACTTATTACAGAGAACGTAGGTAGTTGTGGATGTGTGTAGGGTAAAATATTGTTTTTTGCTTTTGTTTTTATTTATTCAGGCAATAATATACTAGTACTGATGAAATTATAAATATTTGTTGGGTTGGATGGGGTAAATTTTCAGTCATGCCTGAAATTGTTCCAGACAGTAAAAATGTAACGCAGAAGTAAATCCTACGTTTTAAATTTAAACGCCGACTGCGATATTTGATATTCGGCTAAATAAAGGCCATAACTTTGTAAACAAATTACGTCATAATTTTAAGGATTTTCTTTGCATTTAATTTAGTTACTTTAAGGGGTTATACCTAGTTGTAATTTTTTTTTATCGTATTTTGAATGTACATAATATAAGAATGTTGTCCGATTTCACATTGATACAGCAATTAGTTTCTGAGAAAATACGTATTTGTGAAGACTTGTTAACTAAGTTTACATGGTTCGAAATTGTGTTTTCAAAGTCGGTGAGCAAAATCTCTCCGAAACGCCTGCAGTAATCGGCTTGAAATTTTACACAATTTTCTTCGATACTTTTGTCAGGCAATGAACGAAGGATTAAGGTTTCTGACTTTTAGTTGATTTTTTAAGCCACTTTAAAGTGTAAATATTTGTGGAAAAAAACGATTTTTTTCTCGGGGAAGCCGCCATTTTGTCAAAAATCAAAATTTTGATTATTCCTTCGTTCATTAACCTGCCGTCGTCTATCCTGGAAATTAATCTTTTGGTTTTTTTAATTTTAGGTGATTCGGATCAGAGATATCTTGTTCTCCGCCTTTTTTTTGAAGTCGTCAAGGAGATCTGCTACAAAAATAACGGAACCCAATATTTTTTTTTTTAAAACACAACGAATTCTTTTAATACATTAAAACCAATGCCCACTGATTTCAGTAGTTTTCTTATGACTCGTATGCATTGCGATTTGGATACGATCATCTTCTAAACGGTTAAAGCAATCAATTAATCAAAAAAAATATATCTTGCTAATTTGAAATTGATTTCGATTTTTCGGAGTACCAAATCAAAAAAAAAAAGAATTTCAATTTTTTTGACCCATCCTAATGTACCTACATGTATTCTAACAAACATAATAAAACATACCCCCTTTGGAACTTTATCCAATTTTTCAAAGCGATATCATTCTGGATTCAAGATGAGTAGGTACTTTGAATTATGAACTTCACAACAGTTATGTCAGAATTGACCTAACAGATTTAGTGAGACTATTCTGAGATTGAATGAAAGGATGTGGTGCATTTAAATAGAAAATGTATCTCTCACTATTGAACTTAAGTTGCAATAAGAAGAAAATTTTGCCATGAGGTCAGCTTGCATCTAAAAAAGGATGATTTTCGTTATGAAAAAGTTTTTTTTATCTCACGAATTTTGAAATGTATATGTATTTCTACCTTTAATTACTTTTGCCTCATAAAGAAACTTTTCCACAGTTCTGTCTTCTGTACTTCCCCCAGTAGATTATGTTAACAATAATTTGATCTAATATTTCAACACAGCTGTTCTTTTGAAATGTAGGAGGTTTTCAAGAAATGTTCTTAAAAAAAGTTTCCTGTGAAAACTAACTTTATATAGATCTGTGGACAATTCGACGGTATTAGGTCAAATAGAAATATATGTTGCCTTGTTCTTTTTCACAAACAAAACTTTCTGTGGGAGATTTCTAATCTATGACAAAACCAGCGATTGTTTTTCAAAATACCTCCAAATCTGAATTTGGGCACAAAAAATGTTTTTTTTTTAGACCTTCAAACATTGCAATTGCTCTCAATTTTCATTAAAAATAAGTCTGTTTATTAAAATTTAACATTTAAAAAAAAATTGTCAAAATTGATATTTTTTTAGTTCAAAAATCTTAAAAAGCTTCAATTGGAGAAAATGGCGAAAAAAAACTATTTTTAAAATTCTTATATGAAGCCTATGTTTTTTATTAAAACCATATATTTTATATATTGTTGGAAATGTTGAAATATCTTCTTTTGAGATTGAGGTTCAAAAATTAAAAAAGGTTGAAAATTGACAAAGCTAGAGCAATTGCAATGTTTGAAGGTCTAAAAAACCGTTTTTTGTCCCTAAATCCAGATTTTGAAGGCATTTTGAAAAACAAAATAGGTATGCAGTTTTAATATATTCAATTTATGCTGTACAAAACGTCACGGGAAGAATATTATCAAATTTCTTTTTTTTTTTGTTAAACAGTGTATTGAAATGTAAAAATCTGTAATTTTTCTAAAAAAACAAAGAAGCCAAAAAACTAAGTTAAATAAAAAATTTGGAAGATATGTACCTGTAAAGTTCTTTTGTGTTTGCTTTCTTAAAACAAACATTATTTCAAATACCTTTCGTGCTGATTTTTGGTGAATTATTTCTCGAACTTCGAATTTCATGGTTTTGACTTTTAAACGTGTGCATATCTCGAGTTTCATATTTTTTACATTTTTTGTTTGTATGTGTGACTTTTATAATATTAACAATATCTATCGATTCCTGTATCAATTTTGTTCTACCACTTTTTTTTTAGAAAATAGCATTTTGCCTTTTTCTAAATTCAACCCAGTTTACCCTCCTAAAATTTCAAATTTCTAAAAATCCTAAATATTCAAATTTTTAAATTTAATTTTCTCTGACGTAATATTTTTGTTTGCACCTCTAAAACTTTCCGTATAAGCAGGGTAGCGCTGTCGAAAAAACTCAAAAAACGAACTTTAAAGCTTGGCAACCCTATGCCTTGACAGGATATCTAATATAACTCTCAACTCAACGATTAGGGTAGGTCGTCCCATGCGGGATCTTAGACTATTATGGAACACAAAATAACAGATTGTAGAACAGTTTTTGGATTCATTAAGCACACCTATGTTTTGGGTTCAATTGGGAAAGGATCGTTATTTTCATTTGGGCTGTACTTGAACTATTCACACTGTCAGTATATAAATCTGTGGTGCTTGGTATACCAATGGTAACTGGCAAAATGGCTTTCAAACGATTATTTCAATTTTTTTTAACCAGTACCTATTTGGAAATATTTAAAGTAAATAATAAAACATAAACATAAATACAATTTCCATTGTTCGAAATAGTAAACATTTCTCAAACAAATATTAATTCACACATTAGTTGCTTAATACTACAACGATCTTGAAAAAACTACATAATTTTCAATAGTTACCTTATATTTTGTGTTTTCATAAATTTATATCAATATAATTTCCATCCGTTAAAGACGTTTTTTTTTTGTACATCTACTTAAACTTATGATTAATTAAATAAAATTTTTTTAAGTACTATTTTTTAATTTTTTAACTTATTTTAAATAATATATCCCATTTTTTACACAGCATTTTGTTAAAACAGAAAAATGACTCAAGTTCCACAAAAACTCTTATCATAGCGAATCGGATCTGTCTACTTTAATCAGGAAGTGTGTTTTAACTTCCCGATCACATACATTTCAAAACATTGTTAAAATCACTTCGAAAGTATAGATTTCTTTGTTTTTTTTTCACTTTATCTTAACCTAATATAGAAGTTGTTTTAGTTGGTTTAAACACTGGAGGCATTTTCGAGTCCCAAAAGAATACATAATAAAATGACAAACCAACTCCTACACCCGACAAAGCAAATAAATAAACGAATACTGTCAAAACCCGCTTAAATCTTTCCGAAAATTGCTTTCGTCTCGAACGAGTTATTATTTCTTCCAATTCTTGAATAGATTGCGGTGGTGGAATATATTCGTTTTCGACAGTGTTTTCAATTATTTGAACAAGTTTTGGCATTTTTGCTAAAAGTTTAATTTAAGGCGTTTATAGTAGACAGGTCTATTAGAACGATTGACAAGGAATCTCAGTTAATACTACGGCCAGATGTCACAATTCAATCTGGATTTGAATTCTTTAATTAAAAAAATCCAATTAAAATCGACAAACTAAAGTATAGTGTACCTTACTTTTAATGACAATTCAGCTGAAAATTAATCCTTTTTACAATGTGATACACCTTCACCTTACACCTTCGATAATCCGTCTCATTTGGCCTTCTCTTTAAATATTTACGCGCAAATCAAAAACTTACCTACCACGCCATCAAAGTCACAATGAGTTTTGTTTTTGTTCTGTTTAGCCAATATGATGATGTTGTTTGAATTCTGGGAGTGCTGGCATTCTGGAATCCCAGAGAAATAAGTGATAAATGGCCAATGTCATTCCCATGCCTCCAAGTCCGCCCAAGTACATTCCCAAAGTTAGGATTTTAAAGGTTTGTGACTCAAAAAATGATGCTTTCTTAGGTGGTTCTTCTTTTTTATCTTCGTTATCGATGTCGGCCATGGTATACTCTTTATTTACTCTGAATGCAAATTGTTTGAACACAAAAAAAAAAAGAAGAAAAACTATCTTTTCTAAAAAATCTTGATTATCTTAACTTGATGTGTGTATCGTTTCTTAGTTTGAACTAAACTAATGTATTTTATAGTTTCTTAAGGTATTGCCTCTTCTTGGTTTTCGATTTAGGAAACACAAAGGGCATGTAATTGAGTATTGAGGACACAAGTAAGTATAAGTGAGAATTCGTCACTTTTAACAGAAATTTGTTGCCCCTTGGTTTCTTCTCAGGACCGCATCGATTCTCAACTGCGGGCCTTTTTTAAGAACACATTTTTCTTTTATTTCTATCTTTTTCATAAGGATGAATTTCTATTTAAATTTGTTGTTGGTTTTCATAGTCTAAAAGTTGGATTAGTTGCATAAGAAAAATAAATTAATCTTTTGAAACACATGGGCCCTGATATTCAAGTGCCTAGTTAGTCTTAACATTCTGCACATTTAGACGAACGGCCATGTAACTTCTAAGTACATTTGTATATTCTTTAATTTAGTTTAAAAGCTAAGGGATGTAGATAAGTCTTAAGTATACATTTGTCTTGAACATTTTCAAGACAAATAGAAAAATCTATAATACATACGTATTTGGTTGTCAGACTCACATGTGAGGCATTAGGTTTAACGTTAAGTTAAAAAATGTTTTGCGTTATACTCGTAGTATGGTCACTATAGTAAAAAAAAAAACGAAAATAACGATTACGTTAAGGGTGACATAAATGAAATTAATTTTCGTTGTATGTTTCAAGGTCAATTCACCGGCACACAAAAAAAAAAAGTGTCATGAACCAGAAACCAGACCTATCTTTCTATATGTTTTTGGGCACGCTGAATCCGAATTTGAAGTCCGTTTGGCCCCATCACCCTCCAGTTTTGAGCTGTGAGTGCATTTTGTTTGAATTTTTAAGACTTTTTTTGGAGTTTTTTGCATTTTTCTCAAAACTGAAGGGTGACCGGGCAAAACGGACTTGAAAATCGGATTCAGCGGTCCCAAAAACATATAGAAAGATAGGTCTGCTTCCTGGTACATGAAACTTTTTTTTTGTGTGCCGGGTATGACAGCGACATGTCGCGACAGTGCTAGCACACAAAAAAAAAGTTGTATGAACCAGAAACCAGACCTATCTTTCTATATGTTTTTGGGACCGCTGAATCCGAATTTCAAGTCCGTTTTGCCCGGTCACCCTCCAGTTTTGAGAAAAGTGTAAAAAAGACCCCAAAAACTACCTTTTTTTGAGTTTTTTGCATATTACTCAAAACTGGAGGGTGACAGGGCCAAATGGACTTGAAATTCGGATTCAGCGGGTCCAAAAACATATAGAAAGATAGGTCTGGTTTCTGGTTCATGACACTTTTTTTTTTTGTGTGCCGGTGTTATTAATATAAAGGACTTTTGGCTGTGTTTGATTTGTGAAAGTTCAAAGAAGTAAATTCGAAATTAAGTTGTTTTAAAAGAGTTTCATATTAAAATACTCATAGCAAATATTTTAATATTTGGTTCACTGGGAAAACTATCAATATACAAAGTGATTCTACATCAACCAATACAATACAACTTTTCAGCATATTATACTATACTTCATATAGGATTCCTTTTTAAGTGCAATTTATATTTTTTGAAATGTACACATATTAAAATAAATTGTTAAACATTGTCAAAATGAAAAACATTAAAAAAGGGTAAATTTTAGCAAGAACTATGTTTGACAGCCTTAAAGCATTCAAATTACACTGGTCGGCAACGGATATAGAGCAAGAACCAAACCCTACTTTTCGAGAGGAATTTTGTGTGCTGAGTCCGAATCTGAAGTCAAAATTTCACTGGCACGTCATGTTTTTGAAATAATTGAATATTAATAGGTCAAAAACGCGTGTTTTTGGGTACATTTGACATCGAATTAAATCACCGTTATTTTTTTTTTTTTTGTAAAACTACTTATGCAATCTCAAAACGCCATATAAACACGTCCTAAAGGTATTTATATTTTTTCAAAATTATTTTTTTTCTCAAAGATATTGAAAAAAGAAATTTATGATAGATATCTCAAAATCTTGATTATTTTTTTCAAAGTAATGAATGGTTTTTTGAATCAAATTCCATCTTGCGTCTTCTGATTTGGACTTATAAAGAGCAACATATTACGGAAAATATATATTTTTGACTAAACATAAAAAAAAAACTCAATTAAAAATTAGTTTTTGAAGCTTTATAGCGAAAATAGTTATGAGTATAGCTCAAAAACTAGACGTGATAGAAAAAATCTGTAAACAGTTTTGAATTCAGCACACTTAAGTCAATCAAAATCACCTTATAAAGTTCTTGCTCCCGACTTTTTTTAGTTTTTTGCCGACCAGTGTTATTAAAAACTGTAATTTTACTCCAGGGACTCAAGGCTTATGCACTGAGGGAAAAAACGCAACGTAAAATGTAAAATGTTCAACGTTGATTTAATGTTAAAAAAATTAACATGAAACTTCTTCAAAATAAAATTGAAACAACGCCAACGTAAGAAATTTTTTTTATTTTTGTAATATTTAATTTAATAAATACAAAAATACAAAAAAATACAAAAAAAAAACTAAAAAAAAAAAAAAAAAAAAAAAAAAAAAAAAAAAATACAAAAAATTGCTTGCTGTGGCTGTTCTAGTTTTTAAGTAGTTTTAATTAGTTTGTAAGTAGTTTTAATTAGTTTGTAAGTTTTAAAAAAAAGAAAAAAAAATGATAAGATTCCAAGTTTTTTTAAAATTATTTCTTGGTGAAAAATAAAAACCATTGAAATATTAGTATAAAAATAGTTATAAGGCCGAAAGGCATTAGTATTAAGAAAATTGAATTATAACTTAGAGTGCCCGTATAGGGCCAGTAAGTTAGTTGTAAGTAATTGATAAGTAGGCTAGTTTTTATGAATTTTTGTCTAGCTTTAAGATAGTTTTAAGTTGATGAAAAATAAAAATGAATTGAAAATTGAAAAAAAAAAGCATTCGCCTAGTAACCCAATAGTTGTAGGTTCGATCCCCAGCGGCTGCCCATTTTTTCTTTTTTTTTTAATAAATTGATGCTTTTTTTAAAGTTGAAACAACTTTTATTTAAAGATGTTTTATAACGGTAAACCATTTTAAACTAACGATGTTCTATTTTGATTTTAAAATTTTCGTCTTCAACGCAAAATCATTCCGAAAAATAGTTGAATCAACGTGGTTTTCGTTGATTATAAGTTGTTTTTTCCCTCAGTGTGATAAACCGTTGAAAATTCTTTAGATTAATATTATGTATTCTAAATAACAATTATTGTTTGTACAGTATCCTTAAAAATTAAGCACAGATTTTTTTCCAATGGGTGATATGACCGAAAAAATAACAAAACATAAAAATGTAGGTACCTAAAACATAACAACAAAAAAGTCATTCATACATGGAGAAAAAAGACCACCCAAAATTAATTTAGCGAATTTCTGCATGGTTTTTTGATGAGATGACTTCCGTCTTAAAAATAGAAACAGATAAAAAATCATCTTAATTTTTGGAATGCTCAAATTAGACTTAATTTATCATCTTATTTTTATATGGAAACGTTTTAATAAAAAAAATAACGGGCTGTCACTGGGGATCGAACATTCAACTGTTGGGTCACTAGGCGAGTGCCTAACCATCGTGCTATCTCACTGTTGGAAATACATAAGTTAAGTAGGATAAACTGCAACTACGATTAAGATGGAGTCCACTTATTTTAAGCGGGAATCGTTTTGTTTAAAGATGGTAGGATTTAAGGTGGGCATCATCTTATTTTAAGGTGCCCTTTTTTCTCCGTGTAGAAAAAAAAATATTTATCAGTAAAACTATAACTAAACCATTCATATTAAGTTTGCTGGTAATTCTGAACCACAAATGGGTACAAAAATAGGAAAAAAAAAAGGAGAATGGATTTGATATTCTCAAAAAAACAATAATTAAACATTGTGCTTAACTGTTTTAACATTCAAACTTGAGTTTTCAAAACTTGTTTATATAAAAATGAACACAGTTCATTATTAGCTGCGTTCCTTTAGAAATATTTATCTACTGCTTAGTACTTAAGACTACTTTGAACTACTTTTGCTATACTGAAAAAGTAGTTAGAAGCAGCTTAAAGTACTAAGCAGTAGATAAATATTTCCAAAGGAACGCAGCTATTATGTCTTGACTTTTTATTATTTTATTAACTAAAAAGAACTACAAAAAATTAAAAGGAAGAAAAAAGTGATTGAAAATTTTTACACGTCAGCCCTATTTTTAGTATCATTCACAAGTAGTAGGTTTTATAATAGCTTGGTTTAAATATGTTCGAACACAGATAAAAGTTATTACATTTTACTCCACAATTTTACCCAATTTAAATAAAAGTAATCTTTTATTCAAAGTAAATGTTATTTTAACTATGTATTTAAATTATAGGTTTTAAGATTTTTAATAAATTATTTTCAAAAATAACTTCAACTTGTCAAAAAGTTGTAGGACCCGTGACATCAAAAAATCACATTTTTTATATAAAGAAAATCTTTTTTATGTTAATTCGATTACTGTATCATCATCGATTAAAGGTATCATCATACTCTGTCTCAAAATTACTTCCTTTTTTGTCCCACCTCTGACGGAAAACATTAAAAAAAAGTTAAGTTGCCACATTTTTCTTTTAAAGTTTAAAGAATTTACAAATTCAATTGTAACTATGAAAGTCTATGTAAATTTGTCTAATAGTCAATTCTCAATTCACTTGATTATGGGTCCAAAGATTTGCTTATGAAACTTACTTTAAGTTTAACTGTCCAAATAACTTATCACATCTTTAATACTCACCTTTTTCACAAAAAAACACGATCCTCGTTATCACTAATGATGATGATGCTTTACAACCGGTATTGGTGGCATTGTTGAATCCCATAAAAATAAATGGAACACCGCCAAGACGAAACCTGTACCTCCAACACCGCCAAGATAAATTGCCAATGTCATCAATTTAAATAGTTTTGATTGAAAAAAATCGTCTTCTTTCTTTGGTGTTTCTTCTTTTTCCTCCGGAGTTCCACTATTAGGACCTTTGTTGGTCAAAAACCCCTTCTTTGTACTCATTTCGTTTGCGGTTGAGTTAAAAGTTTCGAAATAATTTCGTTCAGTTTTTAAATGACTTGGTATATGATAGAGGAAGGAAGTGGTTTTCTTTAGTCGATTGTCAAAAGACAACTAATTTTAAATCATGTTTAGGGTACATATTCATTGAATATAAAAATTAACATCTATTATATTTTCATTGCATATGTACAAAAAAAAAACAATGCCATACACTAAATATAATAGGATTTCAGTTATTTTCTTATACATAAAACAAAACATAGTAAAAAACAGAAGAAAAGATATGCAAAAGTTTTGCAAACGTCAGTGGTTTGCAAGGGATTATGTGTTTCCGAGTTCCATTGTTTTACCACCTTGACAAGCAATAATGGCAAATAATCCTCTTAGAAATGTAATGAACATTATCTAACCTATATTGATCGATCGAGTGTAAAACCTAAAGCTAATATTTTATTAAATTTGTATTTACAGATAAAATTTTTATTTACAAAAAAAAATGTACAAAAGATATTAAAGTTTTATTTTAAGATTTTAATAAACTTCATGACCATGAACTTTGGCAACGGGAGGCATTGTGGAATCCCAGAAGAAAAAGTGGTACATTGCAAATAAAAAGCCGATTCCACTGACCAAACAGACGTACATTGTCACTGACAGTAATCGACCGAGCTTTGAATCAATGAAAGATACCTCTCGTTTGAAGCCGAAAGACTCTGGTTCTTTTTCTTTGGCCTTGTCCTTACTTGACAAAAGACCGGATTTTCCGGCTTCAACGTCCCTATTTGAAGACATGATTAAGCTAACTTGGTTAGCTATTAATTTCACTACAAAACCACAAAAGTTGTTTTTTAGGGAACAATGGTGTTAGTATGGTTCTGAACTTTAACTGAATGTTTTTATCTTGGCCGAAATTAACAGGGGGACGGGTCTCGACTTTGGAATTTTTGGCGAAAAATCGGACAAGAGTCTTTGTTGTTTGTTGACCGCTCGGTATGTACTGAATTTTTTTCTTTTCATGCATAATGTGCATGGGCACCAGCAATTCCACCTTTAACATCGATTATTGAGCAATAAAAATAAAAAGAAAAGAAAAGAATTTCATTTTGGTTTTTGCTCGGGGGGGTATGCGATACAAGTATAAAAGGTATATGGAATTTACCTCAAACCCAATAGTGACGTTTAAGATTTTTTTGGGTTTCTTTATCGGTTGTAGCTTATTAAGAAATATAATTTTATTAAAATAACATAGCAAAAGAAATCAAATAAGAAAATGTTTATCGTGTAAAGTGTAAAAATGTCCATGAATGACAAAAAATTAAATAGCTAAATAAAATGCAAGACTGGGTCGCACGTACTTGCTCTTATAGTTCAATAATTTTTTTGGCTTTAAGAACTGTACAAAATTTAAACAAATTTGATTACAACAACACTGACCGATAAAAGAAAGTAAAAACAAAGGGTGCAATTTTTTCGTTATCTGCGTTTTTAGAGAAAAACTAAAAATGTAGTTTTATTGCAATTGCTTTGAATATTAATTAATCTAAATCTTAAAAGTCGTTAACGAGAATATCTCGAACATTTGCAAGATATAAAAGCAAAACATCTTTCAGAAATACATAATAATTCACCTGTAACTAGTTTGAAGAATTCAAAAATTTGTTAAGAGCAGTAGTAGTGTACTTATAGACGTACAAACACACATCTTACCTACTGATTGACTGACAAATGTCATATAACTAAAACCTCTTTCTTGGATTTCCTCATAATCTTAAAGTTGGTTTTGATTAAAATCTCGACTTTTTACTCGAAACGAAAACTTGACATGTAGAGCAAGTAAAAAGCAAGTAAAAATGGGGTGAGTGTCAGGCTCATTTCATTAAGTCGACCAACACATCAAAACATACACGAGAATAATAATTCTATCCAATTTTTTTTAAAGAAATAAAAAAAATAGTTACGTATACGCCCGAGTGTTTCGATTCTATACCATTGTTACTATCACATACCATTGTTACTATGGAAGACATGCGAAAACGGGTTGGAATGTTTTCAGATTATTATGGAAATCCAGTTTATATAGCCAAATATGATTTTGTATCGAAATCAACATCTTCTTTGGTTATCTATATCTAGAAAACTAAGGAAATATTATCTTTTTTTTTTTCTTTCTCATCTAAATGACAAAAATCTTCATAACTATTTCTGTGGAATTTCTATAACTTTAATGAAGACTACTTCCTAATTCTGACTAATTTCAGCCGAATACAAAATATTGCATGCATGACAATTTTAACTTGTCACGCCCGTAACCCTTTAAAAATAATAGCGCACAATTTTAAACGAATTAGTAAGTTGCTAAGGCAATTTAGTAAGATACTAAATTAAAAACCAGTTCACTTTTTTTCTTAGTAACTTACTTAAATGCCTTTAGCAATTTACTTGATCGTTTAAAATTTTGCTCTAATGTTTTTTAATAATTCTTCATCATTTTGTATCTAATTATAAAAGTGTTACTGATGTACACTCATCATATATGTACAAATGTACATAAATAACCGGAAAAAGTAAATGGAAATCATGTGTTGTAATGTCACACCCGTAACCCATTTAAATTTCATATTCATACTAGGCTAACTATACTTTCAATTTATTATGCACGTCATTACAAAAAAAAAAAAACACATGATTTTTAAAATGTCCATAATTACAAATTCTTCTAAGGCATTTATCGCAACTCATTTTTACTGGAAGATTAAAGTTGAAGTAATTTCCCGTAGGTTTTTGCTGTTGGATTCTGTATTAAATATTTACTGTGACCGGACTTAGAAGTCTCTGAAAAACGGCTATTTAGAATAAAATTTATAAAACTAGGTAGACGAAAAGTGTCACACTAACAATATAATGGGAACACCCTAACCTAACACTTAGCAGGTATATTTTGTGGATGAATACATTTTTTTGATTATTCGATAGATTGCTCTGCCTGACAGCAGTTGGTCTTCACTTTTTATAACTTTCGATCAACCCTTAAAAAATTATTAAAATTATTGGCTCAAATAAACACAAAAAATAGATAGCAAAAGTTTTTAGTAAACTTACAACCATAATGAGGGTTAGATTGCTGTACTGAAACGTACTTGAACCTAAAAAGATCTTACGTTTTCTCTTTTGTTTATATTTTTAAAAGAGCAAACCAAAGGGTTGGGGTTGAACTAACAAATTTCTTCGAATTATACATTACACTACATTTGTTCTTTAGGCGTTGGGATTAGGTTATATGCAATGTATAGTTTAGTGAAATCTAATTAGGAAAGACTTTGACATTCATTACAATGAGAAACTACAACCTTCGTCGGTAACACCTTCATTCAAAATGTATGCATTTGCGCATAAAAAATTATTTATGTCTTTTATGTTTTAACAGAAAAAAAAAACCATAAGAAAATTGAATAATCCTCACCAACTTGTGGTGAGAGTATAAAAATGATTGACACTTGTTTTTACTCTTGCATTATTTTATAAACAGTCTACCAGTGATATTCCGGAAAAAAAATATTTTTCTGACCGTTCAAAATATTTAAAATAATAAATAAAATTCAGAATGCCTGAAGAAAAACCAGCAGAAGTCAAAGAAGGCGAAGCCAAACCTGGTGAAAAAACTGAAAAGAAACAAGAGTTTTACGAAACCAAACTGTTTAGACTTTTGACACTTGGGATATATCTTGGTGGAGTTGGAGGCACAGGCTTCATGTTGGCGATGTACTATTTATTTTTCTGGGAGTCCAGGATGCCGGAAATACCACATTTAAAGAAAGTTTTGCATTAATTTTTAAAAATGACTCAAAGATCGAAAGCAATAATCTACTACAATATTGTGAAATCTTATTGAGATCCGTCTTCGTTTTGCCAGGAGCTTTGTCGAAAACTTAAAGTTAAGTTTGATTGTATTTTCGAAGTTGCATTTCATTTCGGTCGGATTCAATAAGAGCGTTCAATGCATCTAGTACAACTTTATATCAAAACATAATCAAAATGCATTCATTAATATTGTTATGTATAATATTATTATCCTCTAGTACAATTTTATAGTGCATAAGTGCCCAAAAACAGTTTAATATTACTTAGCATTAATTTAACCGTTTGCACATAAATACAAATACTTATCGATGTACATTATGTAATCTCAAATAACTTAAGTCCTTTTACATTATAATTAAATTAATCAACATGAAGATACTCAAATTATTAAGATTAAGTGAATATATTTAATAAACTTACATTTACCAAAGTTGTTTGTTTTTTATTGTTTATTTTTAATTTAATTTTGTCGTTGATTCTTTTCGATGGTCACAGGAAATCGTAAATATATTTCCGGCATTGTTGAGTCGAAGAAAATTAGGAAGTAAAATGATAGTGCCATTCCCATTCCGCTTACGCCCCCTAAATACAATATTAGGGTGATCCATTTAAATAATTTTGATTCGAAAAATAACTCTTTGTCAGACTTTGTTTCGTCGTTATCCGAAGTAGGTTTTGGTGGTTGACTATCAGCCATTTAGCAATGTGTGATATTTTTGTTTTAATGGATGATCATAAGGAATGGTCTTTTGCTTTTATACTACAAGTAATAATTAAAATTGACAGGAAGAATTCAAATTGAATAAGAAATTTGCATCAATTATTAGGTAAGAATGACAAGAGAGGTGCTATTAAAATTGCTAATCAGAGAAATTTTAAATCAAGTTTGTCAATCTCAATTATTATTATTATTGATTTTGATAAACTATTGAATATAATGGTATTTTAGAACTATTTTTGTGTTTGTAGAACCTCATAGGTATGCAACACTAAATTCGAATAAATTTCCCTATGCATTTTTGACAAAATTGTCACACTGATAGTTAATTTTTCAATATTTTTGATATACATAGTTCGAAAACTAACAAACCGATTCTCCTCCACAGAAACAACTTGTGAGTCACAAAAAGAATTTAAGAATTTATTTTCAGAAATATTGTTGTGAGTTGTGACCTCTATTCTATAGGAGATCTAATATTTGAGAACTTTTTTGATTTTCACAAGTTATTGTGACTGCGGGGAAGACTCTGGCTGTAAGCCGAGTTTTTACAATTTTACCCAAGACACTTGTTGAAGGAAATTAATGTCGTTTTCGATTGGCATTCCGGAAGCATTCAGAAGCCTTCTGAAAGTGTTTTAACCAAATTGTAAAACCAAATTTCCTTGAGCAAAAGCAAATAATTTTTATTTGATTATTCACCACAATACAGATATAAAATTCCAGAATTGAGGAAAAACTAATTAATGAATAAAAATTTAATTGCTTATTTGTTAGAGCAATGGCGACTTTTTACGACTCAATTTTTGTCGTTCGGTGAAGATTTTCGGGTTTAGTCGACTCGTGTGCACGTAAGTCGAAGATGACAAACAATCCCCATAGAAGAATTCTAGTCGACTTTAATTGTGTGGCACATTGTGCCGCTAAAATTGACTCGTGAAAAATCGGCATAATATATGGACCAAGCGTCTAATATGGAGCACCAAATTTTCTCCAAATACCCAAATGCAAAGAGCGAAAAAAAAGTAAAATCAAGTGTGGTGATAATTTTTTGTTTGCACATTACTGTTTTTATTTTTTTTTTGGAAAATGCCATTTAATATTTGGCTAATTCTTTTTTTTTATAAGAAAGCGAATATGTTATTTTAATTTTACGGTAAGATAGTTATTCCAAGCATTACCGTTTCCTTCTGAAATAATTTTATTTTTAAACATTTTACTGTGTGATATATGGGATTATATTAGTTCATACTTATTACTAAAGTTATATTAAAAACCATATTTTCTATTTTACTCCACGCAAGTATTTTGAAAATAAAAGAAATCATCCGAAACGGAAGACTTAGGATACAATCGCTATGAACAGAGCGATTGAGATGGTTTGGTTAGGTCCAAAAGTTGTGGCTTTTTAAAGCAAACCTATGTTCATAAGATATAAAATAGAAAACCTCGATAAGTTAGTTTTCCCACCTTCCTTTGAGAAAATACTTAGATGGTCCAAATAAAACCCTCCTCTTTATTTTTAACGTTTTTGAGTTTCCTCAAAATTAATTTTTTGTAATATTTTTTATAAAGTGAATTTTTATTTGCGTTGTTAGTTATTCATAGGAATGAACTATTGTTTTGTTTTAAATAAATATCTACATGGATAAACTTTAAATTTATCGATTTTATTAGCAAAAATATGATTGGTATTCCATATTCACCGACCTTACTCTAATATCAAAGCCTAGTACGTTGCTGATGCGAAACGAAAAATCCCATACAAAAATGACACAACGCAAATGAAAAATTTCGTTCAACTTTTCGTTCTGCAGTACGCTGTTCTACACAGCGAAATTGAAAACTCTCCACTTTTTTTTCGCACACAAACAATAATTGCCAGGGACATTAATTGTGTACAAAAAAATTAAATTTGAGTTTTTTTTTGTTTTTGTTGTTCATTTTGTCAGTGCATGTCCTTCTGAGATACGTGTTTGCTTTTTTTTTTATTATTTATGTTTTGCAATTTGTGAATATTTTTCCGTCGAGATTTCGCAAGCATTTCGTTGTCCTCGTGGAGACCGATGGGAAATTTCGTTTCGCATCTGCAGCGTACTAAAGCCTAGTACCTACAAGGAAAATGCTAACGAAAAAATTTCATCGAGTATTCTGTCAAAGTCAAAATAAAAAAATTTCAAATGTATTGATTCAAAGTCAAGGAAATCAGCAGGAAATAATTTTTAAACACAAGAAAGAAAGAAATTGGGTGCGTTCACGTACGCACAGATACCCTATCCAAGATACCTAAGTATCCGATACGTTTGTGAACACGAATCAGCTGTTCTTCAAATCCCCATAAGATACACGAGAATCCAAAAATTTTTAGGATACCTTTGGATTTTTTTGCTTGTCAATACATGTGTTCGATCAGCTGAGATTTTATATGGGATTACAACAACACAAAGGTATCCAGATACCCTTAGATCGGTACGTGAACGCACCCATTAAAAGTGAAAAAACCGTGAAAACTGCTATTGGAATAAAAAAAAATGCACAGGAAAACAAAAAGTAAGTGACAAATGAGTGAAAACTCTCCAATTTTTCCCTAGAGTACTGAGAAACGAAATTTTTCGTTCAAGATTTCGTTAACGAAATTTTGTGTGGAAAATTTCGTTTCTCTTCAGCTGCATCCCAGGCTTAAACAAAGATGATATTGAAAGAGATTTTCAATTACAAAAATTGAAGTTTAACCCATGATTTGACAGATTAAAAAAAGTTTTTGTGAGAATTTAAACCCTACTTTAAAAAATTGACATTTTTCATTTTTTTAAGTTTTGCATGCAGAAATACATTTGAAAATTTTCACTTTTGTACTTTTACACTTTTGAGCCAATGTAGTTAATGCTTTAATATTCAATTTAATAGATTTTGTTTTACCTGTAGTCCAAAATGCGTTTCGCCCAGGTACAACAGTTGGGCTCATCAGTTAGATGCTGTTGTACCCTTTCTAAGACGCAAAATTTTTGTCGATGATTACCGACACTTATTAAAATTACAGCATAAACATACTGTGAATTCTAATATTTCTAGGGGAATTTGATTAAATTCGTGCACCTAAAAAATATCCATATTTTATTTTTTTTGTTATTTAAAAAAAAAACCATAAATAACGTGTTTCATAAAAAATATAAATTTTCACGTAGATAAAACGTTGCGCCTTGCGAACAACCATCTTACTGCACTCCGTTACTGGTTCAATGCATATGTGTTTGTGTAAGGCAAATCTAAGTGTTTTCAGTCGCAAATTAGATGACAAGAATTTCGATGACTGTAGACACAATTTTCAAATTTTTAATCGCGGGAAGCATGTGTGTTTACAGGCATTGAAATCCTTGTGATCCATTTTTGCGACTGAATAATCGCGCGACTAAAATCGCATGTGTGCGCCTAGCCTAACTAACACTACTTTGTAAAAATTAAAAAAAAATGCCGCACTTCTATCTTCAAACACCCATTCCTGTACTTATTATTCTTAGTCCAAAACACCCTATGCAAATTTAAAAAGAAAGTTGTTTCATTTTCTCCCGCTTTGCGGCACTGCAAACAAATGAAAGAATATTGGAAGTCTGGAATGTTTTCCAATCAACTCTCACTTCATCAAATCAGCTTTGTTTATTTTTATCGTTTGAATTTCACAAATATTTTAATTTTCTGAATTTCCTCGAAAAAAAAATGTCGATTTTAATCAGATTCTCCCCAAAACGTTTAACTTTACCATTAAATTCTATAATAAATTCATCGAGACACCTATCACATGATCAGAGTAGCCTCACGACTAAAAATCAACTTCCTCAACATTACGATATAATCATAGCCGGTGG
The DNA here is from genome assembly GCF_945859705.1 of Episyrphus balteatus. Lineage (NCBI taxonomy): Eukaryota > Metazoa > Arthropoda > Insecta > Diptera > Syrphidae > Episyrphus > Episyrphus balteatus. Next base: position 1,214,001 of record NC_079136.1, on the reverse strand, counting down.
TGGACTTGTTGGGACTGCTCTTGCTTGTGGAATAGGTAAATCCTCTTATTATTCTTATGCACTTTAATTAAATAATATTCCCACATTTCTCGCGCAGCTAAAAATAAAGTTCTTTCGGAAAAGAAAGTCCTTTTGCTTGAAGGAGCGCCACCATTCAAAGGTTTCGCCGGTGGCCAATACGGCAACCGAGTATCGGCAATTAATAATGGCTCCGTTGAGTTGTTCAAATCAATTGGCGCCTGGGATAAGATATCTTCGACACGTTACAAACCTGTTAAACAAATGCAAGTTAGTTGTTTTCTCTTTATTTCCAATTAGAATATGTTGATAGTTTTTTTTTGTTTTACAAAGGTTTGGGACGGAAGCTCCGATGCTTTGATTACTTTCAATCATGATAATTTCTCAGAAAATGTCGCTTGTATTATTGAAAATGATTTAATGTTGGATGCAATTTACACCCAACTAGAAACAGCACAGAATGTAACGATTCTGAACAAATCAATGGTCGGGGATGTTAAATTGCGAATGGATGGTAATCCGAAGAATGTCGTTAGTCTCAAGAACGGTGATTCGATGAGTTGTGATTTGTTGGTAAGTCCATATTTTTTTTTCTCAAAATTTCCCTCAAATCAATCAAACTTTACTTCTCTTCAATATAATTTATACTGTTACTAACTATCATAAGCTCTGTTTTTTGGCATTGCTATCCGTATTCGCCATTGGAGTTTATAAGTGTATAAGGGTCAAAATCATATAGGTGGGAAATTTCGAGGACGAAATTCTAAAAAAAAATCAGCTTTGTTTTATGATTAAAATTTCATGCCAAAATGTTCGCTCTAGCTACAATATGTCGGTTCATGAACGGGCAGAGCACAAAAATATATATTTTTCAATTTACCGCAAAACCCCAAAAATTAGTAGGTAGGTACTACGAAAACGTTCCTCGAAATGTTGGTGATCTCTCCAAAACGACTTTAGGGGTCTAGAAATCAAGGGGCACGGTAGTGCCCAGCCAAGTTCTCTAGCAACTTTAGCACTACACTCTTATTTACAGGAAACAACTCTGGCCATTTTCGACCCCCCTCTAACTTCCACACCAAAGATGCTAGAAATTTCAAACTCGCTACATTTGTTGGGCTGGTCAAAACCAAACACCTCAGCCTCCTACGATGAGTAGTTTCTGAGATATAGGGCTTCAAAATCGCAAAAACCGTAACTGACTCAATGATTCACAGATCATTGACAGACAGATCATCAAAATTATGGAGAACTTCCCGATATCGTAGAAACTTGAAATTTTACACGGTGATAGGACTTGTGGTGTATACAAAGGAAAAAATCGAAAATTTGAGAATTTTCATAAAAAATTATAGAGCACTTCTGATTATCGTAGAATCTTGAAATTTAGTAGAACGGTAGATCTGGTAGTTTATACAAAGGAAAAAATTTAAAATTTGAGAATTTCAGCCAGGGGGCGTGGCAACCGCCCATTTCCGCTGAATTTTCATGGCTCTTTTTTAACAGTAATGTTTTTGTTGTGATAGTATCAATGTGAATGATGAATAATTATAATATAACTTGATTGATAAAAAGTTTAAAACCAAAATCATAACTTTCGTATTTTTTCTTTTAAAGAAAACTCCCTAAGTCCATTTTTTCCATTTTATGAGTTAACCATTTACAAAATTTTCACTACGCAATTATAAAATAGAATCTATTCTACAAATAAATTCAAATCTCATGCAGTTGAAACCTATTTTGGATTTTTAATTTGGATTACAAACTTCAAACGCAATTATCAAAAAACGCAAAAAATCCGCAATCAACCAAATTGTTTACTCCAAATACCTGCAAAAAAAATCGTGATGTTTTTTGGCTATAGCTCAAAACCTTAAGGTTAATTCTTTGGCGCCGGGTACAAAGGGGTTAAGTCAGAAAAGATAGTTTTGAGGAAAATGAAATTGAAGTTCCAATTTTTGTTTATAAATCTGACTTAACACTTTAGAGCCATTTAATCTTCAAAAATAAACTTGATCTAAAGGACTTAAGTCAAGAAAAATCTTTTTTTACATTGATAACAAAGTTTAATTCGTAAAGAAAAGTTGGAAACATCAATGTAATTAATTATCAAATGTGAGAATTCTTTTTGAGCTAATATAATACTGTAGAAAAATGGATATTCTTTTTCTTTCTTCCTCTTGACTTTACCCCTTTAGGATCAATTTTTGTATTTAAAAATTAAAAATTAATGCAAATACAAAGAAGTTAAGTCAACTTACGCCCATAGTACCACACAATTTAAAAATTTTTTTGACTTAAACCCTTTGTACCAAATCATTTCTAACAAAGGGAAATACACTAGAGCTATGGCGATAGGACCAAACGAAAGAGAAAAAAAACTGACTGAAGTCCAATAAAAATCCGAAAATCGATTTTTTGACTTAACCCCTTTGTACCCGGCAGGAAAGAATTAATTAACCAGTTAAACCTCTAGCTATAGCAATTTTTTTAAATTTTTTTTAAAGGGTAGACCGTTTCGCATTGTTGCGGAAAGAACTTTAAGTTACTACGATTAAAGTCTCATTTTTGTCATTTGCATGAAGTCTCTGTTTTACTGGTTCAGAGGTTGGTTTCTTATATGTGTTCTTTAAAAAAAAAATTTCAAAAGCATTCCATTTTAATTTATTTTCATTTATAATTTGTATATAAAATATATTCTAAATATTAAAATTTACTTAAACTAACTACATGGAAATAATACTGTCGTTAAGCTTAAAAATAAAATTGAGATTTTTGTTCTAAAATCTTCTTGATATGACCCAAATCTTCTGCCACATTATTTGACTTCTTATCAAAGCCCTCAGCGAATTTTTCCAATTTCTCTGATAAAATATTCAATTGTCCCTTCAGGCACTGAATTTCTTGCCTAAGCGGCTTAATACTGTCATTCTGTGGTTTTAATTCGCTAGATGATGATAAATTCTGAAAAGACTGCTGCAATTGATTTGGTACATTTGTTGCTGATCGCGGTCGTAGTATACACGAGCCGTCTAGCTTTTGACTTTTCTGATTATTCAATTCACGATTTTGCATTGATTTGTTAAAGAACATACAATTACTCTCGTATTTCTTTTGTTTGAGACTCTGATTGCGATCCCTTCGTTCTGCCACCATTTTATAAATGCTTATCTTCAATTCCTCTGGTAACTGTTGGTCTCTGGGGTCATTGGGACGCATAACAAATTGTAATTGATTTCTAGATGTTCGTAGCAATGAACTACGTTTGCATAAGGCTAACAGTCGTTTTGGAGAATTACGAAGAAGTCGTGAAAATAATAAACATTCCAAACGATATACCAACTCTGCTTGACGAACTAATCTGTCTAAAGTTGCTGAAACTTGTAAACCCTAGGATTAAGTAATGTAGTTTAAAGAGTTATTGCGATGGGTTTGATTTCTTACTTGTATATCATTTACCGCTAAACCAACCATTAAATTAGTTAATATAACGGTTACTAGCAGGACAAATGACAGAAATAGAATATGGGCAGTAACTGGATACTTAATTGGATAATCTCCGTAAAAAATGTCTTCAAATTCCAACTCTCCTGACATCATTGTAATCGCTTTTAATAGAGACCTTATTAAAAAAAATGATAATTGGAGCTAAGTGCATCAGTATTTGTTATTAAAGTTGTTTACCAAGCAATATTTATAAAAGCTGGATAATCTGTGAACAGGACACAGAAACTCAATCCGAATGCAATCAGCAAACAACAATAAGCCATTAAAAACTTTCCAAAGTTCATAGCAACTGAAATCAATAAGAGTTGTTTTTGAATTAAAAACTGATATACAGCTAGAATATATGAAATACCTTTTGTAAACATTTGAATATAAAGTCCGAAAATAGGAAATCGGCCGACCAACATCATCAATTCCAGCCAAACAAGGAACATTACTATTGCAGCGACATGGTGTTGCCAATCAGGTACCGTAAACAAATCTTGCGCAACCAAAAGTGCTGGTGTCTAGGAAATAAGAATTTGTTTTAAAGGATCTTATGAAGATTAAAATACTCACCACACATAAAAAGACTCCGAAAATGATTGTCCATTGTAACCAATTTTCCCAGTATTTTGCATATCCCGTCAGACCATGAGCCATCTGAAAACCCAAAGTAAAATACTTTTATCCCAGATCCAGTATTTTCTGAATATGTACCTGAAAAAATTCCTTAACCAACAGCAAAAGATTCAGAACCACCACAAAATAGCCTGTAGATGAAATATAATTGGCTGCAATGCAAGTTGTATCCTTTTCACAATTCCGAACGTACACTCCGAATATGTAGATGGTAAACATTAAAACATACACAGCATGATAGAATAGGCTCATAAGGAAGAATTTTCTTATTCGTCTCCATTTGAGGAATAAGAATGTCTCACATAGCGGATGCATAAGAATACGTTTCTGACCGACTTCAATGAAAGACATAAGAAGATCAGTTTCACCTCTTTCAAGTGTTGGCAGGGGAACCAAGAGTCGAAAGTCAAGTTTTATTTCGCAATCGACATCACCGATTTCATGATCGTTAACTTTAATCGATGCATCTAGATTGGATATGAGTTTGGGTATCACATCAGGTGTTCGACGGACAATGAATGATAGCGCTGAAACGTTTCCATCTGTTCTTGCTGTTATATCGGCACCATTCTCTAAAATATAGAAGTGACAATTACAATTTTGTTAAATATTTTTTAATACAATTTAATGTCGTTTCGATTGGCTCTCCGGAAGCGTCCGGAATCATTCAGAAGACTTCTGAAACCGTTTTATTGGCATGAAAATGACAGCCAGAACGCTTCTCAGAAGAGAAATTCTCTTCTTGATTTCAAATCAGAATCAAATCAAGAAGCACTAATACATGAATACTCACATGTCAAAGATACACTCAATCATTGTTTATTATTATTTTTCATTCAAATTTTTTTCGTTTTCTAAAATTAATTAATTTGTTTATTTATTTTCAAACTAATAAATTAAGCTTTTAAAATATTTTGCAAAACGAATTCCCGATTAATTTGTTGAATATTATAATCTAGTACAAAATACTACTACATTTTAGAAACATCATAGCCCGATCATCCTAGACGAAATTTCACTATATATCAAAGTTAATTTAAGTACAAGATTTTTTGATGCAGTTAGGTTCCTTTGATGGAGTAGAATATGAAACCACAGTTTTACACCAAAATTTGATATGGCGTATCCCCGAAAATGACCTCTGAACCCTAGGAAGTTCGAAAAAGTGATTTCAGTCGAATTTAACAGAAATTTTATCAAAGTTAATGGAAGTACACGATTTTTTGATGCAGTTAGGTTCCTTTGATGGAGGAGAATATGAAATCACAGTTTTACACCAAAATTTGATATGGGGTATCCCCGAAAATGACCTCTGAACCCTAGGAAGTTCGAAAAAGTGATTTCAGTCGAATTTAACAGAAATTTTATCAAAGTTAATGGAAGTACACGATTTTTTGATGCAGTTAGGCTCCTTTGATGGAGGAAAATATGAAATCACAGTTTTACACCAAAATTTGATATGGCGTATCCCCGAAAATGACCTCTGAACCCTAGGAAGTTCGAAAAATCGATCCCACGTACCTCTGCATACCTAGCCAGCACCTTACCAGTAGACCATACTGGAATATTAAAGATGAGTGGAAAAAAGGGAGCTAATTGAAACCTCACATAAAAATGCAATGTTTTTTTCTAAAGCGTTACAAACATTGCATATCTGCAGGATAAAAGCTTTGCGTACTTATTGGTGAAAAACATTGCATACTTGAGAGATGAAAACATTGCATACTTACAAGAACCTCTTGAAACAGGTCTTATGAAAGCCTTCGACTAAAATCACTTTTTTTGAACTTCCTAGGGTCAGAGGTCATTTTCGGGAACACTCCATATCAAATTTTGGTGTAAAACTGTGATTTCATATTCTCCTCCATCAAAGGAACCTAACTGCACCAAAAAATCGTGAAATCACTTTTTCCGTACTACCTAGGGGTCAGGGGTCATTTTCGGGGATACGCCATATCAAATTTTGGTGTAAAACTGTGGTTTTATATTCTCCTCCATCAAAGGAACCTAACTGCATCAAAAAATCGTGAAATAACTTTTTCCGTACTACCTAGGGGTCCGGGGTCATTTTCGGGGATACGCCATATCAAATTTTGGTGTAAAACTGTGGTTTTATATTCTCCTCCATCAAAGGAACCTAACTGCATCAAAAAATCTTGTACTTAAATTAACTTTGATAAAATGTCTAGATTGATCGGGCTATCACGTGGTTTTTGACATTTTGTAAGTATGTATTTGTAAACAAATACCTATTCATAAATTTGACTGCAAATAAAAAGTCTGTTCAGCGAGGATTTTTCTAGATCAGAACAGGACAGGACAGCACAGTTTCGTGAGAAACGTTAGATCAAGAACAGTCATTTAAACGTCAGTTGTCAAAATAAAAAAAAAAAAAAAAAAAAATTGTAAATTATATGAATTTTTTGCTTATCGGTTCTCGTTAGTTTTATTTATTTTTTGAGTTTTTACTGCGAAAAATATAATTAAAAATTGTTTTTAGTTAGAAAAACCACGAGCACCCGAGAAATATTCGCACAATTAAATCAAAACATTTCTCACGAGTCTGTTCTAACCTGATCTTACTCAAAACCAAGAACAGAAAATCCTGTTCTAAACTGTTCTAGTTTTGTCAATGAACAGGAAACTAGAACAGTTCAGCACAGAAAAAATCTCAATGAACAGCAAAAAGCTGTACTTTTCTGCCTAGAACAGTCCAGCACAGCGTCAGTGAACAGACATAAAAACACTGAGTAGTTCGTTGACGATGATTCTGCTTACGTCGTCGGGTTCCTCAATAAAATACGCAGATCAAAGCCAAAAGAGGGAGTTGATTTTTACTAACCATTCTAATTCTTTTTTATTAATATTTTTCAATTCTTTAGTTTCAATTTAAAATACAAGCTCCTTTTAGGGAATAATTTAATTTCAAAACAAAATGTAGTCTTCCCATCAAAACCCTAGATAAATTAATAGCATGATACTGAGCTCACGATCTTAATAATAATTCATATGTGCATGTGGTCAAATCATTCTTAAAATGGCTCTAAGAAAGCTCTAAACGTGGTGAATGGCGTTTAAGTTAAGCAATCGTTAAGCAACGTTGCTTAAATGTGTAAATTCTTTATAAATACACATTTTGTACTTAAGACCTATTTAGAGGTGGTTTAAAGTTAAACAACCTATAAGATTCTTTTATAAATATGGCTGTTAAAATTCTTGCTTCCAATCTCAAAAGTAACATTATGGCTGGATTTCAATATTATTACTAAGTTTCGCAATAAACCTACATTTTCTCTACATCTGAAAAAACACCCTTTCACATGAAAAAAATTTGTAGACTCATTTGAGTCGTAATTCCCACGTCAAAGACAGCGTTTTTAATAAATGCCTCTCTTTTAACATTGATTTTATCGGACTTATCGCCAATTTTGATTGGTGTACCATTTTTGTCAAAGTATTTTTGGTATCTACTTATTCTGAATTTCATGTTTTCTTAATTAAAAAAAAAACCCTTCAATCAGGATAAATTTGTACACTGTTTAACAAACTTTCTTATAACAAACGAAACGTTTTCACCAAATTTAAAACATAAATGAAAATTGTGTCAGCTGTTATGAAACTTTTCTCACATATTTATAACAAAAAAAACACCCTTTAACCAACAATATTTTTGCGGACTTTATGAATTCCTTGTATCTGTTTCATCTTCAATCCTCATTCGGTACGGGTAATTGACAATTGTATGAAAAAATTCCCAGTTGGAAAATCAACGTTCATGCAGGTCTGGATTTTTTTTATTCAATTACCCGTACCGCTACCACATACCTTTCCAGTGTGGTCAAGCCTTATGCCGACTTTACACAAGTCGATTTTAGCCGGACGGTATGTCGCACTAGGATTCTTCTATGCGGATTGTCACTTTAGTCACCTCAGCTTACGTTCACACTAGAGATGTTGCAAATATTCGCATCCGCAAATGGGGAACCCCCGCATGAATTTTGACATCCGCCTACGCATCCGCAAAGAAAAGTGCAAAGAAGTTGCGTTAAGAAAGAAGTTGGTTGGAGCCGGCGAATGGCGCGTACCAATGGAAGTCACACCGAGTAATGTTTTGTGAGCTGTGATTGATTATTTTAAGCCAGAACCATAATTGGCGGATGGTGTCGGAAGCTACTGTCAATTGTTGTTGTTTTTTTGTATTTCGATCAGTTTTCATCCGCCGAGTGCGGTTGCGAGCGCTGTTCCCCTTCGTTTCATCCGACGCTTCAGTCAATTATAGTTCTGGCTTTAGGCAAAACACAAAAAAAAATGTAAAATTTCCCGTTTTCACTAAATCCCAAATTTCACAAATTATCTCATTTCGAATTTCAAATTATATAGGAATTTTTTAGAATTTGGAATTAAAATTAACCGAATTTGGGAATTTATCAAATTTGGGGGGCTGCAGTGAAAACAGTCTAATAATAGAGATCTTTCATTCCGGACTAAGAAGGAGCAAAACATTTATTTAGTTAGCGCGGGCTTAATTTACCAACCTCTGTGTAACCGACTTGATGCATGGAAGGTGGCGGTATTACTTTTGACTAAGTCTAATGCACCTATTTTTAATTTCTCTTATTCAATACAAATAATAAAAATGTTATTAATAACTGTTTCATTATTTTAATTAGTTTACCTATATTAATTTATATAAGATTATTAAAGATGTTAACCATCCGCATCCGCATGTGAAAAAATCCACATCCGCAACATCCCTAGTTCACACCAGTGTTGCCACTTCCAAACAAAATTTGCGCAGTAGATCCATAAATAAAATACGGTAGATTAAAAAAAAATCGCAGTAGATTTTATTTAACAAGCAAAATACCTGTATGTTGAACTAAAACTAAAAGTCAGAATACTTTTCTTATTACAACCAAACTCATGTACAGAATTTAAATTAAGCATTTGTACTTCCTTAAAGATTTTTTTTCATAAATCCAGGCTCTGTTTGTTGGGCCAAAAACACTTTAAACAGTGTTAATCTTGGTGTTTTGTAGCTTTTTTAGAGCTAGTTTTGAGTTAAGAGCAGATTTTGTACATTTCAATACTATTTATTACAAAGAAATTGGTTTATTATTTCCTTAAAACGCTTGCAATTTGATTTGAAGAAGTGCAGTAGATTGGATTAAGTGGCAGTAGATTTGTTTTTTGCAAGAAATGCAGTCGATCTACTGCAATTGTAGCAAAGTGGCAACGCTGGCTTCACACTAGTCGACTTACGCCGAAAAGTTTCATGGTATAAAAAGAGAAGGTATGATCATTAGAAAAAACTCAGTATCGAGAACTGTCAAAACTTAAAAAATGGCTACTTAAGGTTTTGACAGTTCCCATTGAAATTGTTGTTGTAAACAAATTTGTCTTGGAAATTGTTGTTGCTTTTGACTTTGCCAAATATTAAACGTCAAAACCTTATCACCCCATTTTGTAAGATGGCGGCTCTAATGATCATACTTTGTCTTTTTATACCATGGAAAAGTTTCGCCTCACAAAAATCGACTCGTGAAAAGTCGGCATTGCGCATTATACGACGATTTTTCCAAAGATAATATTTTTTTTTTGTTGTGAGCTTGTGAAAAAAAAAAGAGTTCCTGAGGAATAAAATATCACGCAGTTATACCAGAAAAAGAAAATAACATAAACAGATAAAATGCAAACAGCCCATTATAGCTACTAAAATTATCCATACACCCAAGCAAACATGGCACCTCTATGACAACAACCGCTGTAATGAAATTTGACATTTCTCATTTTTTTTTTTTGTTTGACGTTGATGCTTGAAAAAATTTAAAAAATTCTGTTTACTGTTTGCTGTATGCTGTGAAAAAATAAAAATTAAAAAAAAAAATGGAAACATATCGAATGATAAATAAAGAATTATCCATAAATAATCAAGAACTTCGGAATGTTGTAAATAAACTCAAACATGAAATAACTTATCTCAATCGTCAGCTATTTGAACAGCGCGAAGAATTCACCCGCCTCAAAGCGTCTATTGCCAAAACCATCGAACAAAAATACACAGAAACCATGGCTTTAATTTTTCCCGAAAAACTTGCCGATCAAAAAGAAAAAGCAACCACCAGCAAATTGGATATTAAATCACATCGTCGTTCGTGTTCGAATGTAACTGCAGCCGATCCAATTAAAAATAAATCACATTCGCCGCCAGCAGCAGCTGCATCTTCGTCTGGCAGTGAAATTATGGAAGAATCATCTTCGTCATTTAAAATACCTCTTCCCAGAATAGTTATTGATAAAAGTGCACGTCTTAGCAAGTCACCGGTGAAATGTTCACAAAGTGTTAATGCAAATCAAAGAAAAAGTTCAGGTAACAAAATCACAAATAAACTTAAGAAAAAAAAGAACCAATATCTAGAAAAAAACATACGGAGTACTGAAAGGTCTCTGATGTTTCATTGTAGGGATGAATTGCTGGTATGGGATTACACAAATGGAATTAATCCTTCATTTTGTTCAATATTCTCCAACTTCAATAAATGTCCATCCAATAGAACTAGTTTGTCTCCAAAGAAATACAAAAGTGGTTGTCTGTACTTAATTACTTAGTTGTACTTAACTTAAGTTGGCGCTTACAGTCCAAGGTGAATTTCGCCCTCAACCGACAACCTTTAAGTGGAGGTGGGTCGCTACTAAAGTCGATACTTTTTGGCTGTTTAGGGAATTAAAAAAGGTGGAGCGACCTTTTTTTTTTTGTGAATGTATTTGTGTCCAAGTAATCTAAAGAATATACCCAACTTTATAGTAAGAACAAAACAAGGTAAAATTTGTTTATTTTGTTCACTAAAAATGGTTTATATTTCACAAGTAGGGGGAAATTCCATGGTAACTCACAACATTCACAAAAGTTTCCAATAAATAAATAGATTTTTTGCTTGTCAATTTTAATATAAAATGATTCGATACAGTCTATGAATGAAGCATCTATTACTTTCATAATTGAATCATTTATTTGCAAAACATGATAAGTCCATGATTTTTAATTTTTTAGAAGAAAAAAACGTTCTATTTTCTTTTGATATGCGTAGCAAAATTTATAAAAAATATATTCTGTAGAACTCTTGCCTAGCTACAAAATACCGTTTCGTTTTTAATTTTTGGAGCGATAGTTCAAAAGATAAAAAATAAAAACGCTTTTGGACTTATCAAACTTTGAAAATAAACGGATGTGAAATTAGTTTTTAAATTGATATGCAATTTTGCTTTTAGCCCCAGTCTATCAAACAATTGTATTTCAGATTAAAATACAATGTCCGGACTACTTATTTAACTTTAAAGTAGCTTTAAACTTAAGATTTTCAATCATTAGTCGAATATAGCATTTACACAAAAAGAAGCTGTTGTTTATTTTCAAAAGATGATAAGTCCGGGACTTATTCTGTTTTTGATACTAAACAAATATTTCGCGTAGCTGTAAAATCTGATATAGTTGGAGTAGATACTTCATATTTTGAAGACAGACGTGGTTATACCTGTAGTACAAATTTAGTCAAAAAAACGAATTTTGAAAAAAAGTGGACTTATCATGTTTTGAAAATAAATGATTCAATTAATCAAAACATTTTTCTTTATTGTAAGCATTTACTTGGAAAAACAAAGTCAGTTGGCAACTCATGTTACAAAAATCGGACACGAGTTTTAACAGTCCGACAGTATTAAGTTTTTCTGTAAAATTTTAAATCTTCATTTGTTTTTAATGTGGATTCCATACATACAAAATTACAAGCTTTTAAAATTAGTGACAAAACTGAACATTTGTTCAATATTTCGAGGAAAAATTTGAAAATATTTAGGTAACTCGCGATACATTAATTTGGTAACTCATGTTACCTGCGATTTATTCTTGCAAGAATAAACAATAAATGCATTTTCATTAAAGTAATTTTAAAATCGGATATTGAGTAACAAAGCTTGCTTAAATGGTTACTTAGTTTAGCAATCAGAAAGGGATATTGTCATCGTCACTATTAGATTTAACTTGTTTTCTATGGACTCTTTTTTCCGTCACATTCATGTGAAATTCTTGTGTAGTTGACAAGATTTTGCTTTAAAAATGCTTTAAGATTATTTATACTCCTTGAATTAAATTTCTGCCCATAAGGGAATTTAACAAAGAAGCTATTCTTGCAACTTGCATAAGGAGTTGCAGTTTGTAAATATAGTAATTTGCTATGCATAATTTGTTCAAAATTCATGTCCACTTTCATGGAACTACCCTTAAGCAATTCGCAAGATTTTAATAGTTCCTGTGGTCAATATGGACGGACATTGACCATAGGAGCTATGAAAACCTTGTCGACTCATAATTTTGTAAAGTAATCTTTCATTCTATTTCTCAAAAATGCCTTTTCAAAAAAATACAAAAAAGATATATGAACCTTTCTTGATTACGGACGAAACACAAGCATACGAACTCAATCAACGTTGTTCTATTTGAGTTTTTTTTATACAATTTTGTCGTAACATCCTTTTTTCTAGATTCTCTAATAAAAATATTGTCTTGCAAAAACACAGTTGTTGCAAGAAATCATGTTCATTGAACATTGTTCGAAATAAAACTCGTCGTATTCTTTTTTTTTTTATTGTTTTGCTAACGAATCCCCTGTAGGTACATAAAACACGTTGCGACATGAATTTCAAAGAATATTTTCTCTTATTAGAACATTTTTTGCTGATGTCAGAGGGTTGGTTCTTGTTGAAGATCTGTTGTCCGTCGGTCGTGTGTTAAAAAGCATGCTTATTGCACCCTAATCAGATTATTATAAATATTTTAAAATTGTTGTAAAATATTTATTTATGATAGTGTCCATTGGCTGCTTTTCTCTTAGCCAGCGAACTTCTGACCTCTGTGTTGTAAAGAAGATTTTTGTGGAGTGAAAGCATTTTATCGCGTACCATCCTAAATAGTCGACTTTGCAAGGCCAAGCCTTTTATAACATTCACTACTCTGATGTCTGATTACATCTTTAAGCACATCCAATTCTGGAGGGTGCTAGAAATTTTTGATGAAGAAAGCAGTGTGACATTTTGAAACATTTGGCATTATAAGTTTTAATTTTGCAATTAGTCCACTTTTGTTACCGGTCAAAGATTTGGCACGATATTGATACCGCTACAAGAAGAAGTTGCGACAGCTATTTAAAAATATGTTCACACACTGGCTAGAAATGTTAGCAGGAAATATAATTCTCTAATATTTTAATATGCTTCAAAACGGACATACGCCAAAACCTGGCCACAATCTGTCTTGTTTCAATGCGAAATGGGTATATAGCTTTTTTAATAACTGACACATTCGACCATAGCGAGGTCGTAGCGGTAAATTATCCGATTTCCTACGAATAATGCTTCGGGGTGTGCTCTCCGAGAAGCACTGCGTATAAATAAAACGACATTTAAACGGATTATATAAAAAATTCGGTTTTATTAACTAAGTTTTGGTTTTATTAACTAAAAAGTAATCGTGCAAGAAATCTGCTGCCGACTCCTAAAATAATCTTATTATTTTCAGAAATGTTTTGAAAACAGAGAATTGTAATGTAATTATAAAACTCCATTAAAAAGTTGTCTAGTTTTTTAATAAGGTTTTAAACATCAAATCTCAGTATTTATCTATTAATTGAGACGAACAGAATAATAATGGGTTAATTTCATTTGAAATTTGTGTATTATTTACACTTACTTTGAGAAGCTCTTTAGTCTAGGCTCTAGCCGGTTACTCAGTTCTGTTCAAAAAGTCATGCTTTGTTTGATGTTGTTTTTTTTTTTTTTTTTATTTTGCTTGCACAGTTTTCTTTTGAAAATATCAAAATCAGAGCAGTTAAAGCTTAAACAGTTTCTCTAATTTTTCCGGAGAGTATGTATGTTTGTATGTTCTCTAAATATTGGTTCTTTGGTTCAAATTATAAATAAAATCTTGCATATTACAACACTTTCATAAAATTTATCCACAAACATTTAAGATTTACAAATAACGAAGATGGATGTTCAAAATCTCAATGACTCAGAGAACTCTTCATTAGAACAAACTTTAATAACAACAAACACAAGTCTCGTTACAATAAATGAGGAAAAAAGTTGTACAGCCGATCCACAAAACGAAACTTTAAGTGATGCAACAATAAATTGTTTACTAGATGCTCCATGCAGCACTCCATATCATCCGAATAAAATCCTCAATGACACATCATTTAAACCGAAAAAAGTCCGAGTTTTAATGAAAAAAATGTCTGTGGAACAACTCGCCAATTTGACTTGCCAATCAATTGCTCACATGAGTTACTCGCAACAGCCAAGTTCAATAACCTTACAACAATCATCTTTTAAAACAAAGAGCGCCCAAATAGAAGAATGCCATACACAGAAGAAAACTTTACAAATCAATAATTATTCATCTCATCTCACCGCCAACAGAACAACAATTAATTCATCATTTAAAGCAGATCATACTGCGTGTCCTTCAAGTATAGAATCGTTTGATGAGTGGAGACCTTCGCCAAAAAAATTAGGAAAATCTAAAGTTAAAAAAATTTCTTCAAAGGATAAAAGACGGAAGTCCATCAGAGCACAACGGAACAAGGAGAATTGCGACACGGATTCAGATTTTACAACATGTTCCGACGAAGAGACGAACATTGGAGGAGGGAGAAGGTTAAGAAACAAGCAGATTTCTTTAAAAGAACCCAGTCTTAGAGCAAAACTACGAAATACAACAAATATCAAATTGAAATAAAATAATAATTTATAACAGATGTTTGTTTGGTTTATAAATAATTTCATAAATTATAAAGCATTTAGTTTGTTATTGTAGCCAACTGCTGACTTAAATTAATTTTAAATCTTCTTACAACAAAATGAAGAAGAATATATATTACAAATTAAAATGACTGGGAAATTTCGTTGTTTAATTTATTTTGTTAATATGAATGTATTCTTTTAGGTTTTAATAAAAAAATATTAAATGAGTTTGATTAATCAAACAAGAACTAAATTTTATTTTTTGCAGTTTTATTTTATACTGGGCTGCCTACACTCAACTTGTCCTAAGTTTGTATTTAGTTAATTTAGATGTATGTTTCGAATGATATTATTATTCTTCTTTTGATAATTCTTTTTGTATTGGAAAGCTGGTGCCTGCAGAGTGGTCCCATTTCAATTTCGTTCAGTTCTGGCTATAGAAACTATGAGAAAAACCATAAAATCCAGTTTTGATTCATGGAAGTCGGTTTTGTTTTTTTGATGAAAGTGATAAAAGTTGTTAATATAAAACTATTATACTTTACATAAATAAGAAATTTACTTGTTGTATTTTCGATCTTCTATAAAATTGTTTTTTAATATCAAATCAAGTATTAAATAGATTTTGTATTCGAAATTATATGAAACTGTCAAGATCGTTTTTTATTTCATAATGAATTAAGAAATCTTTGAAAACCTAAAAAACTATAAAAATTATCTGTAACGAAGAAAAAATAACAAAAATAATAAAAAAAAACTAAAATTATTTTTATGTTAAAAACTGAATTAACGTTCACGCCCTATGGGTTTAGCCTTTACTATCTTGATCGTATTCAGGTATACTGTCTCTTCCTAAGAACTGACAAATAGTACCACTTTTATAAAAAAAAATAAAAATACATCTCAATTAGGCGTTAGGGTTCCACCGAAATCTGTAATTAAATTGTGAATCCAGCTCAGCCATCTTGGTTCATTCAGTCCCCAGACAAGTCTGTGGCCAGCTTATTAATCATCGGTAGCAAATTAGGTCAATTTTCTTCACAATTGCTCAACTTGAAGCAAACTCTAAAGTTGGCAAACTTGAGAGTTGACTTCAACTTGAGAGTTGAAACAGAAGTTGAACATTTGTTTTCTTCACTATTTTTTCTCAGCTCTAGAATTTAAAAAATATTCCTGGGATATTTAAGAGTTATTTTTCCACTAAACCTCAATGTACAAAAATGACGTTTTGATACAAAATCTTAAGTTTCCTCTCTTAATTTCGACTATTTTCGGAATAAGAGAAAACTTCTAGTTGATCAACTTGAGAGTTGAGAATCGAAAGTTGAAACTGTCAACTTTTAGTGAAGAAAAGCAAAATCACAAGTTGAGAATAAAAATCCTCAACTTGAGTTCAACTTGTAGTGAGAAAAATGGCTCTAAGAGCTTCGAGGGTTCAAAGGATTTTAACTTCCTTTTTAAGGGATGGTAAGTGAAAAATTTTCTGAGCCAACTGTAAAATGAAGCCAAATTCATTAGTGCATTTTTGAATTTATGAACTAAACGTTAATAAATTGTGACGTCACGAACTTATGGAAAGCCAATCTTAAGCATATGTGTGTTTCTGTACGTTTGTAGTTAGTTTCCTAGTTTGTTGATATAATAAAGCCGCGATGGAGGGCGGAGCTTGGTAAAAGAGCTTATCATCCTTATTTTAGTCATTTGGTCAGAGGCGTGTTATGAAATGAAACACGCTATAGATCGAAATTACGGAGTGGGGGCATAATCTAATCAGCACACAAAAACGAGTGATGATTTTTTTTGTTTATACTTAATTTATATCATTTTCATTGATTTATGAAAAACTTCTTGCATGTGTTTCATCTTAAACGATTCATTGTTTAAATGACTTATACAATTCAAATGAAAATTTGAAATACAAAGATTGAAATAATCAGATATTTATTTTATCGAATAAATCTAAAGTATACAAAAAAAAAACCTTGGCCAAGATCGTGTGACCTAGTCATGTTCTTCTACAATAAATCCTATTTGTTACACCTAAATAGAAAATTTCCATTTTAAATTTAATTGTTTGCGCATTGTTATCATTATTTTGATTGTTAGTTTAAATAGTTTTGCTTTATCTTACCAATAAATGTGTACACACATTGGCTAAACTCATTCAAAGCAGCTATATGCAAGGGGGTGTATCCATAGTTGTCTGCTTTATTAACATCCGCACCAGCTCTCAGCAAAGCAACACAACAATCCAAACACCTAGATTGCTTAACGATAGCTGCATGCAGTGCTGTTCGACCATCTCTGTAATGAGCATTAACATTTGCTCCATATTTTATTAACATTTCCACAGTTTCTACCGATTGTGATAGACAAGCCAAATGAAGTGGAGTTTGATAGCCGGCATTTCGACAGTTTACATCAGCCCCATGTTCTAACAAAATTCTTACACATTCAACGTAATCATTTTCGGCAGCTATATTTAAATGTTATTGCATTATATTCGAATTAAAAAATAATAAAAAAATAACTTACCTAGGTGAAGGGCTGTTAGCTTGCCTTCACCAAATTGTGGTCGAACATCAGCTCCATGGGCGAGCAAAAGTTCCACACATTTCTTATTGCCCAAGGCACATGCTGTATGCAGAGGAGTTTCTGTGTAGACCTGCGGTGTGTTTGGATTGGCGCCATATTTCAAAAGCGTTTCCACGCATTCGACTGCATTTCTGTCGATAGCAAAGTGTAGAGCTGAGCGTTTCTCTATTCCAATGTTTATTTGTGCTCTTCGTCGTAAGAGTAACAAAATGCACTCGACGCTGCTTGCACTAGGAAAAAGTTTAAAATAGATTATGGTTTATTTAATTTAAATGTATTGATTGAATACCTAGCAGCACAGTGCAGAGGTGTTACCTCCTTTTTATAATCCCAACAATTTGGATCGGCCTCACGATCGAGTAAAATTTTTGCAATTTGTGAATTACCATTGGAACAGGCGAAATGCAATGATGTTCGTCCTTTTGAGTCTTGTGCATTTGGATCTGCCGAAAAGGTATTTAAAAGTATGACCATACTTTCAACGAAACCATACAATGCTGAGAATAGGAGGCCTATATTTACATCATTTGACCCGGAAATTAATTCTAAAGACAAAGTTATTTTCTAAAATATTACAGGGTTATAAAAGTACGCACCATAAAACTCTCCACATTTAACCATTTCAAGGATATTATCGGCATTGAGAGATTGTCGTCTTAATGTCTCTTCAATTTCTGCAATATCCCAAATAACATGACTTCGTTGTTGCCATGAATGAATGGCATCAGTTTCATTACTGAATATATCGCTATCACTTTCACTGGAAATGCTGCGTTTATCGTAATAGTCTTCTATCTCTCTATCTGAGTTCCAATTATTTAAGTCATTTTCCTAGTAGGTAATTGAAAAAAAATATTAATATGAATATTAATGTGAACATACATA
Organism: Episyrphus balteatus; assembly: GCF_945859705.1. NCBI lineage: Eukaryota > Metazoa > Arthropoda > Insecta > Diptera > Syrphidae > Episyrphus > Episyrphus balteatus. The sequence continues at coordinate 1,195,578 of NC_079136.1, read as the reverse complement.
CACATGAATTCACTGTTTAATTAAGGTGTTTAAATCACAAACTAGTATAAATAGGTATTTTGTTTTATAGTTCCTTAATGTCTTAAAAAAAAGCAACCCTACCTAATTGTAATATTTTAGATGTAACCGTTAACTTTGAACTCATTTTTTTAACAAGACACAATGGAAAAACAAAAAAAATAAGTGCAAGATATTGACCGATGTTTATTTTGCACCCACTTTGACATCTTTTTTGATTTTTAGAAAATCGACTTTTGACCAGGTTTTTACTGCAAACACTATGTGCGTTGATTGCATATTAGTTTAGAATGGATTGCAATTTGTTTAAATTCGATTTCAAAATTGTTTGCGATTCCAAAGTATTGATTATTGCAATTCCGCATGTGGTTGAAATTTAAGTATTTTAAACATCGTTTACAGTATCCGGACAGTAGATTAAAAAGAAGAAGAAGTGGCTATCTAGCGCTAAACTTTCCACAAGTGGATAAACCTTTCAACCTTTAAATCTGTCAGAGTAGATTATTTAAATGGCAAATGAAACTGTTTATTTCTGGGTCACTGTTGCGTATGCGTAATATTGTTTTATGTACTCAAACAGTAAATATAAAAATTCTATCACAGGCCAAAAATCTAACCAATTGAGTTTTTTCTTTTTCTCAACTTTCGTTTCGTTTCAAATAATGGATGTAATTTTTTTAGGTCGAAAATGAGTTTAGGATTTAGGATTACGTTTTACAGGCAGACACCCTCTGGACTCTCTTTTTTGGAAAGAGAAGAAGAAATATGTTGTATTTGAATATTTTTGTTTTTTCAATCATGTGAGTTTGGGTACCAGATTTTCAAAATTAAAATTCAATTCACTTTATAAACCACTGAGGTCTTGTTTATTGAATACCTTTAACTACTACGAAGAAAGAAAACAGAAAACTAAAATAATGAAAATAATTTCATAATTTTTGTTTATGTTTTGTGGACTTTATGAATAATATTCAATTTAATAGAGTTTTTTTGAACTGTAGTCCAAAATTCGTTTCGAGTGTATTTACGCTTCTTCAGCTGTAATAATCAAATTTTTTTTTTTTAAATGATAATAAATGCTAAAAATCTAGAATCTATACTTACAGTCTATTTTATCTTTTAATCTTAAGAATTCAATCTTAACAACTGTAAGCGTTTGTTGGTTTTTCATTGTTTAGTTTTTTTATAACTTCAAATATTTCAAAAGTTCCATAAAATTCGAAGTCTTGAAATCATCGAAATTTCAAAATATAAAAATAATGTTTTAATTATTTTTATTATAAAATCTAGGAAATGAATTTGAAAGTAACTTATTTGTAACTATTTAAGGGTATACAATATGGAATCTTTTCTTGCAACTTGCATAAAGAATTGGCGTTTGTAATTTGTGATTTGCTTTTGGAAAAAATAAAAGAGCCTGCATGGTTTGTTCAAATTTCGTATCCCTTTTTTCATGGAATTATCCATGAGTCAAGTCACTAATATTAGTCGTTTAAAGATCGAATTTTACGTGCATTTTATATAGGTGCATATTTACATTTTAATTTTTCTAATAATCAATTTAAGGTATGCAAGCTATTGCGCAAGTATATATGTACGTGCGAACCAGTTTAAAAAATTCGAATATTGCAAATTGTATAGACCATATTTTCTTGCAAGAAAGAAGAAACTCTTTAAAAATAAAAATATGCTTCCATTTTACACTGGACCTACAAAATGTTTAAAATATCTATCACTTAACACCTTTTTCCTTCGATAAACAAAATTCTGAAATTTGACGATAAACATTGCATAAAGATTATGGTGTTTTTAAGTAAAGTTGATTTTTAAAATAAAATTTTAGTTTTACTTACTATAATCGAAAATCGTACATTCTCCATAGTTTGCTTCGATAAATTGATCTTCATTAATTCCTGGACAAAATTAATCTCTACAAAATGATCACAAAACACCTGTTGTTTTTTTTTCTTCTTATTTCTCTAAAATCACTGTTAAAATTTTCGAGTTTGAAAATAACAGTTAAATCGGAATGACGTCGATAGTTCACTTAACCCATACAAACACAATATTACGAATCTTTATGAAATTCCTCCCAGGTGCTTCTTTACAAATAATAATGTTTTTTTTTTTTGTTTTTAATTTAATTTTGCGTGTTTGCTATTCGAAAAAAAGTATTATTCTGTGGGTTCAAATATAAAAATGTTTACATTTTCCTAATCACGAACCACACCGCAAGCCGACTGGAAAATGTAAACAATCGATATGGTTGAGAATTTGTGGTGTATCTGTATATTTTGATTTTAATAAATACATGTTTTGCCTCATTAGAAGAAAACATTTAACACCTTCTCTTGAGATCACTCTCGTGAGAGGGGTAAATCATGATCTATTTCTAAATGTTGTTTTTTCCGCGTATACTTAAATTTTCCAAAGACAACAAAAACTTAAAAAAAAAAAAACAAAATTTAAGTGTGAAAGAATATGGTTAAGGTCATTATGACAACAGTATGTTATTTTTTACTTTAAGTATCTAAAAGCTATTTATTCATTTTATCGCGGGTTATTGTACCTAGGTAAAAGTTGCGACTTGAACACGTAATTTCACAAAAAAAGAAGAAAAAGAGATAAACAGAATCGGTTATTAAATTATAAATTTTTTTTATAGCGAATGTGTCCTCATACAAGTGATCCATTTAAAACCCTATATTACTCCCAAAGGACTCGATTTGGATGTCCCTTTAAAAAAACCAGGAAGTCACAAATTATTAAGACTGGTAACGTGCAACAAAAAGAATTTTTCCGTGTTATGATTCAAAAGTGAAGATTTTTGAGTTTTCACAATACAGAGACTATTTCGAAGTCCTGGTCTGTTAAACGTTACACTTTCGAGCGTTACACTCCTTTAGATATTACACTTTTCGTACATTGCTTTCTTCCATTCACGGAGATGTTTTCACATCAAAAATTACTTTCGCATGAAATTTGAAACTAACAATATTTAGCTCTTACAAAGTTTTACAGAAGCTGCGTAACCATTTGTGTAACGCTTTAGAGGAGCAAAATTGTTTATTGGGACGTTACAAATATCTCAAACATCAATGTGACTTTTGATCAATTGGTTTTACTCCACAGGAATAAATAGTACCGTTAATTCTCGTGCATTGCATAAATAAAATTGAAAAGAAATTAAAATGATTCCCAACCGTTCGTTATTTATTTTTGGCTTTGTACAAAATTGTTTTTTTTTTTTTAATTAATTTAAAAACCCGTAAACCAAGCTATTTACAAAAATAATTTAAATATTTATCCGTTTGCGTTCGAATGCAAAATTGAACTGATTTTGCTTGCGATCGCTAGAATTGTCTGCAGAGGTGTTTTTCTTGTCTGTTTTTTTTTTTTTTTTTTTAATTTTTTTCTGGATACTCAATTTATATACAAAATTTTGAAAACTTATTAATTGTGTGTATCCAGCACTCAATTTTGAATTTTTTTCCAAACTGTTCAATATTCATTATGGTGATGTCGTATTGTCCGGCTTCCTTGACTGTGCGTCGTGGCCATCATCGATGATTGTAAACAAAGATCATATGTATACAAATATTTACATAAATAATATTGTGGTATTTGTAAATATCTACTTATTTTATAAGGAGACGAAGACTGTTTTTTATTGTTTACTTGGAATACAAATTCCGAATCTGTGCATCAATCTAAATATCACATGCAAGCAAACGAATCATCAAGTTTTTTTTTTTTTTCTTGGGAAAAAAAAATCATCAATGAATTTTTGAGAATTCTGCCGAATGTGTGACCTACATTTAGCATATTTATTTAATTGGCACATGCATTTTATTTAAATTTAATTGGAATTACCTGCCTACACATAATTTTTTGGAATAAAATATTTTTTTCTTTTGAAAATTATGTATACTATAATTCTTTTCTTTTGATATTTTTTCTGGATAAAATATTTATATCAATTCAAAAAAAAAAAATCGACCTTATAAAATAAATTAAAGATTTATAACCAGAAGGAAGCAATTTTATTTAAAAATCGTTTAAAATAAATCAATTTTAAGAAAATAAATAAAATTAAGAAAATTGAGAGCGATATACTTACTTTGTTTTTTTTTTTAATACATATTAATTTTCCTCTCAGACGGAAGCATGAAGTTATGATGTCAATGATTTTGTTGATTTCGATTTAAAATGTTCGCATTTAGTATTTTATTGCGACTTTGGCAAGTTTTTAATATTTACAAACAAAAAATTCGAAAATAACCAACTATATTATGTTGAAAACAATGTTATTAAAAAAGCAATCTTTTGTGCAAAGAACAAGAATCTTGAGTCCTTTTGATTTATTCACTACATCTTTTTGTTAAACCTTCAAAAGTTTAAAAATTTGTTGTTTTATCAATTAGCACTTAAGAAAATAAAAACTATAGTTTTGTAAATATTTGTATTTTATTTATTCACTATCAATAGTCCCCCAAATCAGCGCATAGGGAGGCATGTAAAAATGCATTCTGAAGTTGAAAAATTATGTCCAATATTTTGTATACAAATGATTTAGGGTTCAGAATAAAAGTTAGTCAAGTCTATTTTCCTTAAAGTTGGATGTTTAAAGGTATTATAAATTTAATGTTTGTTTGTTTTTTTTTTAAGAGGAGGAGGAAAAGGACGTAACGTTAATTTGGACCAAAAAAGGCATACTTTCCTGATTTTTTTAAGACGACCCGAGATAAAATCTATTTATTAAAACCAATAATTTATTAAATTCCATGAATATTATTTATTGTTTCCACGAAGATATATTAATAAATATGAAAGTGGCACTCATAACTAGTTGCTGGATCATGTGAAATCAAAATGCATTTGTTAAATAATAGTAAAGCAAAAGCTGGGTGTTTTTTATGAAATTACAATTTTACACTTTCTCGGTACATTTTGAACAGAAAACGCTAGTTTTAGCGAAAAAAAATGGGCTTATTTGTTATTGTATAATGAAAATTATTAACAATTTTGAAAAAAAAACTTCCAGCGTCACCTACGTCGTAAATTATGTACATTTAAGAAATTGCGTTCAAAATTGTTAAATGATCGGTGGAGTAGTTTTGAAGTTATGAGGGACACTGACTTAAAAAGTTTTGGTATAAAGCGTTGAATTTTCGTATAAGTTCATGAGTGAAGTATAAAAAATAATCATAATTTTGTCTTAGAGCTGGCATCATATTTCTTGCGCGATTAATAACCGATTTATATTAAAATTACTAAGAGGTTTATTAATAACGATACTAACATTCGTGTACGGCTGCTCGCTTCATTCTGAGAAAAAGTGCAATATTATTGCAGTTTTTTTTTTTAAATTATGATGAAACCAAAAATAACTTTTAATTGTATTCCCTGCGATTTCAAAACATTTGATTCTTTCCGGAAAATTGCAATTAAAATGTGAAATAAGAATTTATTTGGAAAATAAAATATTTTTTTCCGTAGCTTTTTTTTCAATATATCAATTTTTTGCGGTTGATTTTTCATAATTTTATCAATTTAATTTTTCACAATTTTATCAAAGGAATTCATGATAAAGCAGAATATTGAAAAAAAATTCAGGTATTTTAAATTCATTACAAAAAAATACGTATACGCCCGAGTGAACCTTAAAATGTTTAGATTTGTTCAAAGTCCTAATCAAACTATCAACAAACTTTTACAAACCAAGTTTGCTGACAACAGACAAAACTCAAACTTAATTTCAGATAGCTGTTACAACACTCAGTTAACTCACCCAAAAAATGATCTCTAGTCGTCAGAATGGTCGAAAATCTTAGCTTACAAGTTCTTGTTCTGAGTGTAAAATTCAAATTTAAAGTACCTACGAAAATCGTAGACGTGTTGAATGTGTATATGAATGCAAAAATAAATCCTTGAAATTGTAGTTCGATATTGTAGAAAGACATTCCAACGTTCAATCAAATCCGGGATCAGTCCGACTTTTTTTTGTAACAATCTAGTGTTTAACATTCATTGGAAAATCATTTAACCCAATCAAAAGATTAATCAATTTAAAGATTTTTTGTTTAAATTAAAAAAAAAAAATACAATTTATTACAGATTGGTGCTGACGGTGCAAATTCAATTGTTAGAAAACAAATGGGTGTTGATGTTTTTTCTTTAAATTACGAACGAATGGGATTGGTAGCGACTCTTGAATTAGTCGATGTAATATTTTTTGGAATGAAAGTTTTTTATAGTAGTTTTTATTTATTTAAAAAAATCAATCTTATAGCCTGGAGATAATTCAGTTGCATGGCAGAGATTTATTCCAACCGGCCCTATTGCATTCCTACCGCTGAACGATACGATGAGTTCACTGGTTTGGAGTACTACTCCAAGTGAGGCTAAGAGGCTTGCATCTATGGAACCAAATGAGTTTGTTGATGCAGTAAATGAAGCTTTTGTAAGTAAAAAAATAAATAAAAAAAATTCTAGACTTTTCATTACAAAAAATGATCCGTTAGTGGAAAGACTATCCAAAAAGCAACGTTGTCACAAACGCACTGGAGGCTTTGAACTCTATTATGGGAAGAGACACCTTATCTAATCGACAATATCCACCAAAAGTCAAGAGTGTTGTTGATAAGTCTCGTGCATGTTTTCCACTTGGTTTTCTTCATGCCTCATCTTATGTCTCCACTGGAGTTGCTCTCATTGGGTAATTTTTCTTAGAATTTGATTGAACTTTTTTTAAAACAATTTTCTTACAGAGATGCAGCACACAGAATTCATCCTCTCGCCGGTCAAGGAGTTAACTTAGGTTTCAGTGATGTGACAAATTTAGTCAAAGTCCTTTCCGATGCTGTGTATGCTGGAGCTGAAATTGGTGACAAACATCATTTGGTCCAATACGAACAAAATAGTTTAATCAAGAATGTACCGCTTATGATTGGTGTGCATGGTCTACAAAGGCTCTATTCAACCACTTTCAGCCCTGTGGTTTTACTGCGCAGTTTGGGATTACAATTAACACAGAATATCCCTGGAATCAAGGTATTTGAAATATAATTTTTTTTTTAAATTAGTTAATCTAACAATTTTATACATTTTTTTAGGATATCTTCTTAAAACGGGCAATAGCTTAGAATCTTATGATTAGTATTACTTGATTAATGGTTAATAATTTTGTTTTGTATAAATAAACGGTACATTTATACAATTAATTGAATAAAAAAAATTTGGTTTTATTATTTGAAATAACAACTTCAAAAAAAAAAAAAAAATACGTATACGCCCGAGTGGGTCACACTAGTGGCAATGTTATAGTGGATTTACTACATTGCTTGTATACCTTATATGCGTGGAATTCAGTCCTACTCTAGGCAGCTTGCTATTGTGAATTTCAACTGAAAGCCGATAATTTCATATAAAATAAAAACTCGCATTTTTTTACCAACATGAATCGACAACTAAAACAAAAACTTTTAATGCAGAATTGAGGTACATTTAAAGTTAACAAATTTTTACTAATTCGTGGAGTAGCAAATACATGCAGCAAATATGCTTCACTTTCTCTTATTATATAAAAATCTCACTAAATTTATAAAATATCGTTTCCAGTAAAATTTAAAAAACATTTTAAATTTCTTCCATTTTTCTTCTAAACACACATTTTGTCTTTTCAACATAACAAAATATTTGCTTCCAAAGAAAATTTCAAAGAGAAAAATTCCTCCTGAAACACAACAAAAAAATTAATACATTATACAATATTTATCAATTGAAAATAATTCGCACCAGCAAATGCCCATCCAAAAGAAAGTGCTATAAAAGCTCCCTGTAACATTCGCAGATTGATTGGTTGTATAATGTAATCAGAGCTCTCATTTTTGTTATTTTTATTTTCCTTATTGTTGTCAGCTGCGGCGGCAGCATTGTTAGTTGTACCATCTTGTTGTTCAAATTTTTTCATCAATCCCTTGACATTGACTAAACGAGATAGCGCTTCATATTCGGCATTAGTCATTTTGTCAAGAATTCCACCTTCGAAAAGTCTTATTAATCTGGAAATCAATCAATTAATTAACATTTTAAAAGAAAAAAGGAAAAAAAGTTCATTCCAGAAGAAAATTGATGGAATTCATATTGAAACCATTGATATTTTTCAAAAACAATTTTTTTCCGGAAAGATGAACTTTATTTCATTACACATTGTTAAGACTATCAAGAAAGGGACAACCAAGTTGAACAGCTACTGCAGAGTACCTTGTATACAATTTCTGGCTCAGTTGAAACGTTTTAAATCCTTTAAACAGTATATTAAAATATATATATATAAAAAAAGAGCTCAGTTTAAGGTTTTTAGGAGTAAAATGAGGCAAGAGGAGTGGAGAATGTAGGAAGGTTTTGGTGTGAATTGCTCGATGGCTTTCTCATCAAATTTTCATGGGGTGCGATAAGGTCGACTAGAGCCTAGGCGAAAACCCGACATGGGTTCAAGATTTCCTTAGACCTTGACTCTACCGTTCTTCCCTGTCCGCTCCTATTACCTGAAATTTTAACTCAAAGCCAAGCTCTAAAATTGTTTTTTTTTTAAATACCAAATTGTTTCATGTTAAAGTAAAGAGTCTCTCGTCCTCCCATAACCACTTTGTTCTCTAAACCATCTGCGATGAGTTTGATTCCAGATTCAACCGAATCAATTAAATAACCTTCATAGTCCACTTGTTGTTTCATGAGTGCATATAAATTTCGAAATATCTCAGTTCCATTCTGTTGTTAGAAAAGTTTTAAGAGAAATGATCAAAAGTAAATATATAAATCATCAAACCTGAAGCATTTCAAGTGATGAACTATCTTTCTCCACATACAACCGATAACCATCACGCAGAATAGCCCTGTGTAACTTTTGTAAGTTATTAATTGGCTGTTCATGAGCTGGTCTAGCAAACTGTGAAGTTAGTTGGGCAGAATAGACATCAGCAAGGACATACGTAGCCGAAATCCAGAATACAATCATTAAAAATTTAGCTCTATAACCGTTATAAGGCTCCGAACATGCTTTAAATTATTAAAAACAATATTTAAATTTAAAAAAAAATTAAGTTGATAAAAACCTACATTGTTTTAAAAACAATTGCACTGTAAACCATATGCATCGATCTAATAAATTCATTGGCATTTCTTCATTTCGTTCTTGATGTTCTCCATCTGCGGTTATTTTTGGACTTATAGGAGTAATTTCATTTAAATACTCCGCATAAAATAGCATTTTACCAAACTTGTTTTTCTGAAATGACAACTTGTAGGGAATTGCAATAATCATGTACAACATTGGTCCTGAAAGTACAAGAGTTAGTATTAAATACGGCCAGACGTCCTTTTTGAAAGGTCTCAACACTGCTAATGCCTCGTTTAGTCGACGTGGAGCATGAGTAACGAATGCTCCAGAATCTGATAGTGTAAAAAATGAAAACTCAACCGCTCGTCTTCTTTCCCAACTAAGACTAACGTCTCCAAGAAGCAAGTGAGCTCTCTTAAAATAAAAAAATATATTGAATGAGTAAAAGCAATAGAATCGAATGTGTTTTCATTTTGATACCCGTTCCTGTAAAAGTCCTATGCCACCAGTAAAAGATGTATTACTTTCATCATCTGTCCTAAGTGATCCTTGAGTTCTGCCAGGCGTATCAATATAAACAAAATTGAAATTCATACTGGTTGCCAATAAAGTTAGCAAACGATGATCTCTTCCACCCGTTACATTCACTTCTCTGTAATCAGTTGTATCTAAGCTTAAATCAGTATCGTAATCCCATTCTTCAAAATTTACAGTGTCGTTTTCGTAATTCACCCAAAACCATGGTGGAGACTAAAACAAATAGATGCAAATTATTTGGATTCATACACATGTTTTGGGTTTACGTGAAAAACTGGAACGCGAAGAACTCTGCCAGCTAAATTTGAATAGACCATAGCCGAAGATGGCAATAATGGCGTATGATAGAGTCCAAGACTTTCGGCATCAAACCAATTAACGAGCTTCAACTTTCCTGATTCCGTTGGACTATCTTGACTATAGTAAATTCGAAAACTGTATTAAAATAAACATAATTATTTTAATGAGATTAATTAAAGTTTTTGTGTATTTTATAAACAGGTTGTCCGTTAAAGAATGGATAGGCCTGATATAGCTAATATCTTAACTTATGACCGTTCTTAAAAAATCACTTATAGTAGAATTAGGGGATACAAAATATAGGAACGGATTCTTCCCCTTAACGGGGAGTCTATTTTAATTTGCTTTATCTTAATTTAAATTTAATTTAATTAAAAAAAAAATCGTTAAATCCTTTATATGGTTTACGAAAAATGAAGAAATCAAGAAAACGTTACTACGTCAGGCACATTTAATTAATAACTTTTCTATTTCAAAAGTAGGACTTTGTATTTACACTGCAAACGTAAAAAAATCGTTAGATCCATTTTCCATTTTTCATTCCGATCATATGACAAGTTCCATTAATGTTGGTCCCCTCTAGATTATCACCCACAAACTTTAATTACCGAGTTTGAAGTTTCAGGTGTTTAGGCTATAGTTCCAGAGAAAACAAACACATAGACAGACGGACAGAATGGCGAGACACCTTTTTTTCGCATTCTTTATCATATAAATATCATATGTCTGATTGTTATCTAGAATTTTATTTCTTTTACAAAGCCTAAGCTTGACCTTAAGTAATTTCACGTGTAAATTTTTTTCCACCCGAAATATAACAATAATAATAAATCATATATATTATTACGGTTGTCGAACACCCTTTTCCGGGACTTACACCGAACAGATTTTAATAAATTATATCTTAAAAAAAGGCGAATTTCTGCCGCCAGAATCTGGAAAAATATAAATATATAAATGTTTATAATTTTTAAGAAATCTTAATTTGTTTAAAAAATAATATTCCAGCCAAAATGAATTTTAAAATGACTTTTTACCCCTTTCCAATGAATCTGGAAATGTTTGACATGGCGTGTTCCTGTTCACATTAGGGGTGTTCGTATATCATTAGTTCGTATCATCAGGGGCGTTCATTAGGCGAGTAAATTCTCCGATTTGCTTAAAAATTCTGATGGTTAACATTTTAAGCATAATTATGTACAAACAAATTGCAGATAAGTTTGGACAAAAATATGAAACCTGTCAAATTTTAGAAGTGGGGATGAAATGCTCTCAGAGAAAGAAAAAATTGTGCAAAAGTACGCAAACTCTTTTAGGACAAAATTATCATTTATTAAAAGAAAAAAAGAAGGCACTAGCTGTTGAAAGATTTCAGACTTTTGTCCGAAGAAATTTTTGGGCAGAAATTTGCAAGAGGAGCTCTCTTTTTTGTAAAAAAAAAACTACACAGTTTCAGTCTAATCAAACAGGAATTGGGTTAAAAAAAGTTGAAAAAAGGAGAATTATTTCTGTTTTAGGCAGTACCTAAACAGCCCTGTTACATGTAACATTAGTTATACATTTTTATTTCATTTTTGGCACACAAATTGAAAATGCCAACTTTTGAGGTTCTGGGTAGTCAACCTCCGAAAAAAAAGATCACTCAAAAGTTTTATTTTGTATTTAAGTGCCTTATATCATGTTTTCACTAAAATCCAAATGAGATATTTTCGTAAACTATTTCATTTTGAATGTCAAATGGTTAATGGTAAATTGCTAATCCTCATCGAGATAAAATGGATCGAAAGATTAATTTGAAATTAAAGGCCCCAACCCATAGAATCCGTTCCACCCGTTGTGTCAATCAATCCGTTGAAATTGAAGGATGGGACAGAAAGGGGTGACCCAAAGAATACGTTGCATGACGGATTGCTTTTTGACAGCTCACTTTAAATTCCAAGGTGTGTTCGATATTTTCTCGATGAATGTGCACTAAGGAAGTTCTGATGCAAGAAATTGTTAACTATTATCGTTGTTCTTTTTTTTTTTAATAAAATAAAATACGCTACTAGACTTTATGTATGTACTTGCTCTTCAGTTAAAAACAATTTTTAATAACAGATTATCATTTGTAGATATGACTTTGGCATAGTAAAATTGAACTCTACAACAGAATTTTAGTATTTAATTGATAAAATTTATTAGATATATCATTAAATGTTACTTTTATTACATTTTCTTCACAAATAAACAACTAAAGTTCACAATTCATAAAATCAGAAAAGAAAAGAACACAGTTCTTAGTTCTGAAATTCCCCGGTGTGCACTCCGAAACAGAAAATCGAGCTGATCTATTGTTGACAACCAATGTCAAAGGATACGAGAGATGAAAAAGTAGAAAGTTGGGCTATTTCTTCCGTCGAATTCGTCAAATACAAATAAATGATTTATTTTATTCATTTATCACATAATACGATATTTTGATAGGAATAATTATATTCCACATAGTGTAGTTCCGATAACCAATGAAAGATACAAAATATTTTGCTTATTTTTTACTTTGGTGTACTTAGCGTAGTTCCTTCAACATCAAGTGCGGTCCTACCTTTATTTTAATTATTCTTTCAGATCATTGAACACTTCTACATATTTCCAAAATGATTGGAAAGTGGAAGTGTTCATCGCTTTTGACAGGATCTTTGGAATAAGTTCAGTGGGGAACTTCCAACGATTGTCAGTATAAGAAAATAGTCAAAAGAAAACAGAAAAAAAAAGAAAAAAAAAAGGAGGAGCGAATTGTGATAGAGTTTTGTGAATTTAGTTCGTGTTTTCCAAAATAAATATGTAAAATTAATTATTTTTTTTTTAATTAATCGGAAATAAAAACTTTAAATTTGAAAACAATCGCGAAATATAAAAGTTTTTGTGGTCAAATGATTTCGAACACACAGTGTTTGTTGTAAGTGTGTGTGGCAATATGTTTTTTGTTTACATTTTCCATGCCGAGATATGTCAAATTAGAAAAGGAAAAGACAAAGATAGTTTTTGGAATTTCCCTTTATGAAAAAAAAAACACCGCCAGAAACAAATCAACAACAAACGTTTAATGTCGTTTTTAATTGGCAATCCGGAATTGTTCTTCGATTCAGAATCCCAATTGAACAGTTTTTTTTATTCCGAAGAATCTGAAGTTTAACATGTGCCACATATATGTGTAATCGCGCCAAACTTCATTTGTGCTGCAAACATTTTGTACTGCTAACATTTAAATCTATGAATGTGTGAGTGATTCTGCTTCTGATTCTGTTTTTAAAACCAGAAGAGAAATTCTGTTTTTTTTTCAGAATTAGAACTGTCAGTTTTGATTTTTGGTTTTTTGTGAAATTTTTTGAATCCAAAATGGATGAAATGCTATGGTTTTTGTTTTTTTTTTTTGTGAAAAAATTTGTTTGCATCCATCATGGATGTAATGGCCTTCCACTGCGGAGTTAATATTAAAAAAAAACAAAAGCGACTTTTCTGACAGACAGCTGCCAAAGTTTATGTACAGTGGTGCCAAATATTTGCATGGATTTCAAAAATCAATATAGATAAACAAAAAAACACACCTATGGTTTTTTTTCAAGATTTTTTGTAAGTACATATATGTATGAACATATTCCGTAGGAACATTTCATCTTCCATTTGCCAGGAAAAGTCTGGGAAGTGTACCTATGTATGTACATATATAGTATATACATAATGTACATAAGAAAAAGGCCGGAATATTTGAAGGCTCCAGGGGAAAAACAGCACAAGTCCATTCCAACTCATTTCGAGAAAAATGCATTTTTAAATTTTGTTCTCCATACAACTTAGTACTTAAAGCACACAATTTATTTACTTTTTCAGCAAGGCTTAAATTTGTTTTATAAAAGTAAGGATGCCATCAGATAGTGGTCAGTAAATACTACAAAGACCTCATCATTCGTTTATTTTTGACAAAAAGTGGACATGTGCCGTTTTTCCCCTGGACCCTTCATTTGCTCTTTGCGTGCTATAGGGGCGTAAGTGTTGCACCCCTATTACGATTGTCAACTATCAATTCTTTGCCCCTGGGTAAAAAGGACTTACATAAATGATAGTTTACCAGAAAAACCGATTGAAGTTGAAAATCGATGAATTTTTGAGCATTGATCCTCTTATTGTTATAAGAAAGAGTTACTCTAAATTTATGTTTTTGATACCAAATAAAAGAGCTTATTCTCTTTTCATCAAAACCCGAAAGTGCAATTTTGTGACTTAACCTCTTTGTAGCCGAAAGCAAAGAATTTATAGTTGTTAAAAAAAAAATCGATCTCTTATTTGCTTTGAAAAAAATTTGAAAACGAAGAATGATGCTAACCGTGAAATGTAACTGAAAAGATCCATTAAAAAAATGACCAGTTTTCCCCCATTTCGATTTTAAAACATCAAATTTCAGTATTTATCAACTATCAATTGATAGTTGACAATCGTAATAGGGGTGTTAGGTCCGTTTAGGTACTTCCTAGGCTAAAATATGATAAGTGGCTATTAAAAATGAAAAACTATGAAATCACGTATGTAGGTAGATACGAATTTTAAAATTTCCACTTTTGAATAGCTATATAAAATTTAATGGAGTGTGAATTAAATGGGTCCAAGATAATTTTTGGAAAAGCCCAATACAACAGCAAAGAAAAATCGTCAAAGGAAAAATTGTCGTATGTAAGAATCAGACAGAAACCTTACGTTCAACAATTTTTTTATGGACGATTTAAGTTGGTGAATGCATGATTCAACATCGGTTCAAGTTCTTCAAATTGACCAAGTTTGAGATATTAGTTGCTTTGAAATAGAGTTAATTATAAAATGTATGTACAACTTAGGGAACCTAGAATTGCTAAATTTAATGTGCCATATTCATAGCTGTTTAACTTAAACTGGGGCTAATCCAATGTATTTTAAATGGGATAAACAGGAGTTTTTTTTAGTAATTCTCGACTTTTTAAAAACACACTCTGCATTTACATTTGTACCTACCTACCTATACTTTCTTTTTATTTAAGCATGCGAGAAGTCTCGCACGGGTAAGCTAGTAATAAATAAATTAAACAAAATTTCACTGAAAATAAAATTTGTATTGCAAATAAAAATATTTTGCATTAAAAAAATAATATTGCAAATAAAACGTTTTCTGCATTAAAAAAAATCCTGGTTCAAATACACGGGTAAAAATAAAAAAATTAACTTTTTCTTGGTTGTGAAAAACGAAAGTTTCTTAAAATTTATTTCCTGGTATCAATTGTTTCTTGATTTAAAACTTACGTAAGATTTAAAAACATAAGTAGCTTACATAAGATACTTTCTTATATAAACCCAATTACATATACTTGTTCAAATTAATTTGCGAAAACTTTTCAGTCATTTGAAGAACAAGGTTTATGTTTCTTTCACTCTCATTCGATGGTCGCCCTTATTTTATCACTTCTCACTTGCTGTGAATGAAACCTATAACTTCATATAAATCGTCACACTAATTCTAGAAACATTGAAAGCATGAGTGACCCTCATTTTGTTATTGTTAGTTTTGATATCCCATTACAACAACAAAAAAATACTTACGCTTTATTCCTCGGTCTTGTTATAACAACCGCTCGCATTGGTTCCTCAAATTGAACATCAGAATCCTTTGGAGCACGTTTAGCACCCCAGTAAAATATAAACAAATTAAGTCGATGGGCAAGTTTACGCTTATGAATTTGTTTTGCCAAATCAAAAGGTTTACCAAATATCAAACTAAAACTTTCAATCGAACTATGAATACCGTTTTCAATAAATTGAAAATATTGCTCATTATCATAGAAAACCACCGACTTATAATACCGTTTATGTATTAAATAAACAAATTCATCAATTTCATCAAATTGATACGTGCAATCTATAAAAATTGCTAATTGCGAAGGATTTAATCCATTGATTATTTCAGCTAGACCTGGAATTTCAAATTTTATCAATTTCACATAAATTCCTAAAAGCATTGCGAGAAAACGTAAAATAACTTACCAATGGAAACTTCAGTTGCATTTTTAGAAAATGTAAAATTTATCAAACCACTTGCCTTGCAGAACAAACAAATAAATATCAAAAGGATTTTCATGATAACCGAAGAAATACTCTGCTTTGATTTAAACTGCGATATACATTTCATATTTTGCAGATTATATAGCATCTGGAAACATTGGCATTTAAATTATTGTAGAGGCATAATTAATACGCCAATCAAAATTCAAAACTGTCAAAACTTGTTGGCATTTAAATTTTTTTTTATTAAATTTGTTAGTTTCGAAGCTATAATTATAATTTTTAAAAAAATGTGTTACACGTTTGTGTATGTGTCTTTTTAGGAATCTAGGTTATTACATAAATTGCCTTAATATAGAGGCGGTTATGGGATTCTTCCCTTCTCGTTTATTCCCGATTTAAGTAAGAGATTTAACACAAAAAATATACTTAACACTTAATTCTTAGTATTTCCTTTTACGGGGAAGTTTATAATACATAATACTAAAACGCTGATTATATAAAAACTTGCTCAGCAGCCAATGACTCCATGAAAGGTTTGACAACGGCACTTGTTGCAAAGCAAAATATTAGACCAAAAGTAATTGAGATCGGAAGTGCAGGCAGTGCCTTTCGCCATATAGCCAACAGCAATAATGTCAAGCACAGCCCGATAAGGATTGCGACAAAGCAAGCAATAGTTGTTGTCCAATCGCCATAGCTGGATGCTTTCCCAACAAGAACTGAGTAGAAAATAAAGTCACCCAGTCCGAGTTTAATGCCACCTGCAGGAGAAAAGGTTATATGAAATTTTGAAGATATTCTGAATTTTATGTAACTTACGTTCTTCTACTAATTCTCCATTTTCACATGGAACAGTGGTTGGGTGTGTGACTGTGCGGTACTCAGTCGATCGACCAGAACTGCCACCATTGCTAGCTTGTACTTCGATTTGTCGCCTAGCAATTCTCTGATCCATGTTGGAGGACCATTCTTGGGTGAAGCCGACATCAGCGTCTATGAAAAAGTTGAATTTATTTTTAAAATTAAAAAAACAAAAAAACTAAAATGTTAATTTAAGTTAATTGTTGTAAAACATAAGATTATTAGTTAAAGTTTTGAACATTATTAGAAACCCAATAAATACTCATGAATATGTTTCGATTTAGGTTTGCGGAGCATACAATTATGACATTAGCTTAAATATTTTAAGCAATGCCTTTATTTTAGTGAAAAAGAATAATTTGTTTTAATAAATACATTAAAGAATAAAAAATTAATAATTAGTATAATGTTTTAATGAATAGTACCATTTGGACGTGATCTAAAAGTCACTAGAGGCGTACCTTCAGGACTTGTTGTTGCCTGTTCACTACTCGTATTACCTGACCGTCTTGTTGATGAAGCAGCTGATTCACTTCGTGTACTAACAGCAATTGCATTGGGGCGAGGATTTATACCATCGTTGGGATGATTTGTTCCCATGTAGGAGTATAAAATTGTTGCTATAAGGAAATTAAAAATAAAAAAAAATGTTAAAGTGAACTCGTTATAAAACATATAAAAGTGTAGAACTCTGTAGTTCAAAAAATTGTCGATAAAGAATGTTATTTTTACAAATGTAGAATTATTTATTTTCTTTAAAAAAAATACTCGAAATGAGAAATTTTACTCCAGAACGGGTTTTATTTTCCCCGTGATACAGATCAGATCATCTATTTTATGTGCGTTAAAACAAAAGTAGGAAAGGTCGAAGCGGAGTAGGCTGTTGCTACTAATTACCCCCCAACGAAGGAGTGTTCCCACCAAGGCACTTCCAACAAATGACGACAGCGGAAGAATTCATTTTTAGAATCAACGGTAGCGTCACCAGTTCCAGTAAGGCCGAACTACTTGGTGAACACCTTATACGAGCTACTCAGACATATTCAGAGCACATTGGAGTCATTAAAGGGCCTGGCCCTCCAGGTTGGGGGCTTCTGCCGCCGGGGTAACTGCCCGACCAGAAGTAGGATGTAGTTTTGGAACGACGACAAACCTCGGATACGGAAGGATTTACTGATGACGACCATAGCAAACGAAATAAGGACTAAGTAAGAGGACCAAAAATACTAATTGCTCCGACTTGAAAGTTATTTACAAAAACGAATTAATGTCAAAGTATGTTAAACTGACTTTAAATGAACTCAGAGTAATACCTGCCTAGCAACCAAACAAATAATATTGTCATGAATGAAGAAAAAATATTTCGATATCAAATAATTCAGCAACCAGACCTCGAAGAAACTTTTGGTTTGCAGTTATAAATAGAGCTTAAAGTGACCTTTTTTAAGATGTCTCAATCAATGGATTTGGAGGAAATTTTGGAAAATGTAGTTTTTTTAGGCAAGGGGTTAACCTTGATTTTTTCTCGAAAATCTGAAAAAAAAAATTTGTTATTTGTTTGCATAAATATATAGGCCTTTTCATTGTGAACTCGTATCTGTAAACCAAAAGTGTTTTGAAACTTTGATCCGGAAGATATCTGCTTCCGGATGAAAAAAAAAATACTTCAAAACGTTCAAAGTGTTTGTTGAATTTTAAACAACTGCATATTAGCAGGACACTGTTTAATAGGAAGCCACGCCTAAGAACTGTTTTTGTTCTCTAATGACCTGCAAGAGTTGCGTGGATGAAGAAGAACAAGAAACTGTTCAACATCTTCTTTGAACCTGTCCATCTCTTTTCATTAAAAGAAAACTCCATCTAAGAGAATTCTTCTATAAAGTTTTAACATATTCCATTATTATTCTGAACACCTCATATAGCGAAGAAGGCTTCCTTAACATTTCACCTGTAACATAAATTCTCAGGCGGATTATATTTTAAATGTCACCAAGATAAACGGTCATCTAAAAATTGGTGTTATATAAATTAAGCAATTAGGTTTAGTGGATGGCGAAGTCGAAAAATATGGCATCAATTATGGTGAGATGGTTTCGATGGATATGTTTTTTCCCCTAAATCCAGTTTTAAGGATGTAATGAAATATTTCCATATCATTTCGTAGTGAATGTAACAAGCCCTACAAAACGGGATAGACCCTTCTAAAATAGTGGGGCGTAAAAGCAATCGATCGATAGTGAAAGAGAGAGGTTGGAATAATGTAGTTATCTGACCTATTGTATACGGACCTATTCAATTTATTCATAACCAAATTCATACTTACACGAATAAATCAGGGCTGGGAATATCTGCTCGTTTCGTTCTTGTGCAGTTTCCACAAGTATTCTCAGAGGTCCCTTTGGTGTAAGTACAGCAACCAAATCTGTTTTTAAGCAATTTATTTCAAGGTTATCTTTTTATTATTTATTAGTATTACTTACCCCAAATTGAAATTGCAGCTAATACAGACCAAGCTGTCCATTCAGGCAAGTATTTAATGAAAACCAAAGCCATAAGTGCTGCTACAAAAATAAGATAAGCTTGTTGCAAACGCAATGGTCCTTGCCAATGAATCGACATCATTCCGGCGACACCAAAGTTCCACATTATCAATATCGCTGTTGGATAATCCATTGGAATGTTATAAGCTCTCAAAAGTTCCCTAAAAGTACAAACTTGTATTAACTATCCCAAACATTGGTAATAGTCTAAGAGCCCACAACAAATTTTGGGAGTGGAGGTATAATCAAAATGTGAGTATGCAGTTTTATAGCCTTTTGCGTTCTTATAACGAATTCCAAGGTTTGGCAGCTTTTAATCGCGGATTTGTATTGTTTGCAGAGGGCTAAAAAACTTGAGTTTTCCAATTGATATAAATAGTCTTACATCACACTTTTTCATATGTGTGTAGTTAAAAAAGCTTTTATCTTGAGTTCTATCGGTCGCATCGCCGAGATTGAGGTATTCGGCGTAGGAGAAATGACAGCGCATCCTTTTACTCATGTCGTTTTCGATTGGACGTCCAGAAGCGTCCGGAAGCATTTAGAAGTCTTCTGAAACTGTTTTATTGGCATGAAAATGACTGCCAAAACGCTTCTCAGATTTAAAATCGGAAATCACTCAAGCAATCAAAAACGAAATTTGAATGTGAATTTGTACGCTATTACGGTTATCAAATATCGATTGAAAGATAAACAATAAACTTATCAATTGATAGACATTTTGGTATTACGGTTTTCAATTGATAAATTTCTGTCTATTGTGAACTTTGATCAAAATACAATTGTGAATTGCGCTATTTTTGTTTCATTTCGTTGTTGTTGACCTTGGATTTTTAACTTGCGGATTGTTATTAAAAAAAAAAAATGTAAGTAATTTTTTTAATTAGGTTTGTTTTACTTTTTATAACAAATATTTACTTTATTTAGGGCAGAGATACCCAAAGGAGATGGGAAACTTTCGTACGTTTTACCCCCCAAAACCCATTTGTTTATTTCGTGTTGTTGTAATCTCTTTTGTATTCCTGAATAAATGTGAAAAACACACATAGTGTAGCCACGGTGTTTTTACGCACACCTAAGCAAAAATGTACGATTGTTCAAAAATGTATATTTTTTCACGCATACTTATAGGCAAACCCGTATGACGTCAGAAGTTTCTCATCTCTTTTGGGTATCTCTGATTTAGGGCTTAAATAGAAATCAACCAACCCTGACTATATCTAGGAATGCTTTTTTAGAAAGTCTCGTGAGTCAAATGGATTTGATACATCCCGTAAATTTCTTTTTATAATGGCTTCCTAATATCGAGTTTATTCATTATTTTCGGTCTCTCACTTGAAAATAAAAATTTTTTTTCACAAAACCTATTTTATTTGAATGAAAATCTCCAACAACGAAGTTTTTAGTAAAAAAAAAAAATATGATGAGAAATGTGTCCCCTAGAATCAAAAACAATCTATTTTACTTTTTGTGAAAAATGAGTTAGAAACGCAGTTTATCTCAATTTTTCAACCTCTTTCTTTGAGTGTGGTTGAACACTTTCAAAGCCAACTTGTTCCAGAGTTATACATAATACAAATATTATGGTTTGCATCAAAACGAATGTATTCCATATTATTTGAGAATAAAAACAATCAAAAAAACACTTTTCCTGATATACCTAAAGCAAAATAATTTTGTTGCTAAGTTTCAAAACTAAACTATTCTTATGCATGACTTTCAAAACAACTCTATTCCAAAATGAATTGTTAAATATTTTTGGAACGCGTTGGATGACAAAGGAAAGCATAGTCAGTTTAAAATCAAAAATACATGTTTAATTCGATTCAAAAGTTGTTCTTTTAATAAAGTGGGACAAAGTGCTTAAGAACGTTTTTTTCAAATAACTCAATAAAAGAAAAAGTGAAATAGATTGTTTTTGAATCTAGGGGACACAAATATCTATCGGGAAAAAATTTGCAATTGATGGAAAATTTACATAGCAACATTTTTGACATCCATAATACCGAGTTTATCAAAAGAAAATATTCACAATAGATCTCAAATTTATAGCAAGGATACAATTTACCAAAAGTTTTGATAGTCGATCACAGTAATACCGATTTATTCATTTTGTTGATAAAAGGCCTTTGTGTTAAGTTAGATTATTTGGAAAACTCAAGTTATTTAACCCCCCCGCAAACCATAAGCCGCCATATAAAGCTGACAGACATTTGAATTCGTTATTATATAATAAAACTGCATACTCACATTTTATACCTCCACTCCCAAATTTTGGTATGGGCTCTCGGTCTATGACTATGAATAAACTTACTCTAAATAAAGATAACTAAAAATGAAAAGAAGCATAAAACTGGACAAAATCAACCATCCATGGATGATTTTGTAGCAACGGTTCTTATACAGAACAATCAACAAGACTGTCATGAAGACAATCACCACCATCAGAATAAGCGAATTAGCAATAGCATTCCAAAACTTGGTCCCTGGATCTGGAGAGGATTCATGAAACGGTGTATACAATCTATGATAAACAAAATGATAAAAATACTTCCAACAAATTGAGTTATATTCTTACAAATAAACATCGGTGGAGGAATAGAAACTGACTGCGTTAATAGTTGCAACCACCACAAGCATACAAAATGACACAGGAACAAATAGTTTGATGACGTGCTGCGCTCCATACTTCAAACCCTCGTCTTCCTCTTCCTCAGGCATATTATCATTCGGATGGCCTCCCCCTGACCCTGACGGATTATTGCCACCTCTGGCTCCTCTCATACTTCTTTGTCTTTGTTCCCGATCTGCTATCGGGGGTACATCTCCCAATGACTAAAGTGTTACGTGAATTGTCAATTTTGTTATAGAAAATTTATAATTGATATATTTACCCCATAATTTCCACCTTCATGAGGACCACGTTCGCGTTTTTTCTTTGCAGTACGTTCCAGACGATCGGGACGATCGGTGCTGGTGTGCCTTAAGCTGGATTCTCCTATGTGTCCATCCATTAGGGGCGTATTTTCTGTAATAGGCCTTGGACTATTCAAATTATCGTTCGAGATCTGTGCAGTTGAGGATGTTGATTGAGAAAAGCTATTATTCATACGGACTGAATTTCATTAGAAAATCCAAGAAAAACAAAAAAATTAAAATGAAAACAGCTGAAATTGAAAACTTTTCACTTCAGTTGTTGATGGATTTTTTTTTTTGCATCTACAGCTTTCATTTTGTAAATGGCAGCATACAGTCGTTTTGAGATGTCAAAATTAGTATGACTGCATTCAGCAAAACAGAAGGGACTCGAATTGGAATAGTTGGAATGTGCTAACAATAGGTGTGTTTTTTTGTTTATCTATATAGATTTTGTGCAAAAAAACGACATCGAGATTTTTGAAATCAAAACAATTTACGTGTTAAAAACAACAAAAACTTTATCTGTATAGATTTTTGAAAAATCCAGATAATTATCCAGATTTTACTTTCTCTCGATAAAAACAGTAGTGCCAAGGTACTTTATTTGTTGTGTTCATACAAAAATATCTGAAAATATTAACAAAAAAAAAAAAGCGGAGAAAACGAGGTTTGAAAAAAACTCTCATAGAAAAAAATAATCAAAAATTTGTTTGACATGGTTGCATTGAAATGTAAATATCTCGAGATATACGCAATGCACTTTTCAGATAAAAGTCTTAAATGGATCCTGATAAGATTGTTGAACAGATATGTATATAAAATTACCAAAGTTTTTTCGAAAAATTAGAAATAAAAATAAAAAAGTTTTCACATTTGATTTTTAAAAAATCGAAAAAAAATTCAATATGGCTACCTTCAAACGCTTATAACACAAGAACGACGCAACTAATGTTAATGGTCATGGTCTTAAAATGTAGCTAAGAATATACAGATAATTTTTGGTTTTTGTGAAAAAAACAATTTTTTTGAATCCAACATGGATGCCATGGCCATATGAAAATTTTTGTTTGCATCCAACATGGATGTAATGGCCTTCCCACTTCGGAGTTAAAATAAAAAAAAAAACAAAAGCAACATTTTTGACAGACAGCTGCCAAAGTATATGTACAGTGGTGCCAAATGTTTGCATGGATTTCAAAAATCCCGATGTCGTTTTTTTGCACAAAATCTATATAGATAAACAAAAAAACACACCTAATAATAATCAAAATTTACATAATTAGTGCTGCATTGCCGGTGATACATTTGTATGCCCGTGAGTCTTCATTTGGCTCAACTTTCCTTTAGGGGCGCACGAATTTTAATACGCGAATAATTTTATTTGAAAGATTAATGACTAAAAGTAATAAAAATAACAATTTTAATGTTAGGAAACGTGTATTTATATTTTCAATTAATTTTTTAAAGTTCATTTTTTCATACAAAAAGCATGCAATGACGAAAGCGAAGAAAAGTTCTTTTTACATACCCAAACTTGTCCCCACCTCAAATCCTATAGTGGGCCCAAGCAGTGGGGTTGCAGGGGGGGCAGCATGCCCCCCATAGCCATCTCACTTTTATACGCCTCAAACTTCAAATTCTTCGTGGTCGTCATTTGCATACATTTTGTATGAAAAATTTAAATATTTATTTTTTAATCATACTTAGGGGTGTTTCCTAACCTTAATATTTTAAAGGTATTCTATAGAGACCCTAAGCTCAAGCCTGGTACGCTGCTAGCGCTAAATTTTAGCTCCCATACAAATTATTGAAAATTTTTAGCCGAGATAAAATGGATCCCATACAAGTTATCGATAACTTGTATGGGAATTTTATCTCAGCTAAATTTTAGCGCGAGCAGCGTACCAGGCTTCACTGTAAAAAATAAAATCAGAACTCTAGGTGTGCGCCCTTAATGGAAAGTCGCCCCCTTCATTTTTAAGCCTAGTATGCTATTGAAGCGAAGAAGAAAAACCTTTACTAAAATAGCAGAATGAAATCGCAGCTGAAACGAAATAAAAAAGTTTCTAGTGTCCGATTTCATAAACATTTTGGCAGATTTTTAAATTTTATAATGCTTTTTTTTTGTAGGTATGGAAGAAACGTTAGTTAAGGATGTAAAAGCTGGATAAATATTAAAAAAGGATTTATATAACTGGCCGAATTCTCCAAAGTCGACGGTGAAAATAGCCCCGTTCCATTGGAGGTGGTAGTTTACTAATGGGTAGTTGATCTAGTACATTTACTACTAGAACTACCCGACAAACAATTTTGGTTCTACCCAAGTAACAATTTTACTTGCATAAGGTCCATTTTCTTCGATTCGGCAAGCTATAGTTTGTATAAGTTTAGTTTAAGGCTTACTTACGCAAATCATCCATTTTGGAAACAAAGGAGGTCTCCTTAAGGCCATCTAGAAGTGTTTAGAAGAAGCCTTGTAAATATAAGTTAAAGAAGACCTTCATAAGACCTGTTTGAACCGTTTTAAAGAAGCCTTCTATTTTCAAGTGACAGAAGGCTTTCATAAGACCTGTTTCTTGTAACTATGCAATGTTTTCATCTCTCAAGTACGCAATGTTTTTCACCAATAAGTATGCAAAGCTTTTATCCTGCAGATATGCAATGTTTGTAACACTTTAGAAAAAAACATTGCATTTTTATGTGAGGTTTCAATTAGCTCCCTTTTTGCCACTCATCTTTAATATTCGAGTATGGTCTACTGGTAAGGTGCTGGCTTTGTATGCAGAGGTACGTGGGATCGATTCCTGGCGGGGCCATTTGTGAAATTAAAAAAAAATGTGTTCTTTTTCAATTAAAATAAAATTCTTCCCATTTCAGAACGAATTAAAATTAAAAGAAAAAAAAATCAATAAAATCTTTTTTTTTTATTCATAAATTCAACATTTTATAACAACCTCCATAAGGCCTTATTATAACATCCAATGCAAATGATAGTTTCCTTAGCGAAGCTATAGTTTCCCTAAAATGTTTCATTGTTTTGTAAAAAGGCCTGCATAAGGTCGTTTTACGCTGTTCGTGACAAGCTATTAGCTTGTGGATTGCCTGTGGAGGAAGGTCTTGGGGAAATTCGGTAATGTGCGCCAAAATGATTTGCATAAGACTTGTCCTTCTTCTTAAACAAGTCAAAAAATAGCTTGCATTGACCCTTATGAAAGCTAAATTGTTACTTGGGTATAAAGCCTTACAGATGCAATTGTTGCTTCGAATATTCTGTCAAGCCTAGTACGCAGCTCCCATATAAAATTATCTCCACAATTTAGCCGAGTTAAAATTAATTTAATAATTTCAGCCAAGTTATGCGGAAGCTCAGTTAGTGCCGGGCTACACGGTGATCTTTCAACCGCCTAACCAGTCAGATTGTATTCAAGAGGGGTGAGGATTTTCCTCTTTTTGACGTTTGTTCCTAGAAAATGTAAATTGGAACGTGATTGGGCACAACACTGTGTAGCCAGGCACTTAGAAAATCACACATTTGTTTCCAACTATACAGTGACAGTTTAGTCACAATTTGGCGGACAAGAAATAAGTCACGACGCAGAAAAAAATGTTAGCTAATATTTAGCGCGATCTGCGTAGGTACATGGTTTTATAGCCTGTTTTCACTAGAGTCCAAATAAGATAATTTCGCCAATTATTTAGTTTGAAATATCATATAGTATAGAAAAAGAAATAATTTGAAATTTGAACTCATTTGCCAAATTACCTCATTTGTTCTCTAATGAAAACAGGTGATAATTTTAAACCAAAATTAACACACGGCCTTACCGTTCGCGTACACTAAAACCGAATTATCGGCCGACATCGGGTCGGAACTACTCGGACGACTTTCTCGGACGATCGTCTACATACACTGCTTCCGGTCTAGGACGTCGCTGCCGGTCTGTATTCTGACTTTGTGAAACTTGAAGTGCATATAATAATTGTTTTCAATGGAATATTTTGAAGAAATTTATATTTTTGAAAATTCATACCGCCAATTTTTGCAAAGAAAAGGCTTTTAGCAATATCTATGTATAAATCAACCCGACAATGGACGAAAAATCCAAACAAGTTCGGATTATGCCGGTTGATCGGTTATTATCGGGCGTCAACGTACGTCAACGGACGATGCCACTTTCAGTGGTGTACGCACTCTCTTTTCTTTCTATGTGCTTGGTTCTATCGGCTGAATTCGGCCTATAATTCAGCCGATGACGGATTTGGTGTACGCGAGCCGTTAAGCTTAGCACTGAATGAAATCATTCATTTGCGTACTTCAAAAATCGACCCATGCAAAACTTTCGTTAGACAATGTTCAAATGTCACTTGTCATCTGTCAACAAACTGTCATCGCTTTATTTTGAAAAAAAAAATCAGCCGTGCTAAAAAAAAATCCAAATTTTGTGTTTATAGTTTTTATATAACCAAATAATGTCCATGTTTCAATTTAAATGGTTGCGAAGATTAGTGCGTCGGAACACTAATCCGATCCCAATAGATACTGCCGAATTATGGAAACGTCGTCTCAGCTTTGGTTACGCTATCATAGCTTGGCAAGCATTCGGTCTAGTCTGCTACAGTATCTATAAGGGCAAGAATGATTGGGCCAAATATCATGGCCTGAAGACTGACGAAGAACTTGCCATGTCTCCAGGTATTACAATCAAATGTCATATATGAACATAATTAAGTTTATTTGTTAATTTACAGCGCAACACTTTTCCAAAACTTTGAATGTGGAAAAAGGAAAAATCATTCGTTTTAGAGGTTTCACTAAAGTCGATGAAATTCCCTTTGACAATACCACGGAGGAGGAAAAAGAATAACAAACAACAGCCGACAAATTCGATTTAGGTTAAGTTTTTCTCTTTTATTGTAAATACAATACAAAAATACACAAAAAAAACTCTTTATTTATCTTAAATGCCAAGTATAAAATCTAAAGGCACTCTGTTTCATTTAACTCTGTGGTGCTTAAAGATATCCTGACAATACAAATATAATGTATATAGTAGCTATGTGTAGGTGTAAGGACATAATCTATCACACTTTTTTTTTCATTTTAGTTCTTTAAGATATTACACGTTTTAATAATAAATATTATATGTCTCGAGTGATGATGAATTCAATATCAATTAGTTCGTTAAACAAAAATTAGAATTAAAAAAAAAAATATATAGTGACAGTCTATTAGAAGAATATTCACAGTATACGAATAGGTAGGTAGTTATATGTGCGAGGATCTTAATTTTGAAACGAGAATAGGATTAACTTTTTTAGTGGTAGTCTAACCGCTGTTGTTGCTGCTGCTGTTTATTGCTTTCATTTGATTCATGGAATTCACTGAGAATTCGATCCTCTTCAGCTCTGCGATTCTTTTGCAAAATCAAAGCTCGTCTAGAAGAGAAGAATGAGAAGATGATTTAATAAACATAAAATAATTTAACACCCATATTACGGTTATCAATTATTTATCAATTGAATGACCGGCCAACAATTTTCAACTTTTTTTAAATTTTCCAGAGAGATTTTTAACAAAATTCTATAGGATTGGGTTCAGCTCGTGAAACTCACGATAAGGTTGAATGTATTTGGGGTCAGTAAACCTAAAAATCTTTTTGTTGTTTATTCAATACGTTAAATACTATCGTTAAAAATTACAAAAAAAAATACTTAAAACTAAATTTAAATAAAACAAAATTTAAACTACTCAGAGCAAAAAATTTACATTTAAAGCTTACAGATTTAAAGTTATCATTTGAAGAACCAATGAGAATAAAAAATGTATTAAAATTTTTAATCCACTGATTAAGAGGACTATTAGCGCCGTAGTTTGTTCTGCTGAAAATAGTTCAAAGTGGTAAATTCCTTCTTAAGTTAGTCTGACTCACATTGAAACATATTCGATCGAGAATTAATGGACATGAAATAGATCCACTTATAACACCTGTTATGAAGCAGAACTGCAAGTACACTCTGTGACCAGAAAGAGATGGTAAGTTTAACAATTGAAGTCTTGAAGTGTATGGAGGCAAAATAACCCTATCTGTCCATGGCAAAAAACGAAGAGAAAATCTTACAAATTTACGCTGTATACTTTCAATTCTATTTATGTGTATAGAGAAGTATGGCGCCCATACAACGCACTCGTATTCAAGAATTGGTCTGACAAAAGAAACATGAAGGATTTTAATTACATAAGGATCGCGGAAATCACGGGAAAACTTTTTCACAAAGCCAAGTATTTTATTAGCTTTCTTTATAATATAAGCTGTGTTTTATTTTCCTCGTGATCCGGATCAGATCATTAATTTATTTGCTTTCCTGCTTTAGTTGTAAAGCTAATAAAAACAATGATCTGATCTGGATCACGAGGAAAATAAAGCTTTAATTAAAGTGGTCAATAAATGTTAATTTTGAGTCTAATACAGTTCCGAGTTAAGAAAAACTCGAGTTTAAACGATAGTCATAATGTAATCTATTTGGGAATGATTTTCGAATGAATCCAAACAAAAAGTAGGTAACTGCAATAGATTACGAAACCATGTTGATTTTCACACAAAACAGATGAACAATTAAAAAATTATTTCACAGACAAGAGACTCGAACAGTTAAGGAATAGCTAAAAGTTTCGCTATAGGCCGATAATTTGTTATTAAGTTCATAGAACCTTTTTAATGAAGTGTTACTGGATAAGAATATTTCCAAATACTTTATTTGGACATTTTACAACATTTTAAAGACTCGTTGAAAAGAATAAACAATGGCTAAAAAATCACATTCATTTATTTCTAGGAGCTCTATTGTTTTGAAATATTTTAGTTTTCCATATTTTGGGTGTAATTTCGTACTAATTTTAAAGTACGTAGTATGATGTGAGACATGGATGATTGAGCTGTGTTTGTCTAGTGAGTTGGCTGCAAAGCAAGTATAATGAAAAACATGACCAAAAAGTATAAAACAAAAAAAAAAAATACTTCTCATAATAAACAAAGCCAGTTTGACGTAATTAAGCAATAAAATCTTTCGATTCACATGTATAGAATAGCAGAATAGGGCTGGTTGTTTTCGGAATGAGCACCCTTTTAGAAAAAAATAATAAACAACGGTCTGGAAAATTTTTGTGTGTTGGGCAGTGAGTTGATAAAAGTTGAAATTAAATATTTTAAAACTTAATTTATAAAAGCTGTGGTCATTAAAAATGATGATGTAATGACCATCATCATTGTAATAAAATTGATAAATATTATTAAATAATTGAACAATTGCTAAATAAATTGAGATTATAACGACAAAATTTCAATATTTATCAACTATCAATTGATAATAACAGGGGTTTAAAACTATTCTTACCTATATCGCTCATAGAAGCCAACAATAGTTCCCAATTCTTGTTTGAATAAACGAACCAGCATTCCATCAAAACATTCCAACTCTTGCAAACTGAACATATTAAACTGAAGCATGTGATCTTTTGAAGAATCCGCTAGAATTGAAAGATTGAGCTAAGCTAAGTTTGTTTGATTTGAAACAAAACATTTTTTCTTACCTTCTGAATATACTATCAACCATTTGGGTATCTCTTCCAGGAGATACGGATTGGCAGGTACCAGAGCATTGTGTGGATTGTACTGGGTGGGTTGCGGTTCAGGATGAATGGCTTTCGGGGGTTCGGCAGATGTTGTGTACACGTAGTATGATGTGAGACATGGATGATTGAGCTGTGTTTGTCCGGTGAGTTGGCTACAAGCAAGTATATTGAAAAACATGACCAAAAAGTATAAAACCACAAAAAAAATACTTCTCATAATAAACACCATGAACTTTTGAAACAACTCGACGCCAACCAACTGGCAGACCTTCTCGCTCCAGAGGATGTGACCAATGGGTGGTGTGTGCATTGTGATCGATGTAGTATTTTCTGCCGTGCAAAGTGTACTGGGTAGCCCAACCCGGTGGCAATGGAAGTTCCTCCTCGACCGACTGTTGTGAAGGAACTCGTTGCACCATCTGATGGGCCGATGGATTGTGAACAATGTGAGCTGCTTCGTAGTTATTGAGTGATGGGTATACAGGAATCTTAGCTTGTACCAAAGCGACATTTTGTCCCAAATGTTGGTATCCTATTGCAGCTGCGGCGGCAGCATTTTCGTTTTGCATATTTGAATATAGCGATTGCATTGAACTGTTGGCACCATACCTGTTTTAATAATAAAATTGTGTTGAATAACAGCCTGGAATTGCCTTGAAACCTAAGCAAAAGTTAATTTTGTATTCGTCGTTTGTAAGACTTTAAAAAATAAGGTTAAATAAGAATGACTAGTGACTAACAACACTCAACCATCGGTACCTGTAATTATTGATTTGCAAGAACATAGGGACCTAAATTTTATGACGAGACCGAATGTCTAAGGTGAAACAACCTTCTTCATGACAATTAAGAAGCAGGAGGACATGTCTATTCCTCGCAAGAGAGAGACAGAAAGAACCCTTGACAATAATGTCTAGTTAATCATGGAGTTTTACTTGAAACCAGAACCTATATAACCCAGTGCCGATGCCTTCAAAAACATTAAAAAGTACAAAAAAATCATAGTAGGATGAAACCCATTGGAAAAGGAGGGAAATATGATAAGAATGAAAGGAAAAATAAATTACGGGCGAGCCGAGTTCGGGAAGTGGGTGGGTTGAGTTTTTAATGGTAAAAAATGGTATATCTCGATTTCCGGCAAAACTACAAATCCTATAGAAAAAAGTTGTATTGCAAAGTTGTAGGTAATAAAAAGATCTACAACTTTTGTATCAACAATTTTTTCACATAACCTCAAAATTTATGTGAAAAATTCAAAAAACCGAGTTTTTGGTTTTTTATTTTTATCTTTTTCAAAAACAAAAATTTTTCTACGAAATTTGGTGAAAACTTACCTTATTATGTCCCAAATACACTGTAATTTATTTGATTTAAAATATTAATTTGTTCATCTTATTTTGACTTAATACCAAAAAAACACCCTAATTTTCAATCGAAAATTCACGTGTCAAAATATCAGCTTTTTTCAAAAAGTCAGTGAGCATGACGTTCGTTAAAATGTCTATTTTCTGATGGTGTAAAAAAAATTTTACATTAGTATACTATAGAACATGTTATAGTAAAATTCAAAAAATGAAAAAAGCTTGAATTCGAAAAAAAATTTGTATCATTATTTACAATTTTGGCCTATTTATTCAAATTTACTTGAAATCTTTTTGAGGTTATGTGAAAAAATTGTTGATACAAAAAATGTAGATCTTTTTATTACCTACAACTTTGCAATACAACTTTTTCCTATAGGATTTGTAGTTTTGCCGGAAATCGAGATATACCATTTTTTACCATTAAAAACTCAACCCACTCACTTCCCGAACTCGGCTCGCCCGTAATTTATTTTTCCTTTAATTTTCATCATATTCACCTCCTTTTCCAATGGGTTTCATTCTACTATGATTTTTTTTGGTTTCAAAAATTATCGACCCTGGTCTAATAGGATGTGAAAGTCCATCGCGCTAGACCTTACGTAAAAATTTTGTTCAAATGAAAAATGTAGTTGGTTAACAAAGCCAAGATGGATGGCTATGAGTCAGGATTGCAATTGTATTTCCTTAAGTAAGGGATTTGTAAGATAAATTTAAAAACTTCTTAACATCGAAAACACTCATTTGGAATGTCAAATCGCATAGGAAATTATTTCATTCGAAATGCGATAATTTTCGAAATTATGTATCTCATTTAAGCAGTAATGAAAAAACAAAAGTAAAACATTATTCTAAGCGAAGTGATTGAGACTCTGCATACATGTACCAAAATTTTGCGTCTCAGTACGTGTATGACAGCGCATCTAAATGATGAGCCCACTGTCATACTTGGGAGAAACGCATGTGCATGTTTACTCTGAGCAGATTACAAAATTGTATTAGGTACGAATTAGGTATCTAAACTGAAACTGCGCGTTTTCTCGCATCTTCTCTTTTCATGCTTTGCTTCGTCTTTTTCAAAGACGAAAATTTAATTTATTATTGATAGACTCAATGGCCGTAATAAAAGCATACCTGGTTAAATTAGTGATAAACTTCCTCACAAATGTTAAAAGCATCAGAATGGACCTATTATCTGATTATCTGAGCCGTTTTCTTGAGAGCCTCCTATGCCTAACCTTATCATTTTATCGAGAAGTTCATTATTATCTGGTCGGATAATACGCCAAGATGGACAGTTATAGCTTTAAGAAATTGAACAAACATCTACCGGGGATCTGTTATTCCTTATATAGAGCTTAACTCAAAAATCTCGTATACAAAATTTTTCATCCAAATTTTCGGTATGGGACAGAAATATGAATATTATCTAGTTCGAATAAAAACCTGTTGGTTTTTCTTGAGAGAGATTCTTCGACTGATTTCGTAAATTTGGTAATACTTTGGAATAATGCCTTGTATTAATCTCTGTCCTAAAGCTTTACATGCTGCTACAGACCACCCTAGACAAGTTCAGTCTTTTTCCTAATTCGGTAACTTTGGAGGTGGGAGACTAGTCATGTAGTTAATACCTACACATGGTCTTCTTTTCGAGTAGTTGCGAAATTTGAACTTGGTGCTCTAGATTATCTTTTTCACGAGTAGTCTACCACCTCCAAAGGAACGCGAACTTTAAGATCTTTTTGCGAAAATTGAACTTATCGTCGCTGTAGATCGAATACTTCTTAGCCCTCGACTTTTAGGTAATGATGCACTCATATTGTAGCCTAAAATCTATAATATCAGAGCTATGCAAAATAAAAACATTTGTATTAGCTCTCATACATTCCATACTTAGTATTTAGCATCTCCTGAAAAATCAACTTTACTGGGTTACGAGGTATTCGATCTACAGCGACGAATTACTCTTCCACTAGGAATCGGCCTTTGGGGTTCGTTATCTTGATAAGTTCAGTATAATATGGATTTCTAACGAAACACATATTTAATTTAATTTTTTTAATTTTATTTAATTTAATTTTTTTAATTTAATTTAATTTAATTTATTAAATCCCATAATTGTCTAACGTTAGAACTTAAAACTATTTACATATGTACATATCTTAGCTAACAGTCGCAGAAAGAATTAATGAAATAGGGTTCTTTTTTTTTAAATTATTTAGTTTAGGCAATGAGCCGTATGCATAAAAGGTAGCATATGCTTTTACTAGTAATTTTAATAGTATTTACTACTTTCCATATGCATAAAAAACATAGTAAATGCTGGAAAGGTAGTATTTACTAGAAGAATAGTATTTACTAGATAACGTTGAGTGGATAAGCGAATATTTTATGGGTAAGATATTTTATTTGCAATTAATTGAAGCTGATGATAAATATATTTATAGCTTTTACAATAAAAAATCTCAAGGTTCTCAGTCTGAAAGAAGGGGAGGAGCAACGTCCGCTGAAGAAAAGATGAGAATTTTCTTGAGATATGTTGGAGATCCAGGCTTTCAAGTAGGCGTTGGGGAAGACGCGGGCATGCATACTTTTCAAGTATTTTAACAAATTCTAAGGTTGTTGAACCTTCTACTTTTGCCATTTTTTTTAAATTCGAACACTCACTTTTAAACTGTTAAATTGTGTTGAAAATTAATTATATGTAAGTATATTTGATTTTTTTTTTTGAACAATGAAAATAAATTTTCTCAAGTTGAAAATTAAACGAAACAAAAAGGTATAAAATTTTGATTAAAAATGCAAAGTAAAAATAGCAAAGTAGATTTGAAATAGTTAAGTAAATTATGTGTACTAAAATTAGAGTGCTTTTTTCGGCATTTGTCCAAAGCGTATAAAACTCTTTAACCGCCTTAAATACCAGATGTTATTATCAACAAATTGTAACACAAAATTGTTTACAAAAGAAGAAAATTATAGAACGTTAAAAATACAGAACAAAAATTTTTTTATGCATATGCCTCAATGATATCTCGATCGAATCACTAAACTTCTTTTCCACTCACCTCTTTCCTTCTTTCCCTACAAACCTCTTCATGTTAGTTGCAACCCTTTGAATACTCGCATATTAGAAAAAAAAAACATACCTCGAGTTACTGGGAACATCGTACGCCGACAAAAGATTCGAATTTGTGTTACTGTATATCGGTGACTCTGATCGCTGAATCATCCCACTCATTGCTCCCGAATTCGACGACGAAGGTCCCCCCGCAGCTCCAGCCGAAATAACGCTATTTCCAACCCCTCCATTATTCGATGTTTGATAATGATTTTCATAAATAGGAAAATTCTCCGAACTATAATTCCCTCCCGAAGCCAAAGTAAGACTCATCTGCGAATGCTGATGTCGCTGCTGCGACATTGGTGGCGATTGCGGCCTTGGCGACATATTATGTCGATTCCTAATCGCATTCGCATACTTCTGTATAGCAATCAAGTCCTCCCTATCTCCCTTGTACCTTGCATCGTAAGTGTGTGCATGATTCTGATTAACCGAATAATTGCGATGAAAGTTATCTATCCTACCGCCACGCCCACTCCCAAACCCGCCAGCATTGTACGACGACGAAGAACCGCTATAAGGCAGTTCCGATTGCTGGCGCATTCTATCAATCTGATCGATATTAACATAATTGCTGTTATTATTGCTCAGATTGTTGCTAGAGAAGGAAAGAGTTGCTGGCAAGTATTGTTGCTGTTGTTGGCGTGAGGGGAGTTGCGAGTGAGCTCGGCGGGCATGGTAGACATCGTGCTGATGTGAATCCTGAATGGAATATTCGTTGTAGGAGGAGGATTCACAATTGGGAGAGGAACTGGCACAGCGGCGGGTTAGATTGTGTGAGGAGAGACTAGGAGTGAATTTGCCAAAGTAACCGAGGCCGGTGGTCTTGACAATGTTCTTGGTGCTTCCGAATTTATCTTTGTCTGTTCGGTGGGAGAGGGTTTGGCTGTTGCGTCGGTTTTTTCCTTTGTTCTTGTTGTCATCGAAAGACCAAACGTTAATCACTTAAATTTAAATTCAATGGTAAATATGTGTGCAATTAAGATTGTTTGGTTTGTATTTAATTCAATTTATTTACCTGGAATTTCGGGCGGTTTGTCCTTTTTTACATATTTACCAACAACACCTTCTTTGAGAGATTTGTCTTTGCTTTTGCGAGAAAGCATTATTTTTGTTTTTATTTTTGTTTTTTGTTGCTGGTATTTTAGTTTCAATTTAATTGGAAGTGCATTATGCTTATATAAACTGTTTGGATGTATACAGAATTAATTTCATAGTTTTTTTTTTTAATTAATTAGAAATCTTTAAAACCAAAATCTATTAATAAAAATTTTGTATATTTCATGACAGCCGAATTTAACTGGAATAATTTTTTTTTGTTCGAAAGTTTTGTAAAAGGTTAAGCTGAGTTTGCAGTTGATTAAATTATAACAGTTTGTTTTTAATGAGCTAAGTGGGCTAATGAGAGGATGATGTATTTGCTAAGTTTATAACAGCCTTGTTGAATTGGAGCAAATAGCCCTATTCTGGCAAACCTCACAAGTTATGAGAACCTCACAAGTTGAGCTGAATTTGATTTTGTGAGGTTTTCGCGTCACAAAAACTTTCGAATTTGTGATCTGCTCTGAAGGAGGTCACAACTCACAAGTTGGATTTTTGCTAGCAAGAAGTTTGTGTGAAATAAATCCTCGTAAAATCGAGTTATGATCACCTTGTGAGGTTCTTGTGACTTGTGAGGTTTGCCAGAATAGGGCTGAAAATTCCAGAATTGGAATTTTTTAATTGGTTTTGATCTGATTTTAGATCATGAATTTTATCTTTTAATGTGAAATTATATATAACATTTCATTAGTTTTTAGTATATCTATTGATAATAATTTTAAAAGTATGTATATCATTTTTTTAACACACACGTTGTACAAACGTGGTTCATCCTCGGATCAACGTTTGAACTCGGTTCAACTCGTTTGCAGTGTTGTACAATCGAGGTTCAGGTCTTAACCCACTGCTGAACCACGATCAGAAGTTACCCACCGATATTGGTGGGTTAGCAGTGGTTCAGCCATGGATCAGGTGGTTTTTAAGGGAAAAAGTGTTGCTTTATCACTTTAATCCGAGTTTTTTGACAGTTCAGCTAAAAGCTGGTGGAAATTATTGGGGTGTTTTTTTTTATTTGTTTTGGATGTGTTTGTGATGTAGATAATAAATAAAATAATAACATAGCTTTTATCACTTTGATTTGTATTTTTTAATACTTTATTAATTTTCATATATGAATACACAATTTTCTCCAAAAAAGAAAAAAAAAACATAACAAGAAACAAATAAAATAACCACCCAAGAATCCTCCTCGTCCTGATCAGATAACATGATGAAGGTCCGGCCACCATCAGAAGTGGCAAAAAACTATTTTCACTAAAATGATGCTTTATTTTTGTGTATTTTCTTCCAAATCAAAATTAATAGATGGACGATACATTTTTACGAACTTTGTGCTTTATAAAATAACAACAACTGACAGTGACATTAGGTATATATATACTAAAATTTTCTTGTATATAAACCTGAACTGGGATTCAGCTGACTCTCACTTGATCCACAACTGTACAACTCACTCAAAGTTGAACTTGGTCCAAGAGTTAACTCGAGTTCAGCTGATCCGTGAGTTAACCTTCAATTTGTACAACTGGCCCCCAGGAATCGAGCTTCGTATCTGCTTGGTGGTAGTCCACCGCTCTTACCCACTAGCCATCCTATATTCATTAATTAATCAGTTCAAATAGCAGATGTCAAAACAATATACAATAGCCCTTTTTTATTATCCCACTTGATCCATTAATTAACACGTTTTACAACAACTACATGAGATCTTGCTTTTCATCAGGATCACGAATCGTGATCCTGATGGAAAAAAACAATAAAAAAATGTGTATGAAGCGTGTGATCTGACCTTAAGTTGCTCAGTGGATTAAAACTCTGAACGCATTCACTCATCTATTACAATAATTGGCATGTTATGCAACTGTCATCTGTCAAATTTTCTGACACTTGATTTTAATATTTCTTTAATCTTTTCATTACGAAAATTTATAAATTTGGAAATATTATAAAATGTTTTTAAATTCCTTATTTCAGAGGTAAGTTATATGAATAACAAATATATGTATATTCAATACTTTAAAACAAATTTGCAGACTTCCAATAAGGGACATATTGAGTCGTTCGATAAACACTGCATCCGTCCTCAATATTCATGCAACTCCGGCACTATGTGCGGAACCTCTAAAGAAAAAACGAAAGATTGATCCACAAATCATCAAACAACGTGAAGACAGAAAAAAGAAAAAAATCGAAAAACAAATCCGACGATTGGAGAAAAATGCAAGACAACTTAAACCAATTGAAGAATTGGATATACCAATCGAATTAATTGATGAAAAAAGGTAAACTTCTTTAATTTCCATAGAAATAAATAAAGTTAATATTATTGTTTGAATAGTCAACGAGCAAGAGCTATTACAATAGCTCCTGAAGTCTTAGAGCAAAGAGTTTCTTTGAACAAGCAATGGGCAGCATATAAACATAAAGAAAAAGTTGCCGATTTTCAAATAATCGATCGGGTTCTGCAATCCCAAATGAAAGCCTTAGATGAGTTACGTAAGGAATCGGAAGAGCTTTATCTTGAAGCAATACAACCTGATAATCAGTTACTTCCCATAAGCATAAAGGGACCCGTGGCAACGCCTCCCATTGAAAATTATCCAAGTCCGGATGGAGAATATATCCACTTGACTAAGAATTGGGAATAATAATTCTGTGAGTTTGTTGAGTTTGTATATTAAATTAGAAAAAACACGTTAATAAACAATCTTTAAAGATATTTAAATTGTTGGATTTGAGTTTTATAAAAACATTTAAAGAACATATCGCTCATTTACTTGAGCATAACTAAAAAAAAATTGGGTTTTCAGGAAACGAGTTTTAAATTTAGTAACGATCGATTTTTGTTTGTAAAAAGCTAGTTTCTAAAATAACTAGTGCTCCTTCTCCGTCAGTTTTAAAAGCTAAGAACTGACTTTTTGCAGGATTAAAGATTACTTTATTCAAATAACTTCTGCATTAATAACTCAAAATTCGTGATTTTTGAGTTATGATAATATTTAAGTAAATGAGCGTTATGTAGATCAAGTAAAAAAGCTCAAAGGAGAAGAGTATGGTCTTATTGTCATAGCGTGAAACCAATACTCTTTTCCAAAAAAGTTGAATTAAAGCACTTAAGTAGTAGTAGTAGCAAATTTAATTTTTTGTATAATTTATATTTGAGGCGCTCAGCTCCAAAACGGCCTAACACACATTTTCAAAAAAATTAAACTGAGTTAAAATTAGAGCCAAAAACTCTTGTCACTTTAGTGGAAGCCATTTTGGCTTCACAGACAAAATTGCCTAAACTAGGTATAACAAATTTATTTCAGAATAAAAAAAAATATCAGACCTTAGCCCAATAGTATAGCCAATACTCCTAACTAAAAAATTACAAACTA
Source organism: Episyrphus balteatus (assembly GCF_945859705.1). Classification (NCBI taxonomy): domain Eukaryota; kingdom Metazoa; phylum Arthropoda; class Insecta; order Diptera; family Syrphidae; genus Episyrphus; species Episyrphus balteatus. Next base: position 1,156,623 of record NC_079136.1, on the reverse strand, counting down.
ACAATTAAATAATATTTTTTTATAACTATTAAAAGCCATTAAAAAAGAAACTTTAAAAATATGATTTTCTTTAAACCCGTTTTTCTCAAAACCAAATTTTGGAGGCTAGGCTATTCAGCTCTATTTTGAATGAAAACTCCTAGAGAATCGCGTTAGGGAAAAGTGCTCCCAATCAAAAAGTTTATGAAAAATTTGCTCCTTTTTAGCTTTTTCATTGGCAAGGTGACAAAATTAAAACAAAATAGGAATATTATTCTTGGAATTTTTCGATTGGGAGCCATTCTCCCGAACATATTTCCCGGGGAGTTTTCATTCAGAATCGGGATTATTAATTCCATAACATAATTGAGGCTATGACAACAATAGTGGCGTAAGCCATACAATTCGGTTTTCAGCTACGAGATATTTATACAGGGTTTTTTAAAACAACACTCTTTTGAGTGCCATCTACTTTTCAGTGTAGCTAGCTGCATAAATCTATTTTTGTATTAAAATAGATATATTAGGAAACTAAGTTTTTA